>NW_027411644.1:25565831-25703306 GCF_047663935.1 Musca autumnalis | reverse complement strand
AAATTAAAAGAAAGTATTTTATGGTTCCTAAAGTAGAAAAATAATAGAAATAATTTTAATAATAAACACGAAATTCCAAAATATGTGAAATTGAATATTTCACCCAAATAAAAAGTACGCAAAGTTTTTTTTTTTTTCTTGGCGCAGAGAATATCTATTGATTTCGGGGTCAAGTTTTCAATTAAACAATTAACTCAGCTGAGTGAGCAGCAGTAGCAGCATCGGCGACATCATCGTCAACAATACGCCACCATAAGACAACAAATATCGTCCATAGCCAGCCAGCCGGGGAGGAGGAATTTTCTTGCCAGCATCATTTAGTAACCCCAAAGTGAAAAGATTGTAACCAAAAACAAGAACAAAACAAAAGTAACAAAATCAACAATAAGTGAACTCCCAAATGCCAACAAAATGAACATTTTGCCGGTTTATTTTCTCCTTGTCACGAGTTTCCTCTTCTTCCATGTTGTCCCCCATGCAGCAACGAGTCAAGGCCAAGAACCAATTATTTGTAAATCCACCTTAATACGCAACATCCATGACATCGAAAATTTAAGAAATTGCACCATAATTGCGGGACATATAAAGTTGGTCGAATTCGAATTAACTCCTCAAACGCTGGTCACTTTACGACCCTTGAAGTTGGAAGAAATCACCGATTATTTATTGGTATATCGTGTTCATGGTTTGGATAGTTTGGAAAGAATTTTCCCCAAACTCTTGGTAATACGTGGAGTTCGTCTCTTGTACGAGAAATATGGTCTGGTTGTAGTGGAAAATCGCCATATGGAAAATATTGGCCTAATTTCTTTGCTAAGAGTTCTACGTGGTTCGATACGCATTGAATCGAATCCATCGTTGTGCTATACCCATACCATTAATTGGGCATCGATTTTGGGCAATCGCACCAAGGAGTTTCATTATGTAATTAAGGTAAGGTTTCGTTGGGACAAATTCGTAGATAACTTATTATACCGTATATAATTTATCCATTTAGTTCTATAAAGAAGATAACATATTCACTTTATGTGCATAATTTATCTTTGTATTAAGATAACGTAGATTACTAATCCACGTTATGTGGATAACGTAGATAACATATCACCTTTAAGAGGATAACGTAGATCAATTATTCATTTAGTTCGACAGAGTAGAAAATATATCCACCTTATGAGGATAAAGTAAATAATTTACCAAGATATTTTGGATAAAGTATATATCTTATCCACGTTATATGGATAACGTATATAACCTATACACGTAATGTGGATAAATCAGATAACCTAAACACGTTATTATACACAGTAGATAACTTATCCACGTTATGTTGACAACGTAGATAACTTATGCACGTTATGTAGATAACTTATCCACGTTATGTAGATAACGTAGATAACTTATCCACGTTATGCGGATAACGTAGATAACTTATCCACGTTATGTGGATAGCGTATATAACATATCCACGTTATGTGGATAACGTAGATAAATTACGTACGTTTGCAGATATCGTAGACAACTTCTTCAAGTTATGCGAATAATTTAGATACATTATCCACGTTATGTGGATAACGCAAATAACTTATCCACGTTATGTGCTTAATGTAGATAATTTATACACGTTATGTGGATAGCAAAGATAACTTATACACTTTATGTGGATAACGTAGATAAGTTATCCACGTCATGCGGATAACGTAGGCAACTTATCCACGTTATGTAGATAACGTAGATAACTTATCCACTTTATATGGATAACGTAAATAATCCATGCTATATGGACACCGTAGATAACTTATCCACGTCATGTGGATAACGTATATAACATATTCACGTATTGTGGATAACGTAGAAAACTTATCCACGTTATGTGGATAACGTAGATAACTTATCCACGTTATGTGGATAACGTAGATAACTTATCCACCTTATGTAGATAACGTAAACAATTTATCCACGTTATGTGGATAACGTAGATAACTTATCCATGCTATATGGACACCGTAGATAACTTATCCACGTCATGTGGATAACGTATATAACATATTCACGTATTGTGGATAACGTAGAAAACTTATCCACGTTATGTAGATAACGTAGAAAACTTATCCACGTTATGTGGATAACGTAGATAACTTATCCACGTTATGCGGATAACGTAGATAACTTATCCACGTTATGTGGATAACGTAGATAACTTATCCACGTTATGCGGATAACGTAGATAATTTACCCACGTTATGTGGATAACGTAGATAACTTATCCACGTCATGTGGATAACGTATATAACATATTCACGTTATGTGGATAACGTAGATAACTTATACACGTTATGTGGATAACGTAGATAACTTATCCACGTTATGTGGATAACGTAGATAACGTATCCACCTTATGTAGATAACGTAGATAACTTATCCACGTTATGTGGATAACGTAGATAACTTATACACGTTATGTGGATAACGTAGATAACTTATCCACCTTATGTAGATAACGTAAACAATTTATCCACGTTATGTGGATAACGTAGATAACTTATCCATGCTATATGGACACCGTAGATAACTTATCCACGTCATGTGGATAACGTATATAACATATTCACGTATTGTGGATAACGTAGAAAACTTATCCACGTTATGTGGATAACGTAGATAACTTATCCACGTCATGTGGATAACGTAGATAACTTATCCACCTTATGTAGATAACGTAAACAATTTACCCACGTTATGTGGATAACGTAGATAACTTATCCACGTCATGTGGATAACGTATATAACATATTCACGTATTGTGGATAACGTAGAAAACTTATCCACGTTATGTAGATAACGTAGAAAACTTATCCACGTTATGTGAATAACGAAGATAACTTATCCACGTTATGTGGATAACGTAGATAACTTATCCACGTTATGTGGATAACGTAGATAACTTATCCACGTTATGTGGATAACGTAGATAATTTACCCACGTTATGTGGATAACGTAGATAACTTATCCACGTCATGTGGATAACGTTTATAACATATTCACGTATTGTGGACACCGTAGATAACTTATCCACGTTATGTGGATAAGGTAGATAACATATCCATGTTATGTGGATACCGTAGATAACTTATCCACGTCGTGTGGATAACGTATATAACATATTCACGTATTGTGGATAACGTAGATAACTTATCCACGTTATGTAGATAACGTAAATAACCTATCCACGTTATGTGGATAACGTAGATAATTTATCCACGTTATGTGGATAACGTAGATAACTTATCCACCTTATGTAGATAACGTAGATAATTTATCCACGTTATGTGGATAATGTAAATAACTTACCCACGTTATGTGGATAACGTAGATAGCTTACCCACGTTATGTGGATAACGTAGATAACTTATCCACCTTATGTAGATAACGTAGATAATTTATCCACGTTATGTGGATAACGTAGATAACTTATCCATGCTATATGGACGCCGTAGATAACTAACCACGTTATGTGGATAACGTAGATAACTTATCCACGTTATGTGGATAACGTAGATAACTTATCCATGATATATGGACGCCGTAGATAACTAACCACGTTATGTGGATAACGTAGATAACTTATCCACGTTATGTGGATAACGTAGATAACTTATCCATGCTATATGGACACCGTAGATAACTTATCCACGTTATGTGGATAACGCAGATAACTTATCCACGTTATGTAGGTAACGTAGATAACTTATCCACGTTATGTAGTTAACGTAGATAACTTATCCACGTTATGTAGATAACTTATCCACGTTATGTGGATAACGCAGATAACTTATCCACGTTATGTGGATAACGCAGATAACTTATCCACGTTATGTGGATAACGCAGATAACTTATCCACGTTATGTAGCTTCTCTACGTTGTGTAGATAACGTAGATAACTTATCCACGTTATGTGGATAACGTAGATAACTTATCGACGTTACACGGATAACGTAGATAACTTATCCACGTTATACGGATAACTTAGATAACTTATGCACGTCCTACAGCTTATCCACGTTAAGTAGATAACGCAAATAACTTATCCATGTTATGTGGATAGCGAAGATAAATTACGTACGTTTGCAGATATCGTAGACAACTTCTTCAAATTATGCGGATAATGTAGATACATTATCCACGTTATGTGGATAACGCAGATAAGTTATCCATGTTACGTGCTTAATGTAGATAATTTATACACGTTATGTGGATAGCAAAGATAACTTTTACACTTTATGTGGATAACGTAGATAACTTACCCTCGTTATGTACGTTATCCACATAACGAGGTAATTTATCCACCTTATGTAGATAACGTAGATAATTTATCCATGTTATGTGGATAACGTAGATAACTTATCCATGCTATATGGACACCGTAGATAACTTATCCACGTTATGTGGATAACGTAGATAACTTATCCACGTTATGTGGATAACGTAGACAACTTATCCACTTTTGCGGATAACACAGATAACTTGTCCACGCTATGCAGATAACATAGATAACTTATCCACGTTATGTTGACAACGTAGGTAACTTATCCACGTTATATGGATAACGTAGATAACTTATCAACATTAGATAGCTTATCCACTTTATGTGGATAACGCAGATAACTTATCCACGTTATGCGCTTAATGTAGATAATTTATACACGTTATGTGGATAGCAAAGATAACTTATACACTTTATGTGGATAACGTAGATAACTTATCCACGTCATGTGGATAACGTAGGCAACTTATCCACTTTATGTAGATAACGTAGATAACTTATCCACTTTATATGGATAACGTATATAATTTATTCACATTAGATAGCTTATCCACGTTATGTGGATAACGTAGATAACTTATCTACCTTATGTGGATAACGTAGATAACTTATCCACCTTATGTAGATAACGCAGATAATTTATCCACGTTATGTGGATAACGTAGATAACTTATCCAAGCTATATGGACACCGTAGATAACTTATCCACGTTATGTGGATAAGGTAGATAACTTATCCATGTTATGGGGATACCGTGGATAACTTATCCATGTTATGTGGATAACGTATATAACATATTCACTTATTGTGGATAACGTAGATAACTTATCCACGTTATGTGGTTAAATTGGATAACTTATCCACGTTATTTGGATAGGGTAGATAACTTATCCACGTTATTTTGATAAAGAAAATAACCTATCGGTTATTTGATAATTTATCATTTTGTTTGTCTCATTTTTTGCAGAACAACAAGCCGCCGAATTATTGTCCCCTTTGCTATGGTATCAATCCAACAGCTGAAGAACGTCATCAACAATGTTGGTCCCTCGGAAAGCCACAAAAACAAGTCATGGCCGAATATGACGGCAATCAATGCACCGCAGCATGTCCTTCGCAAAAATGTAACAAAAAAGGAAAATGCTGCAGCGGTAACTGTTTGACATCATGTTTTGATGATAACTGTCGTTACTGTTCAACGCTAATAAGCGGCAAGAAATGTGTCCGAGATTGTCTACCACCCAAAGCTCGAGTAAGATGCGAAGTTTTGTATTGTTTTATTTTGTTAAATTTTAGCGATTTTTTTTCCCCAGGCTTTTGGCAGACAATGTGTTGCCGACTGCACCCAATATGGTTTGGTAAAACTCGGTGTCCATTGCCTAGAGAA
The DNA here is from genome assembly GCF_047663935.1 of Musca autumnalis. Lineage (NCBI taxonomy): Eukaryota > Metazoa > Arthropoda > Insecta > Diptera > Muscidae > Musca > Musca autumnalis. The sequence goes on along the minus strand of NW_027411644.1, from coordinate 25,697,596 downwards.
ATGTCCGAAAATGTACGAAACAATTGTGGAAAATGGCAAGGCCACATCATGTTCCCTGAGTTGTAGGGGAAATTTTACCATTAAATCAGCGGAAGATTTGGAGGGTTTTGCTGATTGTACCACACTGCAGGGTTCATTGACATTGGAACTGACAGATTATAATAGTAAGTTGGAATTGGAATTGTCTTTTCCTATAAGTAGTCCTACTAGTCTTCCTAGCGAAAGGCAGAAAAATAGTTTTCGTAAAAGAAGACCCACCCCTTAACCTTCCAAAATGCTGTTTGTTCATGTTTCAGAAACAAATATTGAAGACTTGGAAAAAGCCTTTGGTAATCTCAGCGAAATTACGGGATATTTGAAGATCAAACGTTCGCCTCACATCGTGTCGCTTCATTTCTTTCGAAGTCTACACACTATTGGCGGACAAATCCTCATCGACAATGTCTATGCCTTGTATGTTGTGGGAAATGATTATTTGGAAGATCTGTGGAACACCAATCAAAGGGTTCAAATAACCAAGGGTCGAATATTCTTTCACTTGAATCCCCGACTCTGCTATAAAAAAATTGCCCAGTTGCGTGAACAAATAAAAGAATCAAATCAAATCTCCATAGCAGACGTTTCAATGAATTCAAATGGAGAATTGGTTGTGTGTAAGTATTTGAAATGTAGATCTAAGTTTGCGGAATATAATTCCATCTTTCATTTTTAGGTGACAGTGAACTGCATGAGTTAAATGTCACCACCGAAGCCGTAAATGCCCATGAGGCCCTCATTGTTATAGACTTGCTGCCGCCCGATGCTCTCCAACCTCTCATTGGTTACGTGTATTTCTATCGTGAGGCACCCAAACGTAATATCAGTAAATATGATAGCCGTCATGGTTGTGGCCAGGATAATTGGTATATGGACACCACAAACAGTACACAACGCCGACACATCTTGAGAAATTTGAAACCCAATACCCAGTACGCCTATTTTGTGAAGACCCTGACGATTGTGAATTATCATTATTTAATTGATGCCAGCTCGGATATACAATATTTTCGCACGGCACTTGCCAAGCCGGGACCTTTGGCCAAAATCTACTATCGGCCATTGTCACCAAATGAAATTGTGAGTATCAGAATTATCCTAAGCAATATGAAGGGTTTTTTAGGAGTTATATAGATAGATAGTCTACTGGAGAAGACCTTAAAAGGTCTTTTGTCTACTATAGAAGACTTGAAAAGGTCTTGTGTCTACTAGAGAATACCATAAAAGGTCTAGAAAGACCTTAAAAGGTCTTCAGTCTATCAGAGAACTCCTTAAATTGTCTTTAGTCTACTAGAGAATATTTTAAAATGTAATTTGTCTTCTATAGAAGCCCTTAAACGGTCTTTTGTCTACAATAGAAGACCTGAAAAGGTCTTCCGTCTGCTAGAGAAGACCTTAAAGGGTCTTCCGTCTATTAGAGAATACCCTAAAAGGTCTTCTGTCTACCTGGGAACACCATAAAAACTCATCTATCTATTAGGAAAGACCTTAAAATGTATTCTTCTACTATAGAAACCCCGAACAGGCCATCTGTCTAGTGGAGAAGACCTTAAAAGTATATTGTCTACTAGGGAAGACCTTAGAAAGTCTTCTGTCTACTAGATAACATCGTAAAAGATCTTCTGTCTAATATAGAAGACCTTAAACTATCTTTTGTCTACTATAGAACACTTTAATAGGCCTTCTCTCTACCTGATAACACCATAAAAAGGAAATACCAGGAAATACCTTAAAATACCTTCTAGTCTAGTCTTCTATCTACTAGGAAAGGAAACCATAGAGGACTTGATAAGGTCTTCTGTCTACCTGAGGGGAAAGACCTTAAAAGGTCTTCCGTCTACTATAGAAGGCCTGACAAGGTCTTTTATCTAACTGAGAATGTCATAAAAAGTCTTCTATCTAGAGTTCTATTTACCTAGATAGACCTGAAAAGGTCTTCTACTAGGAAAGACCTTAAAGGTCTTCTGTCTACAGGATAACGCCATAAAATGTGTTCTATCTACTAGGAAGGACCTTAAAAGGTCTTCTGTCTACTATAGAAGACTTGAAAAGGTATTCTGTCTAGCTGAGAACATAATAAAACGTCTTCTATCTATTAGGAAAGATTTTAAAAGGTCTTCCGCCTACTAGAGAAGACCTTAAAATGTCTTCTGTCTACCTGAGAACACCATAAAAAGTCTTCTATCTACTAGGAAAGGCCTTAAAAGGTCTACCGTATACCAGAGGATACCTTAAAATGTCTTCTGTCTACCTGACAACACCATAACAAGTCTTCAATCTACTAGAAAAGACTGAGAACACCATAAAAGGTAATTTATCTACTAGGAAAGACATTAAAATATATTCTGTCTACTATAGAAGACCTGAGATGGTCTTCTGTCTACTATAGAAGACATGAGAAGGTCTTCTGTCGACCAGAGAACACCATATAAAGTCTTCTATCTGCTAGAAAAACCATTAAAAGGTGTTCCATCTACTCGAGAATACCTTAAAGGGTATTTTACCTACCTGAGAACTTCATAAAAAATCTTCTATCTAATAGGAAAGAGCTTAGAAGGTCTTCGGTCTTCAATCTACTAGGAAGGACCTCAAAATGTTCTCTGTCTACTATAGAAGGCCTGAGAATGTCTTATGTCTACCTTAGAACACCACACAAAGTCTTCTATCTACTAGGAAAGACTTTAAAAAGGTCTTTCGTCTACTATAGAAGACCTTAAAAAGTTTTTTACCTGCCTGAGAACACAATAAAGAGTCTTCAATCTACTAGGAAGGACCTTAAAATGTTCTCTGTCTACTAGAGAAGAAATTAAAAGGTCTTTTACCTACCTAAGAGCACCAAAAAAGTCTTCAATCTACTAGAAAGGACCTTAAAATGTTCTCAGTCTAGTATAGAAGGCATGAGAAGGTCTTATGTCGACCTGAGAACGCCATATAAAGTCTTCTATCTGCTAGAAAACCCCTTAAAAGGTCTTCCATCTACTCGAGAAGACCTTAAAGGGTCTTTTACCTACCTGAGAACACCATAAAAGTCTTTTATCTAATAGGAAAGAGCTTAAAGGGCCTTCCGTCTCCTAAAGAAGACTTTAAAATGTCTTTTACTTACCTGAGAACGCCAGAAAAAGTCTTCAATCTACTAGGACGGTCCTTAAAATGTCTTCTGTCTACCATAGAAGACCTGAGAAGGTCTTTTGTCTACCTGAGAACACCATAAAATGTCTTCTATACACTAGGAAAGACCTTAAAAGGTATTTTACCTACCTGATAACACAATAAAAAGTCTTCAATCTACCGGGAAGGACCTTAAAATGTCTTCTGTCTACTACAAAAGACCTGAGAAGGTATTCTGTTTACTTAAGAACGCCAGGAAAGACGTTAAAAGGCCTTCCGTCTACTGTAGAAGACCTTAAAGGGTATTTTACCTACCCGAGAACATCATAAAAAGTCTTCTATGTAATAGGGAAGAGCTTAAAGGGCCTTCCGTCTACTAAAGAAGACTTTAAAATGTTTTTTACTTACCTGAGAACGCCAGAAAAGGTCTTCAATCTACTAGGAAGGGTCTACTATAGATGACCTGAGAAGGTCTTTTGTCTACTGGTCTTCTGGTTACCTGAGAACACCATAAAAACTCTTCTATCTATTGGGAAAGACCTTAAAATATCTTCTGTCTACTATAGAATCCCCGACCAGGCCTTCTGCCTACTAGAGAAGGCCTTAGAAGTATATTGTCTACTAGGGAAGACCTGAGAAAGTCTTCTGTCTACTAGATAACATCGTAAAAGGTCTTCTGTCTCATATAGAAGACTTTAAACTATCTTTTGTCTACTATAGAACACTTTAAAAGATCTCTACATGATAACACCATAAAAAGGAAATACCAGGAAATACCTTAAAGTGACTTCTGTCTACTACGGAAGACATTAAGGGATCTTAGGTCTACTAAAAAATATCTTAAAATACCTTCTGTCTACCTGAGAACATCGGAAAAAGTCTTCTATCTACTAGGAAAGGAAACCATAGAGGACTTGATAAGGTCTTCTGTCTACCTGAGAGGACAGGCCTTAAAGGTCTTCCGTCTACTATAGAAGGCCTGACAAGGTCTACTATCTACCTGAGAACGTCATAAAAAGTCTTCAATCTAGAGTTATATTTACCTAGATAGACATGAAAAGGTCTTCTACTAGGAAAGACCTAAAAGGTCTTCTGTCTACAGGATAACGTAATAAAATGTCTTCTATCTACTAGGAAGGACCTTAAAAGGTCTTCTGTCTACTATAGAAGACTTGAAAAGGTATTCTGTCTGCCTGAGAACATAATAAAACGTTATCTACTAGGAAAGGACTTAAAAGGTCTACCGTATACCAGAGGATACCTTAAAATGTCTTCTGTCTACCTGACAACACCATAAAAAGTGTTCAATCTACTAGCAAAAACTTTAAAACGTTCTCTGTCTACTAGAGAAGACCGTAAAAGGTATTTTACCTACCTGAGAACACCATAAAAGGTAATTTATCTACTAGGAAAGACCTTAAAATGTCTTCTGTCTACTATAGAAGACCTGAGAAGGGGTTTTGTCTACCTGAAATCACCATAAAAAGTCTTCTATATACCAGGAAAGACCTTAAAAGGTATTTTACCTACCTGATAACACAATAAAAAGTCTTCAATCTACCAGGAAGGGCCTTAAAATGTCTTCTGTCTACTATAGATGACCTGAGAAGGTCTTTTGTCTACTGGTCTTCTGGTTACCTAAGAACACCATAAAAACTCTTCTATCTATTGGGAAAGACCTTAAAATATCTTCTGTCTACTATAGAATCCCCGAACAGTCCTTCTGCCTACTAGAGAAGGCCTTAGAAGTATATTGTCTACTAGGGAAGACCTTAGAAAGTCTTCTGTCTACTAGATAACATCGTAAAAGGTCTTCTGTCTCATATAGAAGACCTTAAACTATAGTTTGTCTACTATAGAACACTTGAAAAGGTCTCTACCTGATAACACCATAAAAAGGAAATACCTTAAAATGACTTCTGTCTACTACGGAAGACATTAAGGGATCTTAGGTCTACTAAAAATATCTTAAAATACCTTCTGTCTACCTGAGAACATCGGAAAAAGTCTTCTATCTACTAGGAATAGAGGACTTGATAAGGTCTTCTGTCTACCTGTGAGGAAAGGCCTTAAAAGGTCTTCCGTCTACTATAGAAGGCCTGACAAGGTCTACTATCTACCTGAGAACGTCATAAAAAGTCTTCAATCTAGAGTTATATTTACCTAGATAGACCTGAAAAGGTCTTCTACTAGGAAAGACCTAAAAGGTCTTCTGTCTACAGGATAACGTAATAAAATGTCTTCTATCTACTAGGAAGGACCTTAAAAGGTCTTCTGTCTACTATAGAAGACTTGAAAAGGTATTCTGTCTACCTGAGAACATAATAAAACGTTTTCTATCTACTAGGAAAGATCTTAAAAGGTTTTCCGTCTACCAGAGAAGACCTTAAAATGTCTTCTGTCTACCTGAGAACACCATAAAAAGTCTTCAGTCTACTAGAAAAGACTTTAAAACGTTCTCTGTCTACTAGAGAAGACCGTAAAAGGTATTTTACCTACCTGAGAACACCATAAAAGGTAATTTATCTACTAGGAAAGACCTTAAAATATATTCTGTCTACTATAGACGACCTGAGATGGTCTTCTGTCTACTATAGAAGACATGACAAGGTCATCTGTACATGCGAACATCATAAAAAGTCTTCTATCTATTAGGAAAGGCCTTAAAAGGTGTTCCATCTACTAGAGAAGACCTTAAAGGGTCTTTTACCTAGCTGAGAACATCATAAAAAGTCTCCTATATAATAGGAAATCGCGTAGAAGGTCTTCGGTCTTCAATCTACTAGGAAGGACTTTAAAGAGTTCTCTGTCTACTAGAGAAGACCTTAAAATGTCTTCTGTCTACCTGAGAACACCATAAAAAAGTCTTCTATCTACAAGGAAATACCTTAAAAGGCCTTCCATCTACTAGAGAAGACCTTAAAGGGTCTTTTACCTACCTGAGAACATCATAAAAAGTCTCCTATCTAATAGGAAAGCGCGTAGAAGGTCTTCGGTCTTCAATCTACTAGGAAGGACTTTAAAGTGTTCTCTGTCTACTATAGAAGGCCTGAGAATGTCTTCTGTCTACCTTAGAACACCACACAAAGTCTTCTATCAACTAGGAAAGACTTTAAAAGGTCTTTCGTCTACTAGAGAAGACCTTAAAAGGTTTTTCACCTGCGAACACAATAAAAAGTCTTCAATCTACTAGGACGGACCTTAAAATATTCTCTGTCTACTAGAGAAGACCTTAAAAGGTCTTTTACCTGCCTGAGAACACCATAAAATCTTCAATCTACCAGAAAGGACATTAAAATGTTCTCCGTCTACTATAGAAGGCATGAGAAGGTCTTCTGTCGACCTGAGAACACCATAGAAAGTCTTCAATCTACTAGAAAGGACCTTAAAATGTTCTCCGTCTACTATAGAAGGTCTGAAAAGGTCTTCTGCCTACCTGAGAACACCATAAAAAGTCTTTTATCTGCTAAGAAATACCTTAGACCGTCGTCTACTAGAGGATACCTTAAAATGTCCTCTGTCTACCTGAGAACACCATACAAAGTCTTCTATCTATTATAAAATCCCTTAAAAGGCTTCCGTCTACTAGAGAAGACCTTAAAGGGTATTTTACCTACCTAAGAACACAATAAAAAATCTTCTATCTAATAGGAGCTTAAAAGGTCTTCCGTCTACTAAAGAAGGCTTTAAAATGTCCTTTACCTACCTGAGAACACCATAAAAAGTCTTCAATATACTAGGAAGGGCCTTAAAATTTCTTTTGTCTACTATTGAAGACCTAAGAAGATCTTCTGTCTACCTGAGAACACCATAAAAATCTTCTATCTACTAGAAAATACATTAAAAGGTCTTTTACCTATCTGAGAACACCATAAAAAGAAGAAGGACCTTAAAATGTCTTTTGTCTACTATAGAAGACCTGAGAAGGTCTTCTGTCTACCTGAGAACACCATAAAACGTGTTCCATCTACTAAAAAAGACCTTAAAATGTCTTCTGTATACTACAGAAGACCTGAAAAGGTTTTCTACTTTCCATATAATTGCTTTTCATTTTTTTAATAGAAATACATTGGTGGCCTCCCCGTACTCCAAATGGCATCATCAACAAATACCTGCTAAAATATGATGTGGCTGATGGAAGTATGTATTATCCCACACCTGCATACCTTAGAAGTTGTTTGTGTAACGATTTGTCCTTTATTTATTCCATAGATCACACGGCCATACCGATCATCAATAAACCTTTTGCCAATTTCGACAATTGTCGCTGTCCGAAATTGGATCCTCAACTCAGTGGTCCCTTGCCTGTGGATACGGATTACTATAATGAGGTACAGATGACATATGGTGCGTCCCTTTATAATTTTATTTTTGTGTAAGTACGACCAGAATCACAACAACAATCATTAATTAATTCCTCTCCCGTATTTCAGTCCCGACAAAAACAAGACAACAGCTGTGGAAACTCAAAATGAGGCGGTTGACAACTTTCAACGGATACATGAAGAAATGTTCAACAAATCCGTACAAGAGCAGGATTATCGTAAAGAAGATTTCGAAATAGCAACTCTGCCTGATATTTGTAATACCACCACCCGTCCCACCATCAGTTATAAGAAGGAAAACAATTGTGTTGAACGGGAAGAATTTAAATCGGATTATGAAATATCGGGCGATACGCATTTCTTTATTTTAAAGGGTCTACAACCTCACACCATGTATCGCATTAGTCTCAGAGCCTGTGTGAAGGATTTAGCCAACGGCTGTGGACCTGAAACGATTCTCTGGGCGGAGACAGTGAGCAAAAGTTTGGGTCAAATTTTGGAAAATTTGAAACTAACACCACCCGCTTCAGTTGGTGTGGCTAGTGTTTCAAATAAATTATTTGTCTAGCTGTGGAGAATCACTTCTAGAAGAAAAAGAAGATAATTAGAACCTTTATTTCCCCCCTGTAAATACTACCACCACTCGAATGCATGCCGAATGTAGAGTACTCAAATAAAACTAGTGATTGCAAATCCACAATGTGACTTTTGTGAATTTTGATTGTAAACAACTGGAAGTGTCAACGAAGTTGTTGTTGTTAGGTATATTATCCACAGGCGCCATCTATACAACTTCCAGGCTAACTAAAACTGAATAGCTGAGACAACACCCTTTTATTTATAACCCAATTTAAACTGTTCATAAATGGCAAATCTGTTCTCAGCAGAATATTCGGTGAGCCAAAGAACCACCGAATAATAAACTGGTCATCTTAGAAAAAAAAAAAATAAACAAATTGACTTTTGCGGGTTCTGAAATGAACAACAACAACAAAAATGGTTTTTGTAAAAAATGAATGAGCGGAGCGGATAAGAAGAACAAGAACACATGAGGTATTCCATTCCTATATAGGAGACCTAACATGAGGTCTTCTGTCCTATAGGAGACCTAACATGAGGTCTTCTATCCTATAGGAGACCTCAAGTCAGGTCTTCTGTCCAATATGATATCTCTTGTGAGGTCTTCTGTTCCATAAGAGACCTATTCAATAGGAGACCTCAAGTAAGATTTTTCTATTTTAAAGGAGGCCTCAAGTGAGGTCTTCTATTTTATATCAGACCTCACGTGAAGTCTTCTATTTTATAGGATACCCCAGGTGAGGTCCTCTTTTTCACAAGAGACCTCAGAGAGATTTTCTTTTCCATATGAGACCACAAGTGAGGTCTTCTATTCTATAGCAGAACTAGGGTGAGCTCCTATATTCCATACTCTGGGTGAGGTCTTCTATTCCATGGGAGACCACAAGTGGTTTTCTTTGCTATAGGAGACTCCAAAAGACGATTTCTTTTTCATAGGAAACCTCAAGTGAGGTTTTCTATTCTATAGTAGACTTCACATAAGGTCTTCTATTCCATAGTTGTTGTTGTTGTAACAGAGTTTATTATTGTATGTTTGGGTGTTCGTTCTTTTGCTCAATCTGGCTCTCCAGTTCCAGGAAAGTGGTTGCTTCGATGGGATGTAACCACAGATCCTCTGGAGTTGGATGAGGTTTGGCAGGGCAGTTGAAAAGGTGATGTGTGTTGTGCGGGCTCAGGCCTTCTGTCTATCAGAGAAATTCTTAAATGGTATTTTGTCTACAAGAGAAGATTTTATAATGTCTTTTGTCTTCTATAGATGTCCTTAAACGGTCTTCTGTCTACAATAGAAGACCTTAAAGGGTCTTTCGTCTACTAGAAAATACCCTAAAAGGTCTTCAGTTTACCTGAGAACACCATAGAAAGTCTCCTCTCTATTAGGAAAGACCTTAAAATGCCTTCTGTCTACTACAGAAGACATGAAATGGTCTTCCATCTACTAGAAAATCCCTTAATAGGTCTTCTGTTTACCTGAGAACATCATAAAAAGTTTTCTATCTACTAGGAAAGACCTTAAAATCTCTTCCGTCTATTATAGAAGGCCTGAAAAGGTCATAAAAAGTTTTCTATAAACTAGGAAAGACCTTAAAAGGTCTTCCGTCTACTAGAGAAAAGGGTCTTCTTTCTACCTGTGAACGCCATAAAAGTCTTCTATCTGCTAGGAAAGACCTTAAAATGTCTTCTGTCTACTATAGAAGGCTTGAAAGGGTAATAAAAAGTCTTCTATCTACTAGGAAAGACCTTAAAAAGTCTTCCGTCTACTAGAAAACGGGACTTCTGTCTACCTGAGAACGCCATAAAAGTCTTCTATCTACCTATACAGATCTTGAAATTTATTATTTTTCTTACAGCAGACCTGAAAAGGTCTTCTGTCTACCTGGTGACACCATAAAAGTCTTCAATCTACTAGAAAAGACCTTAAAAGGTTTTCCGTCTACTAGAGCATACATAAAAAGGTCTTCTGTCTACCTGATAACACCATAAAAGTCTTCAATCTACCAGGAAAGACTTTAAAATGTTCTCTGTCTACTAGAGAAGACCTAAAATGTCCTACCTGAGAACACCATAAAATGTCTTCAATCTACTAGGAAGGACCTTAAAATGTCTTCTGTGTACTATAAAGACCTGAGAAGGTCTTCTGTCTACCTGCGAACACCATAAAAGTGTTCTATCTACTAGAAAAGACCTTAAAAGGTTTTCCGTCTACTACAGCATACATAAAAGGGTCTTCTGTCTACCTGATAACACCATAAAATGTCTTCAATCTACTAGGAAGGACCTTAAAATGTCTTCTGTGTACTATAAAGACCTGAGAAGGTCTTCTGTCTACCTGCGAACACCATAAAAGTGTTCTATCTACTAGGGAAGACCTTAAATGTCCTCTGTCTACTAAAGAAGGCCTGAAAGGCTCTTCCGTCTACTAGAGAATGTCTGAAAGGCCTTATGTCCACTAGAGAACACAACTAAAATTCTTTTGCCTACTATAGAAGACCTGATAAGCTCTTCTGACTGCTAGAGAACACCTTGTAAAGTATTCTATCTACTATGAAAGATCTTAAAATGTCTTCTGTCTACTATTGAAGACCTGAAAAGGTCTACTATTGAAGACCTGAAAAGGATTTCCGTATACTAGAGAAGACCTTAGAAGGTCTTCCGCCTACCTGAGAACACCATAAAAAGACTTCTACCTACTAGGAAAGACTTTAAAATGTCTTCTGTCTACTAGAGAATAACTTAAAAGGCCTTTTGTCTACTAGAGAAGACCTTAAAAGGTCTTCTGTCTACCTAAGAACATTATAAAAGTCTTCTATCAACTAGGAAATACCTCGAACTGTCTTCTGTCTATTATTGAAAACCTGATAAGATCTTCTGACTGCTAGATAATACCTTTACAAGTCTTTTGTCTACTATAGACCTTAAAAGTCTGTCTACCTGAGAACACCATAAAAAGTCTTCTGTCTTCTAGGACAGACCTTAAAATGTCTTCTGTCTATTATAAAAGACCTGTTCCATAGGGGACCTCAAGTGGTCTTCTTTTCCATTGGAGACTCCAAGAGAGGATTTCTTTTTCGTAGGAAACCTCAAGTGAGGTCTTCTATTCTATAGTAGACCTCACATGAGGTCTTCTATTTCATAGTTGTTATAACAAAGTTTATTATTGTGTGTTCGTTCTCTGCTCAATCTGGCTCTGGGTCTATCTCCAGTTCCAGGGAAGTGGCTGCTTCGATGGGATGTAACCACAGATCCACTGGAGTTAGAAGAGAAGATTCGGCAGGGCAGTTGAAAAGATGGGCAGATGTTTTGCATTCTGGGCAGATGTTTTGCACGGTGCTATCGATACTTGCCCAATAGGAATTTAAGCGACGGCAATGTCCTGAGCGTAGTTGAGCGAAAACTACTCTGGTTTGTCGTGGCAGCTGACGCTCCTCAGCTGCGATAGATGGGGGATGTACTCCGAGGACTTTATTCATACTGTATTTACGTATGGCCTTAGCAACTGCGTCCGTGTAAATGTTATTTAAGCCTGCTTGATATGCCTGTTGATCTAGGGGTTCTCTCCTTTATTGTTGGACTCTGCCTCTAAATCGTGGATATTCTCCTTGATTTGCCTGAATGTGTCGGGCCTACCCACCAGATGGTGATTGGGTTGGCTCTCACGGTAACATCCGAGAAGTACTGCAACACCATAAAAAGTCTTCTATCTACTTGGAAAGACCTTAAAAGGTCTTCCGACTACTAGAGGCTACCTTAAGAGGTCCTCTGTCTACCTGATAACACCATAAAAAGTCTTCAATGGAATGACCTTAAATGTTCTCTGTTTATAGAGAATACCTTAAAAGGTCTTTTACCGGCATGAGAACACCATAAAAGTCTTCAATCTCCTAGGAAGGACCTTAAAATGTCTTCTGTCTACTCTAGAATACCTGAAAATGACTTCTGTCTACCTGATAACACCACAAAAAGTCTTCAATCTACTAGGAATGACCTTAAAATGTTATGTGTCTACTTGATAACACCATAAAAAGTGTTTAATCTACTAGGAATGGCCTTAAATGTTCTCGTCTACTAAAGAAGACCTTAAAATGTCTTTCACCTGCCTGAGAACACCATAAAAGTCTTCAATCTACTAGGAAGGACCTTAAATTCTCTTCTGTCTACTATAAAAGACCTGAGCAGGTCTTCTGTCTACCTGAGAACACCATAAAAAGTCTTCTATCTACTAGTAAAGACCTTAAAAGGTCTTCCGTCGACTAAAGAAAACCTTAAAAGGTTTTCTTATGAGAACGCCATAAAAAGTCTTCAATCTACTAAAAAGGATCAACAATTTCTTCTGTCCATATAAAAGACCTCGGTAGGTCTTCTGTCTACCTGGAACTCCATAAAAAGTCTTCTATCTACTAGTAAAGACCTTAAAAGGTCTTCCGTCTACTATAGAATACCTTAAAATGTATTTTACCTACCCTAGAACACCATAAAAAGTCTTCAATCTACTAAGCAGGACCTGTTTACTATAGAGGACCTGAGAAGGTCTTCTGTCTACCTGAGAACACCATAAAAAATCTTTTATCTACTAGGAAAGACCTTAAAAGATGGTGATTGGGGTGGCTCTCACTGTAACATCCGAGCAAGTACTGCAACGAAAGCATCTCATTATGTTGCCGCACTGGAAGAATATTCGCCTCCTCATGTAGATGGTCCACTGAAGAAGACTTGAAGATACACCCTGTTGCTGTCCTCAATTCCAATTTGGGGACCAAACTGTTATATGTAGTCAACCAGGTTTCTTTATAGTTGGGGACCTTGTTCCTACATTTCAGTTTGTCGCAGATAGCTGCGACATGCGCGGACGACGTGAACGGAGTGTCGAATGTGACCCCAGAATATTGCGCAGTTTGTGGTCGGAATTCTGCTACCATCGACCACGACATTCAACTCTCTTCTATACTCTTCCGTCCATGTGGTGAACAGAGTGACCGTAGATTTTGTGGCGGATATCTGTATATTCCTCGTGGTAAGATCGGTTAAAAAGGAGTTCAGCCTCTCACAGATGTCATCACGGTAGGTATCTGACGCCAGGATCGTACAATCATCCGCATACGTTACGATCTCGATGTCGTCTGGTTAAACAGTTCCGGGGATATCACCCCACCTTGGGGAACTCCCTGTTTCACTCTGCGGGGTTTGGACTTCTTGTTCCTGAATTCCACGTACGACCGACGTCCACAAATATAATTGATTATCCAACGTTTCAAGCTTGGCCGGAGGGTTGTCTGTTCAATGTCCTCAAACAGCGTGGAGTGCCTGACAGTATCAAAGGCTTTTGATAAGTCAAACGCCACCATTACTGGTCTGTCACACGGCGGTCTCTGGTTGATTCCTCGACAAATATGTGTGGAGATGGCGTGCAGCGCTGTTGTCGTGATGTACTGCTTGCGGAATCCATGCTGATGATCGGCAACTAGATAGCTATTTCTGACACTGGGGAGGACTAAGGCCTCAATGGTCTTTTCTACAGGCGACAAAAGCGAAATCGGGCTGTACGATTCACTTATGCTGGCATCCTTGCCTTGGCTTCAGTAGCAGGACCACCTTGCCAATTTTCCAGACTTCGGGAACAATTAGAGTGGCTAGCGACAGATTGAGAACTTTAGTGAGATACTCCACTCCCGGCTCATCCAGCAGTTTCAGCATTACCATTTTAGCATACCATTCACTCAGGGCCCAACGCTTTGGATGATTTAGCGTTCGTGATGATATTCGCAACATCATCCATTGCAAACTGTGGTGGTTCATCCTCGGCAGGAAGAGATCTGATGCGACCTAGTAGCCTTCTCTTCGCCCTGTCAATCCCGGGGTGCTTAACAAACTGTCGATTGAAATAACTTACACACCTCTTCGGGTCAATCAGAGTAAGGTCCTAAGGTCCAAACCAGACTAATTTCCTATCTTCCCTCCTTCCGGGGTTCGAGAGTGACTTTATCGTTGCCCACAATGCTCTTATACCGACCCCAATGATACAACTCTTCAGATGACTTAACCACTTGTTCCGCTTATGCTCGCCGACCAGCTTGTTAACTTCCAGTGTCAGCTCCCTGACTCTGGGGTCGTTCGGGTTGGCTCGACGAAGCTCATTTGCTAATCCCGTCGCCTCTGCTGGTAAGTTTGGTCATACTTCGGGTATTCGACCAGCAGGTATATGGCGAGTGGCTGTAGCAGTGATGATGTCTCGGAACGTCCTTTCCGATACCCGAACATCAGAAGGATAAGGCAGTTCTCTGAAGCGATGATTGGTGAACTCTCTGAAACCCGGCCAATCAGCTTTCTTATGATTGACGAATGTGCGGCGTTCGGAGGTGATGATATCGGGTGGTCTGCTAATGGAGACAATTATGGGGAGATGGTCTGTTCCAAGGAAAATGACAGGTTGCCAGGTAACGTCATTTGTCATACCAGGTGACACGATGGTTATGTCTGGCGAACTGTGTAATTTTGGTAGGGGCGTCCGCATTGACCGAGCAAAACGTAAACCTATCAATCTGCTCAGCCAGCGCTGTACCCCTCTGGTCGTTTCCGAGGGCCGAATGCCAAATCTCATGATGCGCATTAAAGTCCCCCAATACCAGACGATTATGACCTTCCAAAAGCTTGCTTATGTTAGGCTTGTAATCTGAGATAAAGCTATTTCTCGGCGGGATATATTCAGCAACTCTATCTCGGCAGTTCCACACCTGACTGTTACCCCCATACATTCCATGTACGGGTCATTATAGACAGGCTCAAGCGAGATAGGTCTGTATTGAACAAACTGGCGCAAAGGAAAGCTAATCCCCCACCTCCACTTCTGGTGCGATCTTTCCTCAATACGTTGTAACAATCACAACGCTGTAAGCTGCAGTTGTTGTTGAGCTTGGTTTCCTGCACCGCCACTACCTCGATCTTCTTCCGATTCATGACTATTTCCTCGATCTTACTTCGGAATCCATTGCAATTAAATTGCAAAAAGGATGCATTTTCTGGGATTGGAAAAACAACGGACGGTGTTAAATGCTGCGCGCGCAGTTGCTGTTGAGGGGACTGCGAAGGAGTTTTGTGATCTGACGACGACTCACTGGGGGCTGTGTTCGCGCAGTATGCAGCAACATCTATTGCATCTCACCGAAATTTGTATATGGGTGAGGATGCGGATGTGACAAACCGAGCACAATTATATTGGGCCTGGGTTTTCCTTCGCCCCGACATGGACCAAAAGAATCCGGAGCAGATATTCCGGGATATGCTGCTCCCAACATAGAAATATGAAACAAATACAAACACATGTACAGTGAGGTGGCAGCCGCTGGCCGGAACGCCGATGTTTTGTGGTTCCGGGTCAATCTGGTAAGAAAGAACCCGTGAGACTTCACATGAGGTCTTCTATAGGAAACCTCAGAGGAGGACTTCTTTTCAATAGGAGACCTCAAGTGAGGCCTTCTATTCTATAGGAGACCTCACATGAGGTCTTCTATTCTATAGATTACCTCACGTGAGGTCTACTTTTCATAGGAGACCTCAAGTGAAATCTTCTTTTCTAAAAGAGACATCAGGTGAGGCCTTCTTTTCCATAGGATACCTGAAGTGATGTCTTCACTTCTATTGGAGTCTTCTAGTGAGGAGACCTCTTTTGAGATCTTCTATTTTATGGGAGACCTTCACATGAGGTCTTTGGGGTCTTCTTTTCCGTAAGAGACCACAAGTGAGGTCATCTTTTACGTAGAATACCTCAAGTGAGGTCTTTTTTCCGTATAGGAGACCTCAAGTGAGGTCTTCTTTTCCGTAGGAGACCTCAAGTGAGGTTTTCTTTTCCGTAGGAGAACTCAAGTGCTGTCTTCTTTTCGTAAGACCCCTGAAGTAAGGTCTTCTTTTCCGTAGGAGACGTGAGTTTTTCTTTTCCATAAGAGACCTCAAGTGAGGTCTTCTTTTCCGTCTCCTACCTCAAGTGGGGTCTTCTTTTCCGTAAGAGACCACAAGTGAGGTCATCTTTTCCATAGAAGAAAGTGAGGTCTTCTTTTCCGTAGGAGACCTGAAGTGAGATATTGTTTTCGTAGGAGACCTCAAGTGAGGACTTCTTTTCCGTAGGAGACCTCAAGTGAGGACTTCTTTTCTGTAGGAGACCTCAAGTGAGATATTCTTTTCCGTAGGAGACCTCAAGTGAGGTCTTCTTTTCCGTAGGAGACCTCAAGTGAGGTCTTCTTTTCCGTAGGAGACCTCAAGTGAGGACTTCTTTTCCGTAAGACCGTATTATACCTCACGTAAGGACTTCTTTTCCGTAGGAGACCTCAAGTGAGGTCTTCTTTTTCCGTAGGAGACCTCAAGTGAGGTCTTCTTTACCGTAGGAACCTCAAGTGAGGTCTTCTTTTCCGTAGGAGACCTCAAGTGAGGACTTTTTTTCCGTAAGACCGTAGGACTTCTTTTCCGTAGGAGACCTCAAGTGAGGTCTTCTCTTCCGTAGGAGAACTCAAGTAATGTCTTCTTTTCCATAGGAGACCCAAGTAAGGTCTTATTTTCCGTAGGAGACCCCAAGTAAGGTCTTATTTTCCGTAGGAGACGTGAGTTTTTCTTTTCCATAAGAGACCTCAGGTGAGCTCTTCTTTTCCGTCTCCTACCTCTTTTCCGTAAGAGACCTGAAGTGAGATATTGTTTCGTAGGAGACCTCAAGTGAGGACTTCTTTTCCGTAGGAGACCTCAAGTGAGGACTTCTTTTCCGTAGGAGACATCAAGTGAGATATTCTTTGCCGTAGGAGACCTCAAGTGAGATATTGTTTTCCGTAGGAGACCTCAAGTGAGATATTCTTTTCGTAGGAAACCTCAAGTGAGGAATTCTTTTCCGTAGGAGACCTCAAGTGAGATATTGTTTTCGAAGGAGACCTCAAGTGAGGACTTCTTTTCCGTAGGAGACCTCAAGTGAGGTCTTCTTTTCTGTAAGAGACCTAAAGTGAGGTCTTCTTTTCCGTAGTAGACCTCAAATGAGGTCTTCTTTTCTGTAAGAGACCTAAAGGTCTTCTTTTCCGTAGGAGATCTCAAGTGAGGTCTTCTTTTCCGAAGGAGACCTCAAGTGAGGTCTTCTTTTCCGTAGAAGACCTCAAGTGAGGTCTTCTTTTCCGTAGGAGACCTCAAGTGAGGTTTTCTTTTCCGTAGGAGACCTCAAGTGAGGTCTTCTTTCCGTAGGAGACCTCAAGTGAGGTCTTCTTTTCCATAGAAGACCTCAAGTGAGTTCTTCTTCTCCGTAGGAGACCTCAAGTCAGGTCTTCTTTTCCGTAGGATACCTCAAGTGAGATATTCTTTTCCATAGGAGACCCCAAGTGAGGTCTCTTTTCCGTAGCAGACCTCAAGTGAGGTCTTCTTTTCCATAAAAGACCTCAAGTTAGGTCTTCTTTTCCGTAGGAGACCTCAAGTGAGGTCTTCTTTTCTGTAAGAGACCTAAAGTGAGGTCTTCTTTTCCGTAGGAGACCTCAAGTGAGGTCTTCTTTTCTATAGGAGACCTCAAGTGAGGTCTTCTTTTCCGTAGTAGACCTCAAATGAGGTCTTCTTTTCTGTAAGAGACCTAAAGTGAGGTCTTCTTTTCCGTAGGAGATCTCAAGTGAGGTCTTCTTTTCCGTAGGAGACCTCAGGTGAGATCTTCTTTTCGTCTCCTACCTCAAGTGTGGTCTACTTTTCCGTAAGAGACCTCAAGTGAGGTCTTCTTTTCCGTAAGAGACCACAAGTGAAGTCATCTTTTCCGTAGAAGGCATCAAGTGTGATCTTCTTTTCGGTAGGAGACCTGAAGTGAGATATATTGTTTTCCGTAGGAGACCTCAAGTGAAGACTTCTTTTCCATAGCAGACCTCAAGTGAGGTCTTCTTTTCTGTAGGAGACCTCAAGTGGGGTCTTCAAGTGAAGTCTTCTAATCGATAGTATATGTCACGTGAGTTCTTCTTTTCCATAAGAGACTTTACTGGAGACTTGATAGGAGACTTCAGGAAAAGTCTTCTTTTCCATAGAAAAACTCTAACGAGGTCTTTTTTCGTAGGTGACCTCACGTGATGTGTTCTTTTCATAGGAGACTTCTAAGTCTTCTAATCTATAGGAGATCTTACGTGAAATATTCTTTTCCATAAGATACCTCAGGTAAGGTCTTCTTTTTCATAGAAGAACTCATGTGAAGTCTTCTTTTACATAGGAGACCTCAGGTGAGGTCTTCTATTGTATAGGACAACTCAATTGAGATTTTCTAATATTAATAACGAAGGTCATTTGCCTTTCTGTCAACTGCATCTCATCTTCTCATAAACAAACAAATGCTGCCTATTATTATTCAATTAACACACAGAATGCAGACCCTAACGAGTGCCACTTCATTTTTTCGGGGAACCTGTGAATAACAAAACGTCTGAAAAAAACGTGACTTGAAATGTTGATATTTATGATTTTGGTAATGAACCAGTTTTTTGAAGCGACTAACAGAAGTGGATTCCCAATAGCTTGGTAAGCAGCATAGAGACATACATATACGACAACAACATCGGGGAGAGAAGAAACATATCAATGAATGAGTAGGAAAGCTTGGTACAGATATTATGTAACCAAATAAAAAAATGAATAAAATATGTTTAAGTGGCGCCCGCAATGCAAAACAGGTTGCATGGCAAGGAGAGATGCATATGCAAATCATTTAATTACAACAACATACGAAAAATATTTTAAAGAAATTCTTAAGTGATAAAGATAAATTGTGTTAAGGTTTTTATCAAATATTTTACGGCAAATCCCAAATGACCTTCACCTAAAAATGCCAAAAAAAACTGGAACATCAACCTCTTAATGTATTTGAAATTGTTTGTTTTTTTTTCGAATAGGTTTTGCAATTTCCAAGCATTTCGTTTGTTGTTTATTTATTTTTTGGCAAGGGATTTATGTTTCAATTGTTATTACTTATCAAGACTTAGCTGCAGGCAAGTTAGTTGTTGGTGCTGTTATCGTAAATCTTTGTTAGCCGTTATTGGCTTGCTTCCATCCAGTTAATTAACGGTATTACTGCCACTTATTTTGTTTTAATGCTGTTGGGCATAATTCACGCCTGTTAAACGTACACCTATTGTTTGAGTCATGCAATTATTGAAAAGTTGGTTTCGAATTTTTTAAACAAGATTAGCGATTTAGGTATTGCATGGGGTTTTATGAGGAATATGTTATTTTAGATACCTCTTAACACCTTCTATATAGAAAAAGGTATTTTATAATGAGTGAGGTCTTCAATTCCGTAGAATAAAATACTTTATGTTAGGTCTCCTATAGAATAGAACACCTCACTTGAGGTTTCCCATAGAATCGAAGACCTCACATAAGATCTGATAATTAATAGGAGAGGCCTCCTATAGAATATAAGTCCTTACTTGAGGATTGCTATAGAATAGAAGACATGAGGTCTCCTCTCGAATAGTAGACCTCACTTGAGGTCCCCTATAGAATAGAAGACCTCATGTGAGGTCTCCTATAGAATGTGAGGTCTCCTCTAGAATAAAAGACCTCATGTGAGGGCTCGTATAGAATAGAACACCTCGTGTGAGGTCTCCTATAAAATAAAAGACCTCATGTGAGGTCTCCTATTGAATAGAAGACATCTTGTGAGGTCTACTATAGAATAGACCACTTGTGAGGTCTCCTATAGAATAGAAGACCTCATGTAAGTTCTTTTTTAGAATAGAAAACCTCATGTGGGGTACCTTATATAATATAAGACCTCATGTGAGGTCTCCTATAAAGTTGAAGACCTCATATGAGGTCTCCTATAGAGTAGAAAACATCATGCGAGGTTTCCTTTAGAATAGAAGATCTCATGTGAGGTCTCCTATAGAGTAGAAGACCTCTTATAGATTAGATTTCTTAAAAATATTTCTCAACAAAACGTGGATCTTTCTTAAAAAAATTCCAAAAAACCTGGATTTTTATAAAACTTTGATTATTTAAAAAATATTTTTCCACAAAACGCGGATTTTTTAAAAAATATTTTTCACAAAACGTGGATTTTTTAAAAAATATTTTTCCACAAACGTTGGTTTTTTTAAAAAATATTTTTCCACAAAACGTGGATTTAAAAAAAATATTTTTCCGAAATCTTGGATTTAAAAAAAATACATTTTTCCGAAATCTTGGATTTTTAAAAAATATTTTTCCACAAAACCGTGGATTTTATAAAAAATATTTTTCCACCAAACGTGGATTTTTAAAAATATTTTTCCACAAAACGTTGGTTTTTTAAAAAATATTTTTCCACAAAACGTTGGTTTTTTAAAAATATTTTTCCACAAAACGTGGATTTAAAAAAAAATATTTTTCCGAAATCTTGGATTTTTAAAAAATATTTTTCCACAAAACGTGGATTTTATAAAAATATTTTTCCACCAAACGTGGATTTTTAAAAAATATTTTTTCACAAAACGTGGATTTTTTAAAAATATTTTTCCACCAAACGTGGATTTTTAGAAAAATATTTTTCCACAAAACGTGGATTTTTAAAAAAATATTTTTCCGAAATCTTGGATTTTATAAAAAATATTTTTTCACAAAACGTGGATTTTATAAAAAATATTTTTTCCACAAAACGTGGATTTTATAAAAAATATTTTTCCACAAAACGTGGATTTTATAAAAAATATTTTTCCACAAAACGTGGATTTTTTAAAAAATATTTTTCCACAAAACGTGGATTTTTTAAAAAATATTTTTCCACAAAACGTGGATTTTTTAAAAAATATTTTTTCCACAAAACGTGGATTTTTTAAAAAATATTTTTCCACAAAACGTGGATTTTTTAAAAAATATTTTTCCACAAAACGTGGATTTTTTAAAAAATATTTTTCCACAAAACGTGGATTTTTTAAAAAATATTTTTCCACAAAACGTGGATTTTTTAAAAAATATTTTTCCACTAAACGTGGATTTTTTAAAAAATATTTTTCCACTAAACGTGGATTTTTAAAAAAACATTTTTCCACAAAACGTAGATTTTTAAAAAAAATATTTTTCCACAAAACGTGGATTTTTTAAAAATATTTTTCCACAAAACGTGGATTTTTTAAAAAATATTTTTCCACAAAACGTGGATTTTTTAAAAAATATTTTTCCACAAAACGTGGATTTTTTAAAAAATATTTTTCCACAAAACGTGGATTTTTAAAAAAACATTTTTCCACAAAACGTAGATTTTTAAAAAAATATTTTTCCACAAAACGTGGATTTTTTAAAAAATATTTTTCCACAAAACGTGGATTTTTTAAAAAATATTTTTCCACAAAACGTGGATTTTTTAAAAAATATTTTTCCACAAAACGTGGATTTTTTAAAAAATATTTTTCCACAAAACGTGGATTTTTTAAAAAATATTTTTCCACAAAACGTGGATTTTATAAAAAATATTTTTCCACAAAACGTGGATTTTATAAAAAATATTTTTCCACAAAACGTGGATTTTATAAAAAATATTTTTCCACAAAACGTGGATTTTATAAAAAAATATTTTTCCACAAAACGTGGATTTTATAAAAAATATTTTTCCACAAAACGTGGATTTTATAAAAAATATTTTTCCACCAAACGTGGATTTTTTAAAAAATATTTTTTCACAAAACGTGGATTTTATAAAAAAATATTTTTCCACAAAACGTGGATTTTATAAAAAATATTTTTCCACAAAGCGTGGATTTTATAAAAAATATTTTTCCACAAAACGTGGATTTTATAAAAAAATATTTTTCCACAAAACGTTGATTTTTTAAAAAATATTTTTCCACAAAACGTGGATTTTTTAAAAAATATTTTTCCACAAAACTTGGATTTTTTAAAAAATATTTTTCCACTAAACGTGGATTTTTTAAAAAATATTTTTCCACTAAACGTGGATTTTTTAAAAAATATTTTTCCACAAAACGTGGATTTTTTAAAAAATATTTTTCCACAAAACGTGGATTTTTTAAAAAATATTTTTCCACAAAACGTGGATTTTTAAAAAATATTTTTCCACAAAACGTGGATTTTTTAAAAAATATTTTTCCACAAAACGTGGATTTTTTAAAAAATATTTTTCCACAAAACGTGGATTTTTTAAAAAATATTTTTCCACTAAACGTGGATTTTTTAAAAAATATTTTTCCACAAAACGTGGATTTTTTAAAAAATATTTTTCCACAAAACGTGGATTTTTTAAAAAATATTTTTCCACTAAACGTGGATTTTTAAAAAATATTTTTCCACAAAACGTGGATTTTTTAAAAAATATTTTTCCACAAAACGTGGATTTTTTAAAAAATATTTTTCCACTAAACGTGGATTTTTTAAAAAATATTTTTCCACAAAACGTGGATTTTTTAAAAAATATTTTTCCACAAAACGTGGATTTTTTAAAAAATATTTTTCCACAAAACGTGGATTTTTTAAAAATATTTTTCCACAAAACGTGGATTTTTTAAAAAATATTTTTCCACAAAACGTGGATTTTATAAAAAATATTTTTCCACAAAACGTGGATTTTATAAAAAATATTTTTCCACAAAACGTGGATTTTATAAAAAATATTTTTCCACAAAACGTGGATTTTATAAAAATATTTTTCCACAAAACGTGGATTTTATAAAAAATATTTTTCCACAAAACGTGGATTTTATAAAAAATATTTTTCCACAAAACGTGGATTTTATAAAAAATATTTTTCCACAAAACGTGGATTTTATAAAAAATAATTTTCCACCAAACGTGGATTTTTTAAAAAATATTTTTTCACAAAACGTGGATTTTATAAAAAATATTTTTCCACAAAACGTGGATTTTTTAAAAAATATTTTTTCACAAAACGTGGATTTTATAAAAAATATTTTTCCACAAAACGTGGATTTTATAAAAAATATTTTTCCACAAAACGTGGATTTTATAAAAAATATTTTTCCACTAAACGTGGATTTTTTAAAAAATATTTTTCCACAAAACGTGGATTTTTAAAATATTTTTCCACAAAACGTGGATTTTTTAAAAAATATTTTTCCACAAAACGTGGATTTTTTAAAAAATATTTTTCCACTAAACGTGGATTTTTTAAAAAATATTTTTCCACAAAACGTGGATTTTTTAAAAAATATTTTTCCACAAAACGTGGATTTTATAAAAAAATATTTTTCCACAAAACGTGGATTTTATAAAAAATATTTTTCCACAAAACGTGGATTTTATAAAAAATATTTTTCCACAAAACGTGGATTTTTTAAAAAATATTTTTCCACAAAACGTGGATTTTTTAAAAAATATTTTTCCACAAAACGTGGATTTTTTAAAAAATATTTTTCCACAAAACGTGGATTTTTTAAAAAATATTTTTCCACAAAACGTGGATTTTATAAAAAATATTTTTCCACAAAACGTGGATTTTATAAAAAATATTTTTCCACAAAACGTGGATTTTATAAAAAATATTTTTCCACAAAACGTGGATTTATAAAAAATATTTTTCCACAAAACGTGGATTTTATAAAAAATATTTTTCCACCAAACGTGGATTTTTTAAAAAATATTTTTCCACAAAACGTGGATTTTTTAAAAAATATTTTTCCACAAAACGTGGATTTTTTAAAAAATATTTTTCCACAAAACGTGGATTTTATAAAAAATATTTTTCCACATAACGTGGATTTTATAAAAAATATTTTTCCACAAAACGTGGATTTTATAAAAAATATTTTTCCACAAACGTGGATTTTATAAAAAATATTTTTCCACAAAACGTGGATTTTATAAAAAATATTTTTCCACAAAACGTGGATTTTATAAAAAATATTTTTCCACAAAACGTGGATTTTATAAAAAATATTTTTCCACGAAACGTGGATTTTTTAAAAAATATTTTTCCACAAACCGTGGATTTTTTAAAAAATATTTTTTTACAAACCGTGGATTTTTTAAAAAATATTTTTCCACAAACCGTGGATTTTTTAAAAAATATTTTTCCACAAACCGTGGATTTTTTAAAAAATATTTTTTTACAAACCGTGGATTTTTTAAAAAATATTTTTTTACAAACCGTGGATTTTTTAAAAATATTTTTCCACAAACCGTGGATTTTTTAAAAAATATTTTTCCACAAACCGTGGATTTTTTTTAAAAATATTTTTCCACAAACCGTGGATTTTTTAAAAAATATTTTTCCACAAACCGTGGATTTTTTAAAAAATATTTTTCCACAAACCGTGGATTTTTTAACAATATTTTTCCACTCCACAAACCGTGGATTTTTTAAAAAATATTTTTCCACAAAACGTGGATTTTTTTAAAAAATATTTTTCCAAAAAACGTGGATTTTTTAAGAAATATTTTTCCACAAAACGTGGATTTTTTTAAAAAATATTTTTCCACAAAACGTGGATTTTTTAAAAAATATTTTTCCACAAAACGTGGATTTTTTAAAAAATATTTTTCCACAAAACGTGGATTTTATAAAAAATATTTTTCCACAAAACGTGGATTTTATAAAAAATATTTTTCCACAAAACGTGGATTTTATAAAAAATATTTTTCCACAAAACGTGGATTTTATAAAAAATATTTTTCCACAAAACGTGGATTTTATAAAAAATATTTTTCCACAAAACGTGGATTTTATAAAAAATATTTTTCACAAACCGTGGTTTTTTTAAAAAATATTTTTCCACAAAACGTGGATTTTTTTAAAAATATTTTTTCCACAAAACGTGGATTTTTAAAAAAATATTTTTCCACAAAACGTGGATTTTTTAAAAAATATTTTTCCACAAAACGTGGATTTTTTAAAAAATATTTTTCCACAAAACGTGGATTTTATTGAAAAATATTTTTCCACAAAACGTGGTTTTTTAAAAAATATTTTTCCACAAAACGTGGTTTTTTAAAAAATATTTTTCCACAAAACGTGGATTTTTTAAAAAATATTTTTCGAAAAAACGTGGATTTTTTAAAAAATATTTTTTCACAAAACGAGGATTTTTTAATAAATATTATTCCACAAAATGTGGATTTTTTAAAAAATATTTTTCCACAAAACGTGGATTTTTTAAAAAATATTTTTCGACAAAATGTGGATTTTTTAAAAATATTTTTCCACAAAACGTGGATTTTTAAAAAATATTGTTCCACAAAACGTGGATTTTTTAAAAAATATTTTTCCACAAAACGAGGATTTTTTAATAAATATTATTCCACAAAACGTGGATTTTTTAAAAAATAATTTTCGACAAAACGTGGATTTTTTAAAAAATATTTTTCCACAAAACGAGGATTTTTTAATAAATATTATTCCACAAAACGTGGATTTTTTAAAAAATATTTTTCCACAAAACGTGGATTTTTTAAAAAATATTTTTCCACAATACGTGGATTTTTTAAAAAATATTTTTCCACAAAACCTGAATTTTTTAAAAAATATTTTTCCACAAAACTTGGATTTTTTAAAAAATATTTTTCCACAAAACGTGGATTTTTTAAAAAATATTTGCCCACAAAGCGTGGATTTGTTAAAAAATATTTTTCCACAAAACGTGGATTTTTTAAAAAATATTTTTCCACAAAACTTGGATTTTTTAAAAAATATTTTTCCAGAAAACGTGGATTTTTTAAAAAATATTTTTCCACAAAACGTGGATTTTTTAAAAAATATTTTTCCACAAAACTTGGATTTTTTAAAAAATATTTTTCCAGAAAACGTGGATTTTTTAAAAAATATTTTTCCACAAAACGTGGATTTTTAAAAAAATTCTCTTCCAAAAATAGTGCATTTTATAAAAAATATTTTTCCACAAACCGTGTATTTTTTAAGAAATATTTTTCCACTAAACGTGGATTTTTTAAGAAATATTTTTCCACTAAACGTGGATTTTTAAAAAAATATTTTTCCACTAAACGTGGATTTTTAAAAAAATATTTTTCAACAAAACGTGGATTTTTTAAAAAAAATTTTCCACAAAACGTGGATTTTTAAGAAATATTTTTCCACAAAAATATTTTTAAAAACTATTTTTCCAAAAAACGTGGATTTTATAAAAAATATTTTTCCACAAAATGTGGATTTTTTAAAAAATATTTTTCCACAAAACGTGGATTTTTTAAAAAATATTTTTCGACAAAATGTGGATTTTTTTAAAAAATATTTTTTCACAAAACGAGGATTTTTTTAATAAATATTATTCCACAAAATGTGGATTTTTTAAAAAATATTTTTCCACAAAACGTGGATTTTTTAAAAAATATTTTTCGACAAAACGTGGATTTTTTTAAAAAATATTTTTTCACAAAACGAGGATTTTTTAATAAATATTATTCCACAAAACGTGGATTTTTTAAAAAATATTTTTCCACAAAACGAGGATTTTTTAATAAATATTATTCCACAAAACGTGGATTTTTTAAAAAATAATTTTCGACAAAACGTGGATTTTTAAAAAATATTTTTCCACAAAACGAGGATTTTTTAATAAATATTATTCCACAAAACGTGGATTTTTTAAAAAATATTTTTCCACAAAACGTGGATTTTTTAAAAAATATTTTTCCACAATACGTGGATTTTTTAAAAAATATTTTTCCACAAAACCTGAATTTTTTAAAAAATATTTTTCCACAAAACGTGGATTTTTTAAAAAATATTTGCCCACAAAGCGTGGATTTGTTAAAAAATATTTTTCCACAAAACGTGGATTTTTTAAAAAATATTTTTCCACAAAACTTGGATTTTTTAAAAAATATTTTTCCAGAAAACGTGGATTTTTTAAAAATATTTTTCCACAAAACGTGGATTTTTAAAAAATTCTCTTCCAAAAATAGTGCATTTTATAAAAAATATTTTTCCACAAACCGTGTATTTTTTAAGAAATATTTTTCCACTAAACGTGGATTTTTTAAGAAATATTTTTCCACTAAACGTGGATTTTTAAAAAAATATTTTTCCACAAAACGTGGATTTTTTAAAAAATATTTTTCCACGAAACGTGGATTTTTAAATAAATATTTTTTTATCAAACCTTGAATTTTAAAAAATTATTTCCGCGAAACGTGGATTTTTAAAAAAAATATTTTCCACAAATCGTGCGTTTAAAAAATAATATTAAAAAAAAATATTTTTCAACAAAACGTGGATTTTAAAAAAATAGTTTTCAACAAAACATGGACTTAAAAAAATATTTTTCATCAAAACGTGGATTAAAAAAAATATTTTTCAACAAAACGTGGAATTTAAAAAATATTTTTTAACAAAACGTGGATTTAAAAAAATATTTTTCAACAAAACCTGGATTTTTAACAAATAATTTTCCACAAATCGTGATTCTTAAAAAAATATTTTTCACAAACCGTGGTTTTTTTAAAAAATATTTTTCCACAAAACGTGGATTTTTTTAAAAAATATTTTTTCCACAAAACGTGGATTTTTAAAAAAATATTTTTCCACAAAACGTGGATTTTTTAAAAAATATTTTTCCACAAAACGTGGATTTTTTAAAAAATATTTTTCCACAAAACGTGGATTTTATTGAAAAATATTTTTCCACAAAACGTGGTTTTTTAAAAAATATTTTTCCACAAAACGT
Organism: Musca autumnalis; assembly: GCF_047663935.1. Lineage (NCBI taxonomy): Eukaryota > Metazoa > Arthropoda > Insecta > Diptera > Muscidae > Musca > Musca autumnalis. Next base: position 25,669,941 of record NW_027411644.1, on the reverse strand, counting down.
GGATTTTTTAAAAAATATTTTTCGACAAAACGTGGATTTTTTAAAAAATATTTTTTCACAAAACGAGGATTTTTTAAAAAATATTATTCCACAAAATGTGGATTTTTTAAAAAATATTTTTCCACAAAACGTGGATTTTTTAAAAAATATTTTTCGACAAAATGTGGATTTTTTTAAAAAATATTTTTCCACAAAACGTGGATTTTTTAAAAAATATTGTTCCACAAAACGTGGATTTTTTAAAAAATATTTTTCCACAAAACGAGGATTTTTTAATAAATATTATTCCACAAAACGTGGATTTTTTAAAAAATAATTTTCGACAAAACGTGGATTTTTTAAAAAATATTTTTCCACAAAACGAGGATTTTTTAAAAAATATTATTCCACAAAACGTGGATTTTTTAAAAAATATTTTTCCACAATACGTGGATTTTTTAAAAAATATTTTTCCACAAAACCTGAATTTTTTAAAAAATATTTTTCCACAAAACTTGGATTTTTTAAAAAATATTTTTCCACAAAACGTGGATTTTTTAAAAAATATTTGCCCACAAAGCGTGGATTTGTTAAAAAATATTTTTCCACAAAACGTGGATTTTTTAAAAAATATTTTTCCACAAAACTTGGATTTTTTAAAAAATATTTTTCCAGAAAACGTGGATTTTTTAAAAAATATTTTTCCACAAAACGTGGATTTTTAAAAAAATTCTCTTCCAAAAATAGTGCATTTTATAAAAAATATTTTTCCACAAACCGTGTATTTTTTAAGAAATATTTTTCCACTAAACGTGGATTTTTTAAGAAATATTTTTCCACTAAACGTGGATTTTTAAAAAAATATTTTTCCACTAAACGTGGATTTTTAAAAAAATATTTTTCAACAAAACGTGGATTTTTTAAAAAAAAATTTTCCACAAAACGTGGATTTTATAAAAAATATTTTTCCACAAAACGTGGATTTTATAAAAAATATTTTTCCACAAAACGTGGATTTTATAAAAAATATTTTTCCACAAAATGTGGATTTTTTAAAAAATATTTTTCCACAAAACGTGGATTTTTTAAAAAATATTTTTCGACAAAATGTGGATTTTTTTAAAAAATATTTTTTCACAAAACGAGGATTTTTTAATAAATATTATTCCACAAAATGTGGATTTTTTTAAAAAATATTTTTCCACAAAACGTGGATTTTTTAAAAAATATTTTTCGACAAAACGTGGATTTTTTTAAAAAATATTTTTTCACAAAACGAGGATTTTTTAATAAATATTATTCCACAAAACGTGGATTTTTTAAAAAATATTTTTCCACAAAACGAGGATTTTTTAATAAATATTATTCCACAAAACGTGGATTTTTTAAAAAATAATTTTCGACAAAACGTGGATTTTTTAAAAAATATTTTTCCACAAAACGAGGATTTTTTAATAAATATTATTCCACAAAACGTGGATTTTTTAAAAAATATTTTTCCACAAAACGTGGATTTTTTAAAAAATATTTTTCCACAATACGTGGATTTTTTAAAAAATATTTTTCCACAAAACCTGAATTTTTTAAAAAATATTTTTCCACAAAACTTGGATTTTTTAAAAAATATTTTTCCACAAAACGTGGATTTTTTAAAAAATATTTGCCCACAAAGCGTGGATTTGTTAAAAAATATTTTTCCACAAAACGTGGATTTTTTAAAAAATATTTTTCCACAAAACTTGGATTTTTTAAAAAATATTTTTCCAGAAAACGTGGATTTTTTAAAAAATATTTTTCCACAAAACGTGGATTTTTAAAAAAATTCTCTTCCAAAAATAGTGCATTTTATAAAAAATATTTTTCCACAAACCGTGTATTTTTTAAGAAATATTTTTCCACTAAACGTGGATTTTTTAAGAAATATTTTTCCACTAAACGTGGATTTTTAAAAAAATATTTTTCCACTAAACGTGGATTTTTAAAAAAATATTTTTCAACAAAACGTGGATTTTTTAAAAAAAAATTTTCCACAAAACGTGGATTTTTTAAAAAAAAATTTTCCACAAAACGTGGATTTTTTAAGAAATATTTTTCCACAAAAAATATTTTTAAAAACTATTTTTCCAAAAAACGTGGATTTTTTAAGAAAAAAATATTTTTAAAAACTATTTTTCCAAAAAACGTGGTTTTTTAAGAAATATTTTTCCACACAACTTAGATTTTTTAAAAAATATTCTTCCAAATAGCGTGGATATTTTAAAACATATTTTTCTACTAAACGCGGTTTTTTTAAAAAACTTTTTTCCACAAAACGTGGATTTTTTAAAACAATATTTTTCCACAAATCGTGGATTTTTTAAAAAATATTTTTCCACGAAACGTGGATTTTTAAATAAATATTTTTTTATCAAACCTTGAATTTTAAAAAATTATTTCCGCGAAACGTGGATTTTTAAAAAAAATATTTTCCACAAATCGTGCGTTTAAAAAATAATATTAAAAAAAAATATTTTTCAACAAAACGTGGATTTTAAAAAAATAGTTTTCAACAAAACATGGACTTAAAAAAATATTTTTCATCAAAACGTGGATTAAAAAAAATATTTTTCAACAAAACGTGGAATTTAAAAAATATTTTTTAACAAAACGTGGATTTAAAAAAATATTTTTCAACAAAACCTGGATTTTTAACAAATAATTTTCCACAAATCGTGATTCTTAAAAAAATATTTTTCACAAACCGTGGTTTTTTTAAAAAATATTTTTCCACAAAACGTGGATTTTTTTAAAAAATATTTTTTAGACAAAACGTGGATTTTTAAAAAAATATTTTTCCACAAAACGTGGATTTTTTAAAAAATATTTTTCCACAAAACGTGGATTTTTTAAAAAATATTTTTCCACAAAACGTGGATTTTATAAAAAATATTTTTCCACAAAATGTGGATTTTTTAAAAAATATTTTTCCACAAAACGTGGATTTTTTAAAAAATATTTTTCGACAAAACGTGGATTTTTTAAAAAATATTTTTTCACAAAACGAGGATTTTTTAATAAATATTATTCCACAAAATGTGGATTTTTTAAAAAATATTTTTCCACAAAACGTGGATTTTTTAAAAAATATTTTTCGACAAAATGTGGATTTTTTTAAAAAATATTTTTCCACAAAACGTGGATTTTTTAAAAAATATTGTTCCACAAAACATTCAAAAATTAAACGATCCCTCCACTAAACAAATCATGAAAAATCACCTTAATGTAGAACTGCACAATATTGATGGAGAAGACATCGAGAATTTATGGAATAATGTAAAAAACTCCATGAATACCATAACCAGCAATATCCTTGGAACCACAACATCTAAAAGAGAAGACACGTGGATGACGGACGAAATACGCGCGCTTCGCATAGAAAGGAGCAAGCACAAAAATTCTAACTATGAAAGATATTGGGAAATAAATCAAGAAATAAAAATTGCAACTCGGGCCGCAAAAAATGCGCAACTCAATAAACAGTGCCAGGAAATTGAAAGACTCCAAATCCTACATGACGATTTCAATCTTCACAAAAAATTAAAAGAGGCATCTGGAATTTATTCAAAAAGATCATCTACATTTATTTTTGCTGAGAATAATACAGCCATATACGAAACTGCAGAAAAGAAAAAACACTGGGAAAACTATATTAGAAGTCTCTTTACCGACACTACAAGAACAGAAACTAATAACACAGATAGAGAAACCAATTTTAGAGGAAGACGCATTACCAAAAGTGAACTAGATATGGCCATAAATTCAATGAAAAACAATAAGGCTACCGGGCCGGATGAAGTCCCATCTGAATTATTTAAATTACTAGATGAAAGAAACACACAACTATTGTTGAAATTATACAACCAAATTTATGAAACAGGACAATACCCTCAAGATTGGCTGAAATCTACGTTTATAACGATTCCCAAGAAAAATAATGCGAAGACGTGCGGAGACTATAGATTAATAAGTCTTATGAGCCATGCTTTAAAAATATTCTTAAAGATAATACATAGGCGCATATACCCAATATGCGAATCACATATGGGAAAAACTCAATTTGGTTTCAGGGAAGGCATGGGTACTCGAGAGGCCCTACTTAGTTTGAATGTACTAATACAAAACTGCCGAGATGTGCAAAAGGATGTTTACATATGCTTTATCGACTACGAGAAGGCATTTGACACGGTCAACCATGACAAGTTGATGGAAATTTTGATATCAATTGGATTAGATGAAAGTGACCTTAAATGCATTAGAAACCTGTACTGGCAACAGAGAGCCAACATTCATATAGATGGTGAACTTACCAACGATGTTCCTATTTCAAAAGGCGTAAGACAGGGTTGTATACTATCCCCTCTTCTATTTAATGTATATTCCCAAAAAATTTTTGAGGAGTCAATATGTGGAAAAAATATCGGAATTAGAATAAATAATACATTCATAAACAATATACGTTATGCCGACGACACCACATTACTTGCAAGCAGCCTCGCAGGATTACAAAAGCTAGTAGATGCTCTAGAACATTCTAGTACGTCATATGCCTTAAAGATTAATATAATGAAGACGAAGTATATGATTATAAGTAGAAGAAATATCGAATCCAACATTCCCTTAAGCATTAATGGAACTCAAATAGAAAGAGTCTCCAAATTCAAATACCTCGGAGTGCAAATTAATGACCACTGGGACATATCAAAGGAAATAAAATGCCGAATTGAAATGGCAAGAAACTCTTTTTTTAAATATAGAAAAATACTAACGAGCCATGACATAACCATGGAAACTAAAAAACGATTTGTTAAATGCTACATTTGGTCCGTTTTATTATACTCGGCAGAAACATGGACTCTTAAAGCAGCAGACGAAAGAAGACTGCACTCGTTTGAGGTTTGGATATACCGACGGATCTTAAAGATATCCTGGACAGATCACATCTCAAATAATGAAGTACTGAGACGAATGAACACCGAAAGTCAAATGATCAGATTGATAAAAACGAGAAAAACTGCTTATTTGGGACACCTTATGAGAAATAGCAAATATAATCTCCTCCAAGCAATCATAAGAACCAAAATAGAAGGACGCCGACCAAGAGGGAGACGAGAAATAACATGGATCAAAAACATTCTGGAATGGACAGGACACCAAGATGAAATAAGCCTTTTAAGCGCCGCCAGAAACAGAGAACTAGCTATTATAGAATGAAATTTTTAATTTTATAACATATAACCAAATAACTCTGTAATAATTAACATTGTATGATCGCTAATATCCGAATACGGATTTGCAAATAAAGAAGAAGAAGTTCCACAAAACGTGGATTTTTTAAAAAATATTTTTCCACAAAACGAGGATTTTTTAATAAATATTATTCCACAAAACGTGGATTTTTTAAAAAATAATTTTCGACAAAACGTGGATTTTTTAAAAAATATTTTTCCACAAAACGAGGATTTTTTAATAAATATTATTCCACAAAACGTGGATTTTTTAAAAAATATTTTTCCACAAAACGTGGATTTTTTAAAAAATATTTTTCCACAATACGTGGATTTTTTAAAAAATATTTTTCCACAAAACCTGAATTTTTTAAAAAATATTTTTCCACAAAACTTGGATTTTTTAAAAAATATTTTTCCACAAAACGTGGATTTTTTAAAAAATATTTGCCCACAAAGCGTGGATTTGTTAAAAAATATTTTTCCACAAAACGTGGATTTTTTAAAAAATATTTTTCCACAAAACTTGGATTTTTTAAAAAATATTTTTCCAGAAAACGTGGATTTTTTAAAAAATATTTTTCCACAAAACGTGGATTTTTAAAAAAATTCTCTTCCAAAAATAGTGCATTTTATAAAAAATATTTTTCCACAAACCGTGTATTTTTTAAGAAATATTTTTCCACTAAACGTGGATTTTTTAAGAAATATTTTTCCACTAAACGTGGATTTTTAAAAAAATATTTTTCCACTAAACGTGGATTTTTAAAAAAATATTTTTCAACAAAACGTGGATTTTTTAAAAAAAAATTTTCCACAAAACGTGGATTTTTTAAGAAATATTTTTCCACAAAAAATATTTTTAAAAACTATTTTTCCAAAAAACGTGGATTTTTTAAGAAAAAAATATTTTTAAAAACTATTTTTCCAAAAAACGTGGTTTTTTAAGAAATATTTTTCCACACAACTTAGATTTTTTAAAAAATATTCTTCCAAATAGCGTGGATATTTTAAAACATATTTTTCTACTAAACGCGGTTTTTTTAAAAAACTTTTTTCCACAAAACGTGGATTTTTTAAAACAATATTTTTCCACAAATCGTGGATTTTTTAAAAAATATTTTTCCACGAAACGTGGATTTTTAAATAAATATTTTTTTATTAAACCTTGAATTTTAAAAAATTATTTCCGCGAAACGTGGATTTTTAAAAAAAATATTTTCCACAAATCGTGCGTTTAAAAAATAATATTAAAAAAAAATATTTTTCAACAAAACGTGGATTTTAAAAAAATAGTTTTCAACAAAACATGGACTTAAAAAAATATTTTTCATCAAAACGTGGATTAAAAAAAATATTTTTCAACAAAACGTGGAATTTAAAAAATATTTTTTAACAAAACGTGGATTTAAAAAAATATTTTTCAACAAAACCTGGATTTTTAACAAATAATTTTCCACAAATCGTGATTCTTAAAAAAATATTTTTCACAAACCGTGGTTTTTTTAAAAAATATTTTTCCACAAAACGTGGATTTTTTTAAAAAATATTTTTTCCACAAAACGTGGATTTTTAAAAAAATATTTTTCCACAAAACGTGGATTTTTTAAAAAATATTTTTCCACAAAACGTGGATTTTTTAAAAAATATTTTTCCACAAAACGTGGATTTTATTGAAAAATATTTTTCCACAAAACGTGGTTTTTTAAAAAATATTTTTCTACAAAGCGTGGATTTTTAAAGAAAAATTTTCACAAAACGTGGTTTTTTAAAAAATATTTTTCTACAAAGCGTGGATTTTTAAAGAAAAATTTTCACAAAACGTGGTTTTTTAAAAAATATTTTTCTACAAAGCGTGGATTTTTAAAGAAAAATTTTCACAAAACGTGGTTTTTTAAAAAATATTTTTCTACAAAGCGTGGATTTTTTAGAAAATATTTTTCTACAAAGCGTGGATTTTTTAGAAAATATTTTTCTACAAAGCGTGGATTTTTTAGAAAATATTTTTCTACAAAGCGTGGATTTTTAAAGAAAAATTTCCACAAAACGTGGTTTTTTAAAAAATATTTTTCTACAAAGCGTGGATTTTTAAAGAAAAATTTCCACAAAACGTGGTTTTTTAAAAAATATTCTTAAAAAATATTTTTCCACGAACCGTGGTTTTTTTAAATAATATTTTTCCACGAAACGTTGATTCTTAAAAAATATTTCTCCACAAAACCTGGATTGTAAAAAAAAATCCACAAAACGTGGGTTTTTTGCAAAATATTTTGCACAAAACATGGATTTTTTAAAAATATTTTTCCACAAAACGTGGATTTTTTAAAAAATATTTTTCCACAAAACGTGGATTTTTTAAAAATATTTGTCCACAAAACGTGGATTTTTTAAAAGTATTTTTCCACAAAACGTGGATTTTTAAAAAAATATCTTTCGACAAACCGTGGATTTAAAAAAAATATTTTTCAGCAAATCGTGGATTTAAAAAAAATATTTTTCCACAAACCGTGGAGTTTTTAAAAAATATTTTTCCACGAAACGTGGATTTTTTAAAAAATATTTTTCCACAAACCGTGGATTTTTTAAAAAATATTTTTCCACAAACCGTGGATTTTTTAAAAAATATTTTTCCACAAACCGTGGATTTTTTAAAAAATATTTTTCCACAAAACGTGGATTTTTAAAAAATATTTTTCCACAAACCGTGGATTTTTTAAAAAATATTTTTCCACAAACCGTGGATTTTTTAAAAAATATTTTTCCACAAACCGTGGATTTTTTAAAAAATATTTTTCCACAAACCGTGGATTTTTTAAAAAATATTTTTCCACAAACCGTGGATTTTTTAAAAAATATTTTTCCACAAACCGTGGATTTTTTAAAAAATATTTTTCCACAAACCGTGGATTTTTTAAAAAATATTTTTCCACAAACCGTGGATTTTTTAAAAAACATTTTTCCAAATATTGTGAGTGAGAAGATTAAAATACAAACAACAACAACATACAGCAAACAGATACAAAGTTTTTACAACAAAAACATGGAAACCTCAACAGAGAAGATAATAACAAAAACAACTGCAGCGCAGTAATAACTACCACCTGCCCTTTTCTTACTTTCTTGGCTGTTGTGTGGAGGTCTTCTATTCTATAGAAGCCTCATACGGAGGTCTTCTATTCAATAGAAGCCTCCTACGGAGGTCTTCTATTCAATAGAAGCCTCCTACGGAGGTCTTCTATTCTATAGAAGCCTCCAACGGAGGTCTTCTATTCTATAGAAGCCTCCAACGGAGGTCTTCTATTCTATAGAAGCCTCCAACGGAGGTCTTCTATTCTATAGAAGCCTCCAACGGTAGTCTCCTATTCTATAGAAGCCTCCTATGGAAGTCTTCTATTCTATAGAAGCCTCCTACGGAGGTCTTCTATTCTAAAGAAGCCTCCTACGGAGGTCTTCTATTCTATAGAAGCCTCCAACGGAGGCCTTCTATTCTATAGAAGCCTCTAACGGAGGTCTCCTATTCTATAGAAGCCTCCAACGGAGGTCTTCTATTCTATAGAAGCCTCCAACGGAGGTCTTCTATTCGATAGAAGTCTCCAACTGAGGTCTTCTATTCTATAGAAGCCTCCAACGGAGGTCTTCTATTCGATAGAAGGCTCCAACGGAGGTCTTCTATTCGATAGAAGGCTCCAACGGAGGTCTTCTATTCGATAGAAGGCTCCAACGGAGGTCTTCTATTGGATAGAAGTCTCCAACGGAGGTCTTCTATTGGATAGAAGTCTCCAACGGAGCTCTTCTATTCGATAGAAGCATCCAACGGAGATCTTCTATTCGACTGAAGTCTTCATTTCTATAGAAACCTCCAACGAAGGTCTTCTATTCTATAGAAGCCTCCAACTGAGGTCTTCACTTGAGATTTCCTTTCGAAAAACACTATTCAGCCGGGCTGAATAGTGACTTCCTATAGGAAGAAGAGCTTTTAAAGTTCTTCTGTGGCAAAAATATCCTCTATGGAAAGAAGACCTACAGAAGGTCTTCTGTGGAATGAATACCTTTTGAAGGTCTTCTATGAAATTACTACCTTTTGATGGTTTTCTATGACAAGAAAACCTATTGAAGCTTACTTAGAAAAATGTGCCTCTTAAAGACCTTTTGAGGATCTTCTATGGCAAGAAATCTTTAGAGGTCTTCTATGAAAAGAAGAAAACGTGTTGAATGTCTTCAATGACAAGCAAACCTTTTGAAGAACTTCTATGACAAGAAATCTTTTAGAAGGTCGTCTATGGGAAGACGACCCTTAGAAGGTTTGCTATGGACCTTTGGACCTTTGGAAAATCTTCTATGGGGGTTACGTTTGTTTGCATAATTTCCCAATTATTCCCCCCTCTAATATTGGGTTAATTTTCCTGCATCATATTATTGCCTCAACATCAGAAACTTTCAATCATTTGGAACAGCAATTGTTGTTACAACAAAAACTATTCAGTGCTTCAAACGGCACCAACAACATAAGGGGCGAGATGAAAAACAACTTTCGTTTGTTGCCACAACTGTTTTCGTCTTGTCCCGATTAACAGAGTGACTTAATGTCATGGTTTATATTTTCAGTTGGATCATTGGCCATAGCTGGCAAGGCAAGCTACATTTGCTGCTGTTAACTACCGGCTGATTGTGGCTGCATTTCCACATACCAAACAACCGGCCAGCTACGAAACAACCATACCTCTGTTACATCGATGAGGACAGGTTCATTGGACATGGAGTTGTGTGGAATTTTTGCTTTGGTTGGTTTCCTAGGGAGAGAGTGGGGGAGACGTTTGGAGAGAGTGGCAAATAAGCTGGTGACAAGCTTCCGTTGTTACATCAGTTGAGAAAACAAAGTAAACAAAACAATTTCACAGTGCCTTGGGTAAGGCATCAACGAACTCCGATGGAGCGATTCAGCAGTTATGGAGCTAATAAGTGGGGGATAATTACGGCAACTGTTTCGAAATAAAGAAATAGACATGCAACAATTTTCCCCACGAAAATCTCTTAATGTTTTAATAATTTTTGTTTACAAATTCCGAATTCTCTTGGCTACTACTCAAACATCATTTGGAACGGGAGTTACAACTGTTGTTGCATAAATATGTTTTGACAAAATAGGTTTACACCCAAAGAAACTCAAGACAACAACAACAACTCATTCAAATCTTTAAATTGAAACAATAAAAACCCCATAATACCTGGCTTATCTGGCTCTTGCAAGTCCCACTTCTTTGGCTACTTGTTTGCTTTGGTTTTGAAGTAGTTTCTCTTGTTTTTGTTTCTTTTCTTTGGTTACCTTTGTTGTTATGAATTTTTACAATCCCAACATTAGTTACGTTGAAACCGTTAAAGGCAATGGTCGCATTTCGCGCATAATTTGCAAACATCATTTAAGGAAGTCGGGATAATAAAAATTAAAAATTTTAAAACATAACCTAAAAACTAATTACAAAAGTCGTAGATAACCTCAAACCCCGAAAATGTTGTGGAATTTTAAATTATTACCAAAATTATATATCCTGTGTGTCCTGTATTCCGCAAATGTTATGGCATTTACCCGCGAAATAATCAACGATAAACCGCAGCTACAAGAACGACGTAAGGATAAGTGACAAACAAAATCATTTAATGGAAGTGAAAAAAAAATTTAAAACGTCTCTAAATGAAACTAAAGACCACGATATACCTTGGGTAAAGGATTAAAATAATTACAACATTAAATAAGCAAAGAATGCCTTCACTTGGCGGAACTCTTACTCTTACTATTGGGCGCCAACTTTTATGAGAAAAGTGACTGAGGTCGTATCTTTCTTCTTTCTAAGGTTCGAATGTGACTTAACTTGGTCATAATTCATTATTCCCGGATCCAATGTTGCTAGTCGATGATTTAGCCACCTGTTAGCTTCCAGTGTCAGCTCAAATACTCCGGAGACACAGGAATGGCTCGGCTCATTTAAAAAATAAAATGCTAGTTCTACCGCCTTTCCTAGATAATTTGTTCTCATATCGGGTATTCAACCACAGGTATCAATGTTGTACCGAAACTTCTTTTCTGCTACCAAAAAATCAGAAGTGACTTGACTACTGTCGTCATAAAATAAACTTGAATATTTTTAGACTTTTGTTGGAGGGGTACACGAAGAGTAGACCGATATAGGTCTTCAAAAAAGGGTCTTCTATATTCTTCTATTTGCAGATGACCTCATAAATGGTTCTTGTATTTATAGAAGACCTCTTAAATTGGTATTGTAATTATAGAAGACCTTATAAGTGGGTCTTCTATTTATAGCAGACCTCATAAGTCGGTATTCTCTTTTTCGAATAAGCGAGACTTATATTTATAAAAGTCCTCAAAAGGAGATTTTCTGCCTATATAAGACCTCTTAACTTATGAGTGAGTCTTCTTTTTATAGAAGGGCTAGCCGGCACGGTCCACGTTGCTGACCCTTGAAACAGTTTTATGTTACCTTTTCTTAAGTAAATTATATTTTTCTTGCGTCGCAGAATAGTCGGGAACTGCAAGTGACTATAAATAAAACATCTTCAGAAATGTTGGTGTCTATATGAAATTTTGGCGGTATGTTAACTGATGACTTGAGGCATGCATTTATTTTATCTGCTGGAAAAGTATAACTGACAGTGTTTGTCTGAAATCTAAACATTGCTCTTAAATCCGTTAAGAATCGTTCTAAAGCTCCTTGGGAATTTTTATGTGCCATTGTACATTCGTTCCAGATGATAACTTCTATTCATGTGTGCAATTCAATCAAAAGAATGTCCAGTGGCAACTTAAGGGTCGACTGTGTCGTCCTTGAACCTTCTTATAATGTACTAGCAAATGCCCGCTACTTCGTAAGCGGAAAAGGAATAATATACAAATAAACAATATTTGATATGGAAAACACTGAAAATTTTTATGTACTAATACCTATTTGAATTTATATTTAATTTCTTTCAAGTACTGCTCGTATACGTTTTGTTCGAATTTCAATAAAAGACCTCTACACTTCAACAGCGGCCTACATTTTAAATTACAGTCCTTGTTTTATTAGAACGGTATGGGTATATTGAAAATTTTATCCACATTTTCCAACCGATTTTTGGAATTTGTGATATCAAAATGTAGAAAACCATTATTCTGAAGATGGTACTCTATATAACACTTAATTTTTGAGACATTATTCAGTACAATTTTTAAAATCCAGGACCTTAGCTCAAATGTTACAGTTTTAGCTCTACTTTTTCACCCAATGTCAATGGTATTACATGTAGAAACCTTTCATACATTTAAAGGCGGATTTAAATAAACATTCTGATCCAATCTCAACAGTTATCATCATTTATCGATTCACCCAGTACCGGTGTTTCAATATTTAGTATTATTTAATAATTCTAGTACACTTACTGTACGACCACCTCTAACAATGAATCTGACAAATCAATAATATATCAGAATTTCTCTTCTATACCAAATTTATTGCAATTTTGTAATTTTGGACGCACTAATGATATAATTCCATCTTCATTGCTACACCCAACGTCAAATTTAATAGCATTTAGAACATTTCGTATTTCTCAATAAATCATCCAGCCCTCAGCCTAATTTTAGAATTTGTATGTATTTCAAAAAATCCGTATCTAAACACCAACACAATCCCTCATTGGAAATTATACCTATATCCCATCATGCAACACCAAATTTAGTACTTTTAGTATGTATAAGTTTCAAAAATTACTTCTTTATACAAAACTATATCCAAACCGCGATTTAGTATTTTTCGTATACATTAGTACGAATTTCCAAAACTTCCTCTCTATCTCCACTCTAAACGTCAACTGCTATACTAATACCGAATTTCACAATTTCAGCTCTACTCCTTTACACAATAACAATTTGGACCAAATTCTGTGCCATTTCCCAGCAAAATGTTCGATGCCAAAGATGTCATTCAATCATGGGTGAAAGTGATGAAGATGACATTTTTTAGCATCTTCATCGATGAAATTTATATGAGCGTGGACCTCAAAAGATGCTATTCATTTTTGGATCCAAAGCATGTCATTTACACCAATGCTTTGACATGTCATTTTCACCGATGCTTTGGCATGTCAGTTCCACCAATGCTTTGGCATGTCATTTTCACCTTTTCTTTGCAATGACATTATCATTACGACAAGAGTTTTAACAACGTTGGTTGTGATTTCGAGTCTCCGACAACATCAAGGCTCTTGTAAGTAATTAATCTTATATATTTAGAAAAATGTTTATAAATTAAAACACAAAATTCATCTCTATTGGATCGATGGAATGGGTCCAAATGCTGGTGAAAAGATCGGATCTTTCACGACTTCCTTTGCATGGGTTCTAATGCTGATGAAAAGATCGGATCTTTCACGACTTCCTTTGCATTTGTTCAAATGCTAATGAAAAGATCCAATCTTTCACGACTTCGTTTGAACCAATGCAAAAGATGCCATGAAATCACGTCATCGCATGGAACCCCTTCCCTCAAATTTTGGTGAGTTAGTAATTTTCGTACACTTATTGTACGTATATCCCCACATCCATATCTCAACCTTACACCCCAACAGCGGCTATAATACCAAATTTCCGAATTCCACTTCTATTCATAATACCATTAATACTTTTCGTATGAAAGTACGAATTTCAATAACTATCTCCAACAGTAATTGCGAATTTTAGGATACCACCTCTATCCGTCCACCGAAATCTAAATTTTACCAAATTTAGTACCATTTATTAATTTTCGTATCCATAAGTACGAATTTCCAAAGCTACCTCAATGCTACACTCCATAAGTAATCTTAATTATAAATTTCAGGATTCCAGCTCTATCTGTACACCCAAATCAAAAATGTACCGAACTTAGTACCATTTAGTACTTTCCGTACCCATAAGTACGAATTTCCGAATCTACCTCAATCCTATACTCCATATGTAATCATAATTCCAAATTTCAGGATTCCAGCTCTATCCGTCCACCTACATTTAAATTGTACCATATTTAGTACCATTTAATACTTTCCGTACCCATAAGTACGAATTTCCAAGACTAAGCCAATCCTACAGTCCAACAGTAATCTTAATTCCAAATGTCAGAATCCCAGCTCTATTCGTTCCCCCAAATCCAAATTGTACCAAATTTAGTACTTTTTGTATCCGTAAGTACGAATTTCAAAAAACTTCCTCAATCCTACACTCCAACAGTAACCTCAATTCGAAAGTTCAGGATTCCATCTCTATTCGTTCACCCAAATATAAATTGTACCAAATTTAGTACATTTAGTACTTTCCGTACCCATAAGTATGAATTTCCAAAACTACATCAATCCTACACTCCATCAGTAAACTTAAATCGAAATTTCAGGATTCCAACTCTATCCGTTCAACTAAATTTAAATTGTACCAAATTTAGTACCATTTAGTACTTTCCGTACCCATAAGTATACATTTCCAAGACTAACTCAATCCTACACTCCATAAGTAATTAAATTCCAAATTTCAGGATTCCAGCTCTATCCGTTCACCTAAATCCAAATTGTACAAAATTTAGTACCGTTTACTACTTTTCGTACCAATAAGTAAGAATTTCCAAAACTACCTCAATCCTTTACTCCATCAGTAATCTTAATTCCAAATTTCAGGTTTCCATGTCTATCTAAATCCAAATTGTACCAAATTTTGTACCATTTAGTACTTTTCGTACACATAAGTATGAATTTCCAAAAGTACACCCATATCTCAATCGTACGCTTCAACGGTAATCTAAATTCCAAATTTCAGGTTTTCAGCTCTATCCGTTCACCCAAATCCAAAATTGTACCAAATTTAGTACCATTTAGTATTATTCGTACACATAAGTACGAACTTCCAAAATAATTTCCTTATATCAACACCACTTAACAACTTTGATTTCCATACCAAATATGAACATTGTAGCTATATCCGCTCAAATTATACAATTGGTACCAAATTTAGTAACTTTTCGTACACTTATAAGTCGAATTTCCAAAAACCCTTTGGTACATCTTTCTAAATCTCCATCAGTTACCCTCATTCAGAATTTCAGAATTCTAGCTCTTCCCGTTTGCCTTATACAAAGGGTACCATATTTAGTACCTTTTAGTACTTTTCGTACCCTTCTAGGTCGAATTTCCTAAAACCCAGCCTTATCTCACCCCTACACACCGACAGCAACCCACAGTCCAAATTTCAGCTTTCTAGCTTCAGCGGTTTCGTCGTGGCGATGATATACATGTCACTCACTCACTCACTCAGTCATCACTAAGCTCTTTCATATATATAGATACCTGATGAAGCTTTCCAATAAGACCAAAGCTTCGTTATGCATAACATCTGGAAGTTCAATTTAGTTGTAACATATTTCAGAAATTGGGAGTGGTCGTTGGGGAAACGGACACGTTCGTAAGTTTATATAGCCTATTTCCACCAGGGGCCCTCCCTGTACATCTGAAAATGACATGGAAATCGGTGCAAAAGTTTTGGAGATATAATGTATTTAAAAATGGGTGTGCTAAAAGGTTTTTAAAATAATGGGAAGGTACCCCATCCCCTCCGAAATTCAAAAAAATATATGGCCTATTTTCACCACGGGTGTTCATGATGGCCCATCGCTGTACATTCTCTGGAATTTTAAAGAAAATCAGCTCAGAAATTTCAGAGATATAACATATTTAAAAAAAAATGGTCATGGTGGGGTCTTTAAGCCCTAAATAAGTACCTAGGGTCGGAGATTCAACCACCGTTGTCTCGCAAATTTATTTTCTAAGTCATACGTTAGTAAGTTTTGCAAAGACAGAGTTTTAATAAAATAGGGCAAATTATTGGAATTTAAAAATTAATAATTTTTAACATTTGATTGAATATTTTGAAAAACATGAATGAAAATTCGTACCACTTTCAATTAGAATGTTTCCAAATACTTGCACTAAATGGATAATTTCTCGCAGAAATTTTTGGGGTCACTGGAAAATCATTGAAAAAGGAGATGGTGTTTGAATCTTTTGTTTTGGAAATCAGAAAAACCCCTGTTTATTAGGGCTGCAGTTTTTTCAAACTTAACAAAATACAACACATATTAACGAATGTTGTCCTGCCTCCATAAGCGGTGTGGTGGTGAACACTAAGTTCGGCACGTCGTTCAGGTTACATATCATTGATATGAAGAAATCGTTATGGGAAATAGTTTTTTTTTTCTGGAAGATATATCTTGTTGCTCAAATAATATATGTATATCCCTAATATATAATGAAAATAGAAATAAGAAGTAAAAAAGTGTCAGTCGGCTTTGCCGACAGATATATACCCTCAGCCAATGTGAAGTGAATTTTGCGGCCATTTTTGGACATTTGAACTTGCCGACAAAAATGTGGATTAGGAATAAACTGAACTAAGACACAAATGTTTAACTTTTGTGGGGGAGGTACCCTTAGGGAGGACCGATATGGGCTATTTTAGAAGTTGGACCAAGTCGGTTGAACTGTTAGAGAGTTATCGTGCTCTCCGACCGCCACATATGGTGACATAGGGTTTATTTACATCTTCATCATCGGGCTGTTTTCCAAGAAATATGGACTTGCCCCTGAAAAAAATGTTACCGTCGTAAGGGGGTAGCGAATGCAAATTGCTTCAACAAAAATCAAAGTGATTCGAGAGCAGGTCTTAAAATGAACTTATCCGAAATTTTGTTTGAGAGGTACTAGAAGGAGTAGACAAATATTGTCCGTATTCGACCCTGATCTATATCTAGTAGATATGTTAGGATGTGCAAAGTAAGGATTACATCGGTCACTCCCTTCAAGAGTTATCGTGCGCACAATTTTTCCGAACATTTTTGGGAAGTACCTGAAGGAGTGGACCGATATGGCTTACCTTCGAATTTAATGTACCTTACCTTCGAATCTGAATCTGGCGAAGACTAAATACCAAATATTAGCTACATTGGTTGTTTAATGTGGCTAAAACCTTGAAAATATCGAAAATCGGGCGACACCGTTCTATTGGAGCTATATCAAAACGTGGACCTATGTACATAATTTTATCACAAAAGTTTTTTGGTCCATTGGGAACCCTCAATGCAAAATTTCGGCGTATTTGGGCGTGAAACATATGTAAAATCTTGAAAATTCCGAAAATCGGGAGATACCGTTATATAGGGTCTATATCAAAACGTGGACCTATGTCCATAATTTTTTTGGTATAAATACTTATAGTTCACTAATAATGTCGACAGCAAAAAATTGGGAAAGTCGGTCCACGTTTTGGGATAGTCCCCATGCAACGGTACTTCTTAATGTTTCGGTATTTTGAATATTTTAGCTAAACTTATCAACCAAATTGGTTGAATTTTGAGATGCGGGGTTTTCACTATACAAAACACTTTCCCGATAAAAATTATGGACATAGGTCCACGTTTCGATATATAGACCCCATATAACGGTAACTCCCGATTTTCGAAATTTTGAAGATTTTACATATGTTTCACGCCCAAATACGCCGAAATTTTGCATTGAGGGTTCCCAATGGACCAAAAAATTTTTCTGATAAAAAATATGTACATAGGTCCACGTTTTGATATAGCTCCAATAGAACGGTATCGCCAGATTTTTGGTATTTTCAAGGTTTTAGCCACATTAAACAACCAGTTTAGCTGATATTTGGTATTTAGTCTTCGCCAGATTCATTTCGAAGGTAAGGTAGATTAAATTCGAAGGTAAGCCATATCTGTCCACTCCTTCAGGTACCTCCCCTACAAAGGTTCAAAAATGTTCGGAAAAATTGTGCGCACGATAACTCTTGAAGGGAGTGACCGATGTAATCCTTACTTTGCACATCCTAATAATATACAATATTTGTCTACTCCTTCTAGTACCTCTCACACAAAATTTCGGATAAGTTCACTTTAAGACCTGCTCTCGAATCACTTTGATTTTTGTTAAACCGATTTGCATTCGCTACCTCCATTACGACGGTAACATTTTTTTCAGGGGCAAGTCCATATTTCTTGGTATAACAGCCCGATGATGAAGATGTAAACAAACCCTCGCCATATGTGGCGGTCGGAGAGCACGATAACTCTCTAACAGTTCAACCGACTTGGTCCAACTTCTAAAATAGCCCATATCGGTCCTCCCTAAGGGTACCTCCCCCACAAAAGTTCAACATTTGTGTCTTAGTTCAGTTTATTCCTAATCCACATTTTTGTCGGCAAGTTCAAATGTCCAAAAATGGCCGCAAAATTCACTTCACATTGGCTGAGGGTATATATCTGTCGGCAAAGCCGACTGACACTTTTTGACTTGTTATTTCTATTTTCATTATATATTAGGGATATACATATATCGTCTGCTCCGTCGGAAAAGGTCGTAAGTCCACTTTTTTTGGAAATCGCGTTTTTGTTACAGGATGATAGTACAAGTCAAAACACGTCGTATGATACAAAGAAAATGGTAGTATGTCGCGTTTTTGTACATGTTTTGCCCTTGTCGGAAAAGGTCGTAAGTCCACAAAACGTACAAATTTGAGTACGAAAAGGTCGTAAGTCCACAGGAAAATGTATACTTTAGAAGAATGCTACAGCTAATGTAGTTCAGATATAATGTTTAACGTCATCCATGGTTGGGGTACAATGTAAAGAACTAGCCTACACCTTTGGATGATAATCGGATGATATTTGGCGGAGCCTGTGGACCAACCTTTTGAACAAAAATGTGATAATTTCTATATTGCAACGAAAATTTACATTTGAAATCTGTTTTCCTCCACCGAACCGAACTGATTATGAAATATCGACTTCTGGCCTTTTCATTGATACAAATTGGGATGCTGTATGTGTTTAAATACCTCATACATTAAAAAAAAAATTAAAAAAACAAGATTTTTGCTGTTTTACTGTCGTATATATTACTTAACTTTATTAACTGGTAATTTGTGGTTTCTCTAGGGACATTTATTCACATAACGAGATTAGTTTGTATTCTGAATTGAATAAAGTAATACCTTCTAACGGACGGGTAAGTGCAATGTTTATATTTTTAAATGATTCTAAAATAATAATTGATTGAAATGTTATTAAACCAGGAAGACATCATGCTTTTTGCTAACAAAGAGCAGTATAAATTTGGAATGGAATTAGACCAAACCCGTTCGTTGGTATTGATATGGTTACGAAGTTTTTCGGCAAATCACACACACGCGACCCGAACGCAAAGTAAGAGAGCAAATGTTTTGATTTTTTTACTTCAAGGCCATGAAAGGCTTTAGCATTACGATTTTTGTGGAAAGTAAGTGCATATTTTCTATCTTCTGAAAGTCATTTAGGGCTCGTTGACTAATTGCAAGAAAATTAAGGGTGGCTTAGCCGTAATTTTTCAGGAGATTCCTCTACCTTCCCTCCCAGTCCTTGGTTTGGCTGGCTTATGTGCTTCACGAAATCGATTGTTTCTGTATTTTCGTAACTTTTGCACATTATTTCAACTATATTCGACTAATTATTCAAAAATAAGCAAAAATTCCCTTTATTTCTGCCGTTTTTATAATAAAATACAAACAGTTTTCTCTTTTCTAGGATAGCGTTTTTCCTTAGCCCTAAATTTTGATAATTTGCTATGAAATCTGATATTTTTGCACACAGGAACAAAGATTCTATTCGCAATTATTGAAATTTATACTAATATTGCAGAAAAAGTTCGATATTGACCGGTTTTTGTCAAAATATATAACAAAGGTTACAAAAACCGAATATTTTTGACGCATAGAAAACAGGGTTAACAACTTCTTCTTTGTTATTCTCGCTTATAGGGTTGCCACGGATCCATGTTACCTACATTTTTTAATTGCCACAGGACCAACATTTTTTTAAGTATTTGGTTTTTTGAATATTCGGCTTCTAAAATACTGAGGTGTTATTATTGGTGAAATTTAAAACCGAATATTTTTGACACTCACTGTACAAAGTCGGGTAACAATTTTAGGTTTGGTCCATTTCACACCTTTCGATCATAACCAACATCTAATGGGGTCACTTCCGGTCGGAACCCGACCTCTCCACAAAATTTCGTGACGATCGGTCCAAAATTGAGGTCTGGATTTTTATTACAATTGTTAATGGATGGCTAGCTAGATCGCTTTATCTCGTCAAGATATGAAAAAATGACCAGGGGAGGCGTCTACGACGAATACTTCGCGATGTTACACGAATATTGGACAAAACAAGCCTTTATTACCCTTTCCACATTGTTTTGTAAAGTATAAATATTTTATTTTAAAAACGTCCGTAAATTGTAGGAAAAGGTCGTAAGTCCCTACAAAAATACAAAACTGTACAAGGAAATGGTCGTAAGTCCAAAGACATCCAATTATCTCGCAAACGCGACGGAATTTTATCAAACAAAGTACAGGTATTGAAGCGGAATAAATAAACGAAAAATACTGCATTTACCATCATAATAAAATCTTTAATACAGAAAGCACTGGAATGTTTTTTCTTCCTCCTGAAAAATTTATTGAGAGGGACTTACGACCTTTTCCGACGGAGCAGACGATATATATTTTTTGAGGAACAAAATATATCATGCAGAAAAAACTATTTCCCATAAAGATTTCTTCATATCAATGATATGTAACCTGAACGACCTGCCGAACACTAAAACACTGTTCATGGAGGTAGGACAAGATACATTAATACTTACTTAGTTGGCCCATTACAGAACATTTGTTCCATAGACCGAACTAAGAAAAGATCTCCATTCCTCTCTGTTTTTCGCTTGACTTTTTGGAATACCGCGCCTTTCCATTTCTTCATCCACTTGTATGCTCCATCGAAGCTTAGGCCTGCCGATTCTGCGTGCACCGCCATGTGGCATGTATTCATACGCCTTCTTAGCGGGTTTATCATCGCTCATTCTCATGATATGGCCTAGCCAACGCAATCGTTGCATCTCGATACGTTTAACTATATTCATGTCTTTGTATAGCTTATATAGCTCGTGGTTCATACGACGTCGATATTCACCGTCAACGCAAATCGGCCCGTAGATCTTTCGAAGAATTTTCCTCTCAAACACACCAAGCACTGCCGTGTCTGCTTGCGCAAGTACCCAGGCTTCGGAGCCATACATCAGCACGGGTAGTATCAGTGCTTTGTAAAGCGTTATTTTTGTTTGACGAGATGTGGCTTTGTTTTTGAACTCCTTACTTAAACCAAAGTAACATCTGTTGGCCAATACAATTCTTCTTTTTATTTCATAACTGATGTCGTTTGTTGTGTTTACGAAGGTGCCGAGGTAGACGAAGTCTTTTACTACCTCAATATTATAGGAACCAACTTCCACAATCGGTCCGAGCTCAATGGACGCATTGCGCGTCGACACCATCAACTTGGTCTTCTCACCGTTTACCGCCAGACCCACTTTAGCAGATTCTCCTTCGACCTTTATAAAGGTATCAGTTACTTCTTTTACTGATCGGCCTATGATGTCTATATCATCAGCATAAGCAAGTAACATGTGGCTATTGGTGTAAATTGTGTCATTTCTTTTGACATTTGCATCTCGTATTACCTTTTCCAGCAAAATGTTGGATAGGTCACACGAAAGGCTGTCTCCTTGTCTGAAACCTCTTTTGGTACAAAATTCTTCGGAGAGGTTATTTCCAATTTTAACTGAGGACCTAGTATGAGTTCAAGTCATCTTACAAAGCCGGATGAGCTTTGCGGGGATACCAAATTCAGACATTGCATGGAATACCTTTGATCGGAGGGGACTGTCGAAGGCTGCTTTATAATCGACAAAAAGGTGGTAGGTGTCGATCTGCATCTCTTGGGTCTTCTCCAGGATTTGCCGCAGGGTAAATATCTGGTCAATGGTGGACTTGCCAGGTCTAAAGCCGCATTGGTATGGTCCAATTATCTCGTTGACCATAGGCTTTAGTCGTTCGCACAATATCCCTGACACAATCTTGTAGGCAATAGGGAGTAGACTTATTCCCCTATAGTTAGAGCATACAGTCTTATCTCCCTTCTTGTGGACGGGGCACAGGATACTCAGGTTCCAATCGTCGGGTACTCGTTCTTCCTGCCAGATGGTGCTAACTAGCTGATGAATACACCTTATCAGCGTGTCGCCTCCGGTTTTGAACAGCTCGGCTGGTAAGCCATCGGCCCCTGCTGCCTTATTATTCTTCAGCCGATTTATTGCTGTCTTTACCTCATCTTGGCTGGCTGGGCGGTATACATTCAATACCATCTTCTGGGATTGGGACTGTGGTATCTTCGTCGTCTTCGCTGCTATTGGATACCAGCAGATTGGAGAAATTTCCCTTCCATATCCTGAGCACGCTATCTGTATCTGTTACCAGATTACCCTGCTAGTCTCTGCAGGAGGATGTGCCTGTACCAAAGCCATCTGTTTGACGTTTCACTCTTTGGTAGAATTTTCGGACTTCATTCTGGCTCCTGTACATCTCGATTTTTTCACACTCCCGCTTTTCCATTTCTCTCTTTTTCTTGCGGAAAAGACGTTTCTCTTCTCTCCTTTTCTCCCGATATCTCTCTTGTGCGCTACGCGTTGCTACTAATTGTAAAGTAGCTATATATGCCGCATTTTTCTCTTCGATAGCAGCACGACATATATCATACCATGAATTCCTTTGTGGAGGTCTCTGGTATCCAAGTACTGATTTTGCGGCTGTTTGCATGGAGTGGGCAATATTTTGCCATTGTGTTGTTATGTTATCGGGACAAGGAGTGCTCGCGTTAAGCAATTGGGCTAGTTGAGTGGAATATGCTATCTGTTGTGTTTGCAGCCTATCGATGTCCAACTTCCGCGTTGTGTCAGTTCGTGCTTTATTTGCAACGTTTAGACGGGTACGTACCTTTGCTGCAACAAGGTAGTGGTCCAAATCAATGTTTGCGCCTCGGAACGATCGTACATCCAACACGCTCGATGAATGTCGTCCATCTATCACAACATGATCAATTTGATTACTTGTTCTTTGATCTGGAGACAGCCAGGTGCCCTTATGAATATCGAGATGATTAAATCTGGTACTGCTAACTACCATGTTTCTTGCAGCTGCAAAGTCTATCAGCCTCAAACCATTGTCAGATGTTTCACTGTGGAGACTGAATTTCCCGACTGTTGTGCCAAAGATATTCTCCTTTCCAATTTTGGCATTAAAATCGCCTAGAATGATTTTAATGCCATGGGCAGGGCAACGGTCATATGTTTCTTCTAAGCGCTCGTAAAATATATCTTTGGTCTGTTCGTCCTTTTCTTCAGTGGGAGCATGAGCGCAAATAAAGCTGATGTTGAAGAATTTAGCTTTTATTCGAATTGCAGCAAGTCTTTCATTCACTGGGATGAAGCTGGATACCAAACTCATGCTTTACGTCATGGCAGCTTTAATGCAGTGCGTCACCTTTAGGTGCTGTTGTGACGCCTTTCCCAATCCATCGTATTTCCTGTATGGCAGTAATGTCGGCCTTGTACTTTTCAAGTACGTCTGCCAATGCGAAGACTGCAACTTCTCTATAAAGAGTGCGAACATTCCGGGTGCAGATTCGCAGATCATGGTCCTTAAAACGTTTGCGGGGTTTGTCAACTTTAGAGGGGTTTGTTTTTCTTTTCTTTCGTTTTTCCATAGTAGGCTGTTTTTTCTAGGGGAGGGTTACTAACCCGACGCCCAAACCCAAGTTTTTAACGTTCTTATGGGTGAACGCGCGGCACATGTTAATTCACTACCTTTAACGGGTGTTAAAGGTAGTTCCCCAGGTGACACCACGGGGAGGTCAGTGTCCATTTGAGATGAAAGAGGGACCAAGATAAATCCTGGACTTTGCCATGCTAAAACCGGTCAGGGCCGTTTTTTAAATTCCAATAATTTATTGACATTTCCTTGTTTTGTTTACATATACCCATGACACTAACATTACAAACAAAAACAAATTTCTATGTGGTTGTTGAGTTGTATTTGTTGTAGTATTTACTTTACCTTGTTTGTTCCACCATGCAAATAAGGCCTCATAAGAAGTTATGCAAATTTTACACTCTTAGCTGATTTTCAATTTCGCTTTTTTTATTACAAAATTATTAAAATACATACATACATTCGTATAATTATTACATCTACAAACACATGAGATTTCCATAGATTTCTGTTTTGAAATTATTTTAAAAATCGATTTTTCTTTTTATTTTGTGCTCGAATATTTTTTTCCTTTTCCATTTTCCGCATCCTTTGCTCCTTGGCCAACTGTCTCTCTTGGCGTTTCAATTCTCTGGCTTCGCGTAAATTTAAAGGCATTTCGGCACATTTAAAACCAAGTGGTGCGGCTTTCTGCAGGCCTATGAATCTTTCACCTACACCATAATAGAGAGGCAAACAGGCTTGTGAACGTATTCGCGACACAGACCAATCCTTAATGTGCAGATTTTTCTGTGTCACCTTTTCCATACGACTTCCAGCGATATCACGCCAATAGGCAATTGTGTGTTTGCCCTCTAGTGGTGTCTCACGTTTCCATAATTTTTGTGGTGTACGGCAGTACAAATTCCAGGGATTAAATTCCCAATAGATGGAAATATTGGCATTGGGATAGAAACGCATTAGGAGCAGGTTCTCTAGGGTCTTTAGAGTTTGTAAAGGGAAATACTAGAATTTTGATAAAGAGAAATTACGGAACACACTAAATTTTCTTTATTCTTTTTTTCGGAAAGTTTTCTTGATAACTGAAAGCAAAATGAGAGGTACACTGAAAGAAATTTTTATTTTTATTTTCAAAAAGACAAGGAGTGGATTTTTAAGCAAATTTTTTTCAAGGAGTAGCAGACGAATTCTCAAAGAATTTTTTATGGACCATCATTGACCCTAAAAGAGGAATTGTCCAAAGAAACCATACCCTTTATAATTATACCAAATTTTATTAACATAAATGCAACATACAACAAAAACAACAACCAAAATTTTTAAAAATTTCTATTCGATCTTCCGTATCATTTTTTGCGACCTTTCTTCTTACTGTTGCTGTCTCCATTCGCCTCTGCCCCATCTGCCTTTTCCTGTTGCTTCAGTAGTTTCGCTTCCATTTTAGCCAATTTAGCCTCGTAGGCAAGCAGTGCTTGTGCTTCCCTTAAATTTATGGGTCTTGGTGAACATTTAAAGCCCAGCGGAGGTGCACGTTCCAAGCGTATAAAACGACCACCAACTCCATAATATAAAGGCAAACAGGCCTCGTAACGTATCCTTGATTTTGGCCATTGACTTGACAAGAATAAATGTTTTCTTAGTATCCGAGCCATTGCAGCTCCCTCTAGATCCCTATAGACATACATGGCGCGAGGTGGTGGTATTTTGCGTTTCCATGATTTTTTCGGGGTACGACAATAAAGGCTCCATGATGGTAGGTGGTCGTAGAAGAAATTGATATCGGTGGTTGGATAAAAACGCATTGCTTTCAAAGAGTGATTGCTGGATAAAGTTTTAAGAACAATTTTGTTTATTTTTCGCGATTTTGAATGTTTTTTGGTTTGATTTGTCACAACTTTTCAATTTTTCTTTTGAATTTGGAAGTTGTCAAGTTTGTTTCCTTCGACATGAAGAAAGGTGTTGCCATGAGGGTGAAAGAAAAAAAATATTCCTTAAAAATCCACGCTTAATGACCTGAGGGTGAAAGAAAAAATATTCCTTAAAAATCCACGCTTAATGACCTGAGGGTGAAAGAAAAAATATTCCTTAAAAATCCACGCTTAATGACCTGAGGGTGAAAGAAAAAATATTCCTTAAAAATCCACGCTTAATGACCTGAGGGTGAAAGAAAAAAATATTCCTTAAAAATCCACGCTTAATGACCTGAGGGTGAAAGAAAAAATATTCCTTAAAAATCCACGCTTAATGACCTGAGGGTGAAAGAAAAAAATATTCCTTAAAAATCCACGCTTAATGACCTGAGGGTGAAAGAAAAAATATTCCTTAAAAATCCACGCTTAATGACTTGAGGGTGAAAGAAAAAAATATTCCTTAAAAATCCACGCTTAATGACCTGAGGGTGAAAGAAAAAATATTCCTTAAAAATCCACGCTTAATGACCTGAGGGTGAAAGAAAAAATATTCCTTAAAAATCCACGCTTATTTGGACTGAGGTTGGATGAAAAAATATTCCTTAAAAATCCACGCTTATTTGGACTGAGGTTGGATGAAAAAATATTCCTTAAAAATCCACGCTTATTTGGACTGAGGTTGGATGAAAAAATATTCCTTAAAAAGCCACGCTTATTTGGACTGAGGTTGGATGAAAAAATATTCCTTAAAAATCCACGCTTATTTGGACTGAGGTTGGATGAAAAAATATTCCTTAAAAATCCACGCTTATTTGGACTGAGGTTGGATGAAAAAATATTCCTTAAAAATCCACGCTTATTTGGACTGAGGTTGGATGAAAAAATATTCCTTAAAAATCCACGCTTATTTGGACTGAGGTTGGATGAAAAAATGTTCCTTAAAAATCCACGCTTATTTGGACTGAGGTTGGATGAAAAAATGTTCCTTAAAAATCCACGCTTATTTGGACTGAGGTTGGATGAAAAAATATTCCTTAAAAATCCACGCTTATTTGGACTGAGGTTGGATGAAAAAATATTCCTTAAAAATCCACGCTTATTTGGACTGAGGTTGGATGAAAAAATATTCCTTAAAAATCCACGCTTATTTGGACTGAGGTTGGATGAAAAAATATTCCTTAAAAATCCACGCTTATTTGGACTGAGGTTGGATGAAAAAATATTCCTTAAAAATCCACGCTTATTTGGACTGAGGTTGGATGAAAAAATATTCCTTAAAAATCCACGCTTATTTGGACTGAGGTTGGATGAAAAAATATTCCTTAAAAATCCACGCTTATTTGGACTGAGGTTGGATGAAAAAATATTCCTTAAAAATCCACGCTTATTTGGACTGAGGTTGGATGAAAAAATATTCCTTAAAAATCCACGCTTATTTGGACTGAGGTTGGATGAAAAAATATTCCTTAAAAATCCACGCTTATTTGGACTGAGGTTGGATGAAAAAATATTCCTTAAAAATCCACGCTTATTTGGACTGAGGTTGGATGAAAAAATATTCCTTAAAAATCCACGCTTATTTGGACTGAGGTTGGATGAAAAAATATTCCTTAAAAATCCACGCTTATTTGGACTGAGGTTGGATGAAAAAATATTCCTTAAAAATCCACGCTTATTTGGACTGAGGTTGGATGAAAAAATATTCCTTAAAAATCCACGCTTATTTGGACTGAGGTTGGATGAAAAAATATTCCTTAAAAATCCACGCTTATTTGGACTGAGGTTGGATGAAAAAATATTCCTTAAAAATCCACGCTTATTTGGACTGAGGTTGGATGAAAAAATATTCCTTAAAAATCCACGCTTATTTGGACTGAGGTTGGATGAAAAAATATTCCTTAAAAATCCACGCTTATTTGGACTGAGGTTGGATGAAAAAATATTCCTTAAAAATCCACGCTTATTTGGACTGAGGTTGGATGAAAAAATATTCCTTAAAAATCCACGCTTATTTGGACTGAGGTTGGATGAAAAAATATTCCTTAAAAATCCACGCTTAATGACCTGAGGGCGAAAGAAAAAATATTCCTTAAAAATCCACGCTTAATGACCTGAGGGTGAAAGAAAAAATATTCCTTAAAAATCCGCGCTTAATGACCTGAGGGTGAAAGAAAAAATATTCCTTAAAAATCGACGCTTAATGACCTGAGGGTGAAAGAAAAAATATTCCTTAAAAATCCACGCTTAATGACCTGAGGGTGAAAAAAAAAAATATTCCTTAAAAATCCACGCTTAATGACCTGAGGGTGAAAGAAAAAATATTCCTTAAAAAACACGCTTAATGACCTGAGGGTGAAAGAAAGAAATATTCCTTAAAAATCCACGCTTATTTGGACTGAGGTTGGATGAAAAAATATTCCTTAAAAATCCACGCTTATTTGGACTGAGGTTGGATGAAAAAATATTCCTTAAAAATCCACGCTTATTT
The DNA here is from genome assembly GCF_047663935.1 of Musca autumnalis. Classification (NCBI taxonomy): domain Eukaryota; kingdom Metazoa; phylum Arthropoda; class Insecta; order Diptera; family Muscidae; genus Musca; species Musca autumnalis. The sequence goes on along the minus strand of NW_027411644.1, from coordinate 25,641,585 downwards.
GGACTGAGGTTGGATGAAAAAATATTCCTTAAAAATCCACGCTTATTTGGACTGAGGTTGGATGAAAAAATATTCCTTAAAAATCCACGCTTATTTGGACTGAGGTTGGATGAAAAAATATTCCTTAAAAATCCACGCTTATTTGGACTGAGGTTGGATGAAAAAATATTCCTTAAAAATCCACGCTTATTTGGACTGAGGTTGGATGAAAAAATATTCCTTAAAAATCCACGCTTATTTGGACTGAGGTTGGATGAAAAAATATTCCTTAAAAATCCACGCTTATTTGGACTGAGGTTGGATGAAAAAATATTCCTTAAAAATCCACGCTTATTTGGACTGAGTTTTGATGAAAAAATATTCCTTAAAAATCCACGCTTATTTGGACTGAGGTTGGATGAAAAAATATTCCTTAAAAATCCACGCTTATTTGGACTGAGGTTGGATGAAAAAATAGTCCTTAAAAATCCACGCTTATTTGGACTGAGGTTGGATGAAAAAATATTCCTTAAAAATCCACGCTTATTTGGACTGAGGTTGGATGAAAAAATATTCCTTAAAAATCCACGCTTATTTGGACTGAGGTTGGATGAAAAAATATTCCTTAAAAATCCACGCTTATTTGGACTGAGGTTGGATGAAAAAATATTCCTTAAAAATCCACGCTTATTTGGACTGAGGTTGGATGAAAAAATATTCCTTAAAAATCCACGCTTATTTGGACTGAGGTTGGATGAAAAAATATTCCTTAAAAATCCACGCTTATTTGGACTGAGGTTGGATGAAAAAATATTCCTTAAAAATCCACGCTTATTTGGACTGAGGTTGGATGAAAAAATATTCCTTAAAAATCCACGCTTATTTGGACTGAGGTTGGATGAAAAAATATTCCTTAAAAATCCACGCTTATTTGGACTGAGGTTGGATAAAAAAATATTTCTTAAAAATCCACGCTTATTTGGACTGAGGTTGGATGAAAAAATATTCCTTAAAAATCCACGCTTATTTGTACTGAGGTTGGATGAAAAAATATTCCTTAAAAATCCACGCTTATTTGTACTGAGGTTGGATGAAAAAATATTCCTTAAAAATCCACGCTTATTTGTACTGAGGTTGGATGAAAAAATATTCCTTAAAAATCCACGCTTATTTGTACTGAGGTTGGATGAAAAAATATTCCTTAAAAATCCACGCTTATTTGGACTGAGGTTGGATGAAAAAATATTCCTTAAAAATCCACGCTTATTTGTACTGAGGTTGGATGAAAAAATATTCCTTAAAAATCCACGCTTATTTGTACTGAGGTTGGATGAAAAAATATTCCTTAAAAATCCACGCTTATTTGGACTGAGGTTGGATAAAAAAATATTTCTTAAAAATCCACGCTTATTTGGACTGAGGTTGGATGAAAAAATATTCCTTAAAAATCCACGCTTATTTGTACTGAGGTTGGATGAAAAAATATTCCTTAAAAATCCACGCTTATTTGTACTGAGGTTGGATGAAAAAATATTCCTTAAAAATCCACGCTTATTTGTACTGAGGTTGGATGAAAAAATATTCCTTAAAAATCCACGCTTATTTGTACTGAGGTTGGATGAAAAAATATTCCTTAAAAATCCACGCTTATTTGTACTGAGGTTGGATGAAAAAATATTCCTTAAAAATCCACGCTTATTTGTACTGAGGTTGGATGAAAAAATATTCCTTAAAAATCCACGCTTATTTGTACTGAGGTTGGATGAAAAAATATTCCTTAAAAATCCACGCTTATTTGTACTGAGGTTGGATGAAAAAATATTCCTTAAAAATCCACGCTTATTTGTACTGAGGTTGGATGAAAAAATATTCCTTAAAAATCCACGCTTATTTGTACTGAGGTTGGATGAAAAAATATTCCTTAAAAATCCACGCTTATTTGTACTGAGGTTGGATGAAAAAATATTCCTTAAAAATCCACGCTTATTTGGACTGAGGTTGGATGAAAAAATATTCCTTAAAAATCCACGCTTATTTGGACTGAGGTTGGATGAAAAAATATTCCTTAAAAATCCACGCTTATTTGGACTGAGGTTGGATGAAAAAATATTCCTTAAAAATCCACGCTTATTTGGACTGAGGTTGGATGAAAAAATATTCCTTAAAAATCCACGCTTATTTGGACTGAGGTTGGATGAAAAAATATTCCTTAAAAATCCACGCTTATTTGGACTGAGGTTGGATGAAAAAATATTCCTTAAAAATCCACGCTTATTTGGACTGAGGTTGGATGAAAAAATATTCCTTAAAAATCCACGCTTATTTGGACTGAGGTTGGATGAAAAAATATTCCTTAAAAATCCACGCTTATTTGGACTGAGGTTGGATGAAAAAATATTCCTTAAAAATCCACGCTTATTTGGACTGAGGTTGGATGAAAAAATATTCCTTAAAAATCCACGCTTATTTGGACTGAGGTTGGATGAAAAAATATTCCTTAAAAATCCACGCTTATTTGGACTGAGGTTGGATGAAAAAATATTCCTTAAAAATCCACGCTTATTTGGACTGAGGTTGGATGAAAAAATAGTCCTTAAAAATCCACGCTTATTTGGACTGAGGTTGGATGAAAAAATATTCCTTAAAAATCCACGCTTATTTGGACTGAGGTTGGATGAAAAAATATTCCTTAAAAATCCACGCTTATTTGGACTGAGGTTGGATGAAAAAATATTCCTTAAAAATCCACGCTTATTTGGACTGAGGTTGGATGAAAAAATATTCCTTAAAAATCCACGCTTATTTGGACTGAGGTTGGATGAAAAAATATTCCTTAAAAATCCACGCTTATTTGGACTGAGGTTGGATGAAAAAATATTCCTTAAAAATCCACGCTTATTTGGACTGAGGTTGGATGAAAAAATATTCCTTAAAAATCCACGCTTATTTGTACTGAGGTTGGATGAAAAAATATTCCTTAAAAATCCACGCTTATTTGTACTGAGGTTGGATGAAAAAATATTCCTTAAAAATCCACGCTTATTTGTACTGAGGTTGGATGAAAAAATATTCCTTAAAAATCCACGCTTATTTGTACTGAGGTTTGATGAAAAAATATTCCTTAAAAATCCACGCTTATTTGTACTGAGGTTGGATGAAAAAATATTCCTTAAAAATCCACGCTTATTTGTACTGAGGTTTGATGAAAAAATATTCCTTAAAAATCCACGCTTATTTGGACTGAGGTTGGATGAAAAAATATTCCTTAAAAATCCACGCTTATTTGGACTGAGGTTGGATAAAAAAATATTTCTTAAAAATCCACGCTTATTTGTACTGAGGTTGGATGAAAAAATATTCCTTAAAAATCCACGCTTATTTGTACTGAGGTTGGATGAAAAAATATTCCTTAAAAATCCACGCTTATTTGTACTGAGGTTGGATGAAAAAATATTCCTTAAAAATCCACGCTTATTTGTACTGAGGTTGGATGAAAAAATATTCCTTAAAAATCCACGCTTATTTGTACTGAGGTTGGATGAAAAAATATTCCTTAAAAATCCACGCTTATTTGTACTGAGGTTGGATGAAAAAATATTCCTTAAAAATCCACGCTTATTTGTACTGAGGTTGGATGAAAAAATATTCCTTAAAAATCCACGCTTATTTGTACTGAGGTTGGATGAAAAAATATTCCTTAAAAATCCACGCTTATTTGTACTGAGGTTGGATGAAAAAATATTCCTTAAAAATCCACGCTTATTTGGACTGAGGTTGGATGAAAAAATATTCCTTAAAAATCCACGCTTATTTGGACTGAGGTTGGATGAAAAAATATTCCTTAAAAATCCACGCTTATTTGGACTGAGGTTGGATGAAAAAATATTCCTTAAAAATCCACGCTTATTTGGACTGAGGTTGGATGAAAAAATATTCCTTAAAAATCCACGCTTATTTGGACTGAGGTTGGATGAAAAAATATTCCTTAAAAATCCACGCTTATTTGGACTGAGGTTGGATGAAAAAATATTCCTTAAAAATCCACGCTTATTTGGACTGAGGTTGGATGAAAAAATATTCCTTAAAAATCCACGCTTATTTGGACTGAGGTTGGATGAAAAAATATTCCTTAAAAATCCACGCTTATTTGGACTGAGGTTGGATGAAAAAATATTCCTTAAAAATCCACGCTTATTTGGACTGAGGTTGGATGAAAAAATATTCCTTAAAAATCCACGCTTATTTGGACTGAGGTTGGATGAAAAAAAATATTCCTTAAAAATCCACGCTTATTTGGACTGAGGTTGGATGAAAAAATATTCCTTAAAAATCCACGCTTATTTGGACTGAGGATGAATGAAAAAAATATTGTATAAAAAATCCCTATTTATACTTTTTTGTAAAATTCTCAAACATTTATTTTTTCCAGCTGCCTGGTTACGAACGTGCCCCCGCCAAAATCCCAATGAAGACAAATGTTTTCGCAAACTATTCGAAGGCTGCTTTCCGGCCTTGGCAACAGGTATACCAGATATTGGAGTCAATGGTTTTGAACCGCTGCACATTGATCAGGTTTCTGTACAGAAGGGTAGCGGTAATTTAATATTGGCCGGTGGTTTTCAAAATCTTGTGATACGAGGACCCTCAAATGCCACCGTCAAGAGAGCGGTGTAAGTAGAAAATATTTTCTATGAAATGTAATTATCTGAAAATTCCTCCCGCTGTTTTAGATTGGATTTGGAAAAGAAAATCTTAAATTTTGAATTGGAAATTCCGCTGCTACGCATACGTGCCAAATACAACTTAAATGGTCATATTTTGGTATTACCTTTGGTCGGTAGTGGTGATGTCCGTTTGGCATTGAAGGATGTGAAGACAGCCGTTTTTACCAAAATAAGTCTGCGCAATGAACCTGAGGTAAGTATGGGAAAAGATGGTAACACTTCGGTTAGGGCCATCTCATAATGGAAACTCCGAAGCCAGACGCTGAAATATTTCTGGAGAAATAGTTATTTTTTTGGATAAGAAGAGGACATGTTCTCTCCAACTCCAGAAATGAAACATTTCTCACGAAATATTATACACCTGTCTCCGTAACGAGATGGGATACTTTGCCTGTTTGGATTTTATTCCATCCACTTAACAAATGTTCTCTTCCATCATTTTAGGAAGTCATTCACATCGATGACATGAAGGTAACCTTTAATGTGGGCTCCATGCGCATCCACCTACACAATCTCTTCAATGGCAATGAAATATTAGCAGCATCCATCAACTCCTTCCTAAATCAGAATGGCAATGATGTCATTGCCGAATTGAGGCCAGATTTGGAAAAAGGTTTAGCCGATATCTTCCATGGTCTGTGGAATAATGTCTTTTCAAAAATGCCACTGAAATTGTGGTTAGTTTGATTTAGTTCTTGTTTTTGTATTTAATTATTATATTTATTATTTTTATTGTATAGTTTTAGAAAAAAAAATATATAGACGATTTTGAATAAGTGTTTTTCTTTAAGGATCTTTAAAATTATTTAAATTTTTTTTCCACAAAACGTGGATTTAAAAAAACAAATATTTTTCCACAAACGTGGATTTAAACAAGTAAAAAGTCGTTAAGTTCGGCCGGGCCTAACTTTTTATACCCTCCACCATAAAATAATCTTAATTAAAATGGAATAATTAGGGTCCTTTTACAATTTTAGGTGGAACAAATTTTCGATAATGGATAGAATCCTACTGCCTCCCACTATTGCTTAAATTACACTGTGAACACAAATGTTGGGGCAGAGATAATACCTTTTGGAGATGAAAGCCCTTGGTGTGTGTATATTAAAAACCCCAAAGGACAGATGCGCCGTGAGTCGAACTTCCGCGTTATGGCGTGATGAAGTTTTTGCAAGAGACCCTGTAAGCCATCATGAATTAGCATTATATCTTTGTTTGTTGTTTTTGTAGAGCACTTAAGCAACAGTGAACAAAGATATAACGCTAATCCCTGATGGCCCACAGGGTCTCTAAAAAAAATGTCATCACGCCATAACGCGGAAGTTCAACTCACGGCGGATCTGTCCTTCGGGGTTCATAATATACTCACCAAGGCCTTTCTTCCGCAAGAGGAATTTTCCGTGCCCCAGACTTTCACCTCCATATTGTTGCACAGTGTTATCTAATCTAATCTAAAAAAAATGTGTTCAGCAAGGTGAAAGGTACCCATACGGGGCTATATCAAAGAGTCAACCTATCTTTAAATTTTTTGGCGGAAAAGTTTTATAGCTGCAGGGAACTTCAAGAGTAAAATTGAGGGTAGTTTCATCAAAACAATGTAGACCCTCAAAAATGGACCCATGTTGACGAATTTTAGTGAAGAAATTTCGTGACCACTGAAAATTCCCGAAATAGGGAATTGACGGTGTTTCGTTGGAGATATTTTATGACCACTGAGAACTTCAAATGTCAAATAACAGCTATTTCGGTTAAAAACTGTAACTAAAATGCTCAAAATACCGAAAATTGGGAGGTACGGTTATAAGGGGGCTATACCAAAACATGGACCTATGTTGACGATGTTTGGTGGAGATGTTGCATGACCACTGAGAACCTTAAATGGCAAATTACAGCTAGTTCGGTTAAAAATTGTAGCTAAAATTCTCAAAATACCGAACATCGGGAGATACCGTTATATGGGGGCTATACCAAAACATGGACCTATGTGGACGATGTTCTTTTTGAGATGTTTTATGACCACTGAGAACTTTAAATGTCAAATTACAGCTAGTTCGGTTAAAAATTGTAGCTAAAATTCTCAAAATACGGATCATTACAGCTAGTTCGGTTAAAAATTGCAGCTAAAATTCTCAAAATACCGAACGTCGGGAGATACCGTTATATGGGGGCTATACCAAAACATGGACCTATGTTGACGATGTTCTTTTTGAGATGTTTCATGACGACTGAGAACCTAAAATGTCAAATTACAGCTAGTTCGGTTAAAAATTGTAACTACAATGCTCAAAATACCGAAAATCGGGAGGTACCGTTATATGGGGGCTATACCAAAACATGGACCTATGTTGACGATATTTTGTGGAGATATTTCATGATCACTAAGCACCTCAAATGGAAAATTACAGCTAGCTCGGTTACAAATTGTGGCTAAAATTCTCAAAATACCGAAAATCGGGAGGTACCGTTATATGGGGGCTATACCAAAACATGGGCCTATGTTGACGATGTTTGGTGGAGATATTTCATGACCACTGAGAACCTCAAATGGCAAATGACAGCTAGTTCGGTTAAAAATTGCAGCTAAAATTCTGAAAATACCGAAAATCGGGAGATACCGTTATATGGGAGCTATACCAAAACATGGACCTATACCCATATCCTTTGGGATATAAGTTTGTTGATCACTAGGAACCCTAAGTGCCAAATTATAGCTAATTCGGTCTGCAAATGTGGCGAAGAACGTCAAAATACCTCAAATCCGGAGGTACCGTTATATGGATGGATAATCAGATATAATGTTTTATGGTTTAATCCCCATTGTTTAAATTCTAATAGAATAGGAGTAAGTACGACTCGATCGAATGCCTTTTCAATGTCGGCTGAAATGACAACAGAATGTTTTCTCATGGACAGGTTTTTTCGGAGTACTTCTTCGAGTTGATGCCCTATACTATGGATTCCATGTCCAGGTAGGAAAGCATGTTGCAAGTTAGAGAACTTATGTTTTGTGTGTTTAAAGAAACGACGTGCAAGGATTTTCTCAAGAATTTTGGAGAGTATAGACAATAGAGATATTGGTCTATAACTCTCTATTTGAGACATATTTTTCCGGGTTTTGGTATTTGAGATAGGATGGCTGTTTTCCATGCATGTGGAAAATTCCCTGAAGAAATGATAAGGTTGTAAAGATTACAAAGACGCTTTCTTACGGCAAAAGGGGCGTTTCTTACCATCGGATAGGAAAGTTTATTCCATGATGGAGTACTGCCTTTTAATGTTTTAAGGGTCTGATCGAGTTCTATGACATTTATTGTTTCCGTTATTTGAGGGAAAGTGTTGGTTTCTGAAAGAGTTGATATGTCAAAATTATACTTTGAGGTAATTACATTTGGGCTAAATGCATCATCAGAGCACAAAGAACTCCAAAAGGAGCCGAACTCCGATGCTATTTCTCTTGAGTTTGTTAAAACTCTTCCCGATGCTGTAATCGAAGGAAAATTTGATAATTTGGAAGTTCTCAAATTACCAATTCGATTCCAGAGGATCCTAGCATCTAAGAAGGGATTCAATGAGTTAAGGAAATTTGCCCATACTTCTCTCTTAGCTAATTTACATGCTCTTTTCACCATTGCACATTTTCTTCTATAAATACAACCAATCTCTTGAGTACGACGTCTTTTAAATTTTGTCCATGCTTTGTTTCTTTCGTAAATTAATCTAGCAATGGATCTGTTGAACCATATAGGAACATTTTTCTTAGAAGGTTTTTTGGTTATTGGAATGGACTCGTTTGCTGCTTTACGGAAAAGTCGGCCAGTTTGAGCGGCTTCTCTGTTAACTTCCTGGGATTCTGGAAAGGATGAGTTGAATGATGTTAGTTTGGATTGAAACAATTTCCAATCCGCGTTTTTATACCCTCCACCATAGTATGGAGGGTATATTAAGTTTGTCATTCCGTTTGTAACACATCGAACTAATCATTTGCGACCCTATAAAGTATATATATTCTTGATCAGGATAAAATTCTAAGACGATCTAGCCATGTCCGTCTGTCCGCCCGTCTGTCCGTCTGTTGTAATCACTCTAGCGTCCGCAATAATTGAGGTAGAGTGCTGAAATTTTGCACCCGAGGGTCTTTTTTCCATAGGCAGGTCAAGTTCGAAGATGGGCTATATCGGTCCACTCTTTGGTATAGCCCCCATATAACGGTACCTCCGGTTTAGAGGTATTTTGACGTTCTTCGCCACATTTGCAGACTGAATTAACTATATTTTGGCACTTAGGGTTCCTAGTGATCAACAAACTTATATCTCAAAGGATATGGGCATAGGTCCATGTTTTGGTATAGTACCCATGTAACGGTACCTCCCGATTTTCGGTATTTTGAGAATTTTACCCACAATTTTCAACCGAACTATCTGCAATTTGACATTTGAGGTTCTCAGTGGTCATGAAACATCTCCACGAAACATCGTCAACATAGGTCCATGTTTTGGCATAGCCCCAATATATCGGTACCTCGCGATTTTCGGTATTTTGAGAATTTTAGCTAAAATTTTTTACCGAACTAGCTGTAGTTTGCCATTTGGTTTCTCAGTGGTCATGAAATATCTCCACCAAACATCGTCAACATAGGTCCATGTTTTGGTATAGCCCCCTTATAACGGTACCTCCCGATTTTCGGTATTTTGAGAATTTGAGTGCTGAAATTTTGCACCCGAGGTTCTTTTTTCCATAGGCAGGTCAAGTTCGAAGATGGGCTATATCGGTCCACTCTTTGGTATAGCCCCCATATAACGGTACCTCCGGATTAGAGGTATTTTGACGTTCTTCGCCATATTTGCAGACTGAATTAACTATATTTTGGCACTTAGGGTTCCTAGTGATCAACAAACTTATATCTCAAAGGATATGGGCATAGGTCCATGTTTTGGTATAGTCCCCATATAACGGTACCTCCCGATTTTCGGTATTTTGAGAATTTTACCCACAATTTTCAACCGAACTATCTGCAATTTGACATTTGAGGTTCTCAGTGGTCATGAAACATCTCCACGAAACATCGTCAACATAGGTCCATGTTTTGGTATAGCCCCAATATATCGGTACCTCGCGATTTTCGGTATTTTGAGAATTTTAGCTAAAATTTTTAACCGAACTAGCTGTAGTTTGCCATTTGAGGTTCTCAGTGGTCATGAAATATCTCCACCAAACATCGTCAACATAGGTCCATGTTTTGGTATAGCCCCCTTATAACGGTACCTCCCGATTTTCGGTATTTTGAGAATTTCAGCCACAATTTGTAACCGAACTATCTGCAATTTGACATATGAGATTCTCAGTGGTCATGAAACATCTCCACCAAACATCGTCAACATAGGTCCATGTTTTGGTATAGCCCCCATATAACGGTACCTCCCAATTTTCGGTATTTTGAGAATTTTAGCTACAGTTTTTAACCGAAATAGCTGTAGTTTGACATTTGAAGTTCTCAGTGGTCATAAAATATCTCCACCAAACATCGTCAACATAGGTCCATGTTTTGGTATAGCCCCCTTATAACGGTACCTCCCGATTTTCGGTATTTTGAGAATTTCAGCCACAATTTGTAACCGAACTATCTGCAATTTGACATTTGAGGTTCTCAGTGGTCATGAAACATCTCCACGAAACATCGTCAACATAGGTCCATGTTTTGGTATAGCCCCAATATATCGGTACCTCGCGATTTTCGGTATTTTGAGAATTTTAGTTAAAATTTTTAACCGAACAAGCTGTAATTTGCCATTTGAGGTTCTCATTGGTCATAAAACATCCTCACCAAACATCGTCAACATAGGTCCATGTTTTGGTATAGCCCCCCTATAACGGTACCTCCCAATTTTCGGTATTTTGAGAATTTTAGCTACAGTTTTTAACCGAAATAGCTGTAGTTTGACATTTGAAGTTCTCAGTGGTCATAAAACATCTCCAACGAAACATCGTCAACATAGGTTCATGTTTTGGTATAGTCGCCATATATCGGTACATCCCGATTTTCGGTATTTTGAGAATTTTGGATACAATTTTTAACCGAACTAGCTGTAATTTGCCATTTGAGGTTCTCAGTGGTCATGAAACATTTCCACCAAACATCGTCAACATAGGTACATGTTTTGGTATAGCCCCTATATAACGGTACCTCCCGATTTTCGGTATTTTGAGAATTTTTGCTACAGTTGTTAACCGAAATAGCTGTAATTTGACATTTGAAGTTCTCAGTGGTCATAAAATATCTCCAACGAAACATCGTCAACCTAGGCCCATGTTTTGGTATAGCCCCCATATACCGGTACCTCCCGATTTTCGGTATTTTGAGAATTTTAGCTAAAATTTTTAACCGAACTAGCTGTAATTTGCCATTTGAGGTTCTCAGTGGTCATGAAACATCTCCACCAAACAACGTCAACATAGGTCCATGTTTTGGTATAGCCCCCATATAACGGTACCTCCTGATTTTCGGTATTTTGAGAATTTTAGTCACAATTTGTAACCGAACTATATGCAATTTGACATTTGAGATTCTCAGTGGTCATAAAACATCTCCAACGAAACATCGTCAACCTAGGTCCATGTTTTGGTATAGACCCCATATAACGGTATCTCCCGATTTTCGGTATTTTGAGCATTTTAGCTGCAATTTTTAACCGAAATAGCTGTAATGATCGATATGTTGAGAATTTTAGCTAAAATTTTGTCTATTCAAAAATAATCGTCAATATAGGTTCATGTTTTGGTATATCCCCCCATATAATTGTACCTGCCGATTTTCGGGAATATTCAGTTGTCACGAAATTTCTTCACTAAAATTCGTCAACATGGGTCCATTTTTGAGGGTCTGCATTGTTTTGATGAAACTACCCTCAATTTGACTCTTGAAGTTCCCTGCAGCTATACAACTTTTCCGCCAGAAAATTTAAAGATAGGTTGACTCTTTGATATAGCCCCGTAGGTGGTACCTTTCACCTAGCTCAACACATTTTTTATACCCTCCACCATAGTATGGAGGGTATATTAAGTTTGTTTTTCCGTTTGTAACGCATTGAAATACTCATTTGCGACCCTATAAAGTATATATATTCTTGATCAGGATAAAATTCTAAGTCGATCTGAGCACGTCCGTCCGTCCGTCCGTCCGTCCGTCTGTGGTAATCACTCTAGCATCCACAAAAATGGAGATAGGACGCTGAAATTTTGGGAAAATGCGTCTTTTGTTTGCAGGCAGGTCAAGTTCGATGATGGGCTATATCGGTCCACGTTTTGGTATAGCCCCCATATAACGGTACCCCCCGATTTACGGTATTTTGACGTTTTTAGCTACATTTTTAGACCGATTTAGCTATAACTTAACATTTAGGGTTCTTAAGTATTAATAAACTTATATAACAAAAGTTGTGGACATAGGTCCACGTTTTGGTATAGCCCCCATATAACGGTACCCCCCGATTTACGGTATTTTGACGGTTTTAGCTACATTTTCAGACCGATTTGGCTATAATTTGACATTTAGGGTTCTTAAGTATCAATAAATATATATAACAAAACTTGTGGACATAGGTCCACGTTTTGGTATAGCCCCCATATAACGGTACCCCCCGATTTGCGGTATTTTGACGTTTTTAGCTACATTTTTAAACCGATTTAGCTATAATTTAACATTTAGGGTTCTTAAGTATTAATAAACTTATATAACAAAAGTTGTGGACATAGGTCCACGTTTTGGTATAGCCCCCGTATAACGGTACCCCCCGATTTGCGGTATTTTGACGTTTTTAGCTACATTTTCAGACCGATGTAGCTATAATTTGACATTTAGGGTTCTTAAGTGTCAATAAACTTATATAACAAAAGTTGTGGACATAGATCCACGTTTTGGTATAGCCCCCATATAACGGTACCCCCCGATTTACGGTATTTTGACGGTTTTAGCTACATTTTCAGACCGATTTGGCTATAATTTGACATTTAGGGTTGTTAAGTGTCAATAAACATATATAAAAAAACTTGTGGACATAGGTCCACGTTTTGGTATAGCCCCCATATAACGGTACCCCCCGATTTGCGGTATTTTGACGTTTTTAGCAACATTTTTAGACCGATTTAGCTATAATTTGACATTTAGGGTTCTTAAGTATCAATAAACATATATAACAAAAGTTGTGGACATAAGTCCACGTTTTGGTATAGCCCCCATATAACGGTAGCCCCCGATATACGGTATTTTGACGTTTTTAGCTACATTATCAGACCGATGTAGCTATAATTTGACATTTAGGGTTCTTAAGTATTAATAAACTTATATAACAAAAGTTGTGGACATAGGTCCACGTTTTGGTATAGCCCCCGTATAACGGTACCCCCCCCGATTTGCGGTATTTTGACGTTTTTAGCTACATTTTCAGACCGATGTAGCTATAATTTGACATTTAGGGTTCTTAAGTGTCAATAAACTTATATAACAAAAGTTGTGGACATAGATCCACGTTTTGGTATAGCCCCCATATAACGGTACCCCCCCGATTTACGGTATTTTGACGGTTTTAGCTACATTTTCAGACCGATTTGGCTATAATTTGACATTTAGGGTTGTTAAGTGTCAATAAACATATATAAAAAAACTTGTGGACATAGGTCCACGTTTTGGTATAGCCCCCATATAACGGTACCCCCCGATTTGCGGTATTTTGACGTTTTTAGCAACATTTTTAGACCGATTTAGCTATAATTTGACATTTAGGGTTCTTAAGTATCAATAAACATATATAACAAAAGTTGTGGACATAAGTCCACGTTTTGGTATAGCCCCCATATAACGGTAGCCCCCGATATACGGTATTTTGACGTTTTTAGCTACATTATCAGACCGATGTAGCTATAATTTGACATTTAGGGTTCTTAAGTGTTAATAAACTTATATAGCAAAAGTTGTGGACATAGGTCCACGTTTTGGTATAGCCCCCATATAACGGTATCCCCCGATTTACGGTATTTTGACGGTTTTAGCTACATTTTCAGACCGATGAAGCTATAATTTGACATTTGAAGTTCTTAAATGCAAATAAACTTATGTGACTAAACTTGTGGACATAGGTCCACGTTTTGGTATAGCCCCCATATAACGGTACCCCCGATTTACGGTATTTTGACGTTTTTATCTACATTTTCAGACCGATATAGCTATAATTTGACATTTAGGATTCTTAAGTGTAACTAAACTTATATAACAAAAGTTGTGGACCTAGGTCCACGTGTTGGTATAGCCCCCATATAACGGTACCCCCGATTTACGACATTTTGACGTTTTTATCTACATTTTCAGACCGATTTAGCTATCAATTGACATTTAGGGTTCTTAAATGTCAATAAACTTAGATAACTAGTGGACATAGGTCCATGTTTTGGAATAGCCCCCATATAACGTTACCGCCCGATTTCAGAAATTTTGAGAATTTTACCAACAAGTTTTAACCGAATTATCTGTAATTTGAACATTTGACATTTGAAATTCTTAGTGGTCACCACACCTCTCCACTAAAAATTGTCAAGAAAGCCCCCATATAACGGTACCTCCCGATTTTCAGTAATTTGATGATTTTAGCTACAATATTAAACCGAACTAGCAGTAATTTGACATTTGAAGTTCTTAGTGGTCACAACACCTCTCCATCAAAAATTGTCAACATAGGTCCATGTTCGGATATAGCTCCCATGTAACGGTACCTCCCAATTTTCAGTAATTTGGCCATTTTAGCTACAATTTTTAACAAAACTAACTGTAATTTGACCATTGAAGGTTGTAGTGGTCACCACGCATCTGCATCAACAATTTTCAACATAGCCCCAATATAACGATACTTCCCGATTTTCGGTACTTTGAGGATTTTACTCAAAATGTTTAACCGAACGTAGGTCCATGTTTTTGTATAGCCCCAAAACAAACCTCCCGATTTTCCGTACCTTTGCTTTATTTTTGGACGAACTTTCTGTAATTTGAAATTTAAAAGCCAACAAAAATTGTTCATTTAAGTTCATATTTTCGTATAGCCCAGATACCTCCGAACTAGCTGCTAATGTCATTTGAAGTTCCCACGTTATGTACCGATTTTCGATATTTTGAGGATTCTAGCTAAATTTTTTAACCGAGGAGTTATTTGACATTAAAGGCTCCCATCAAAAACTCTCAACATAGTCCCATGTTTTATTATAACCCCTATATAACAGTACCTCCCAATTTCTAGCCCACCAAAAATTGTCAACAGTTAGATATAGGCACCATAAAAAAGGGCCTCCCGAATGAAGCATTTTATGTACATTATCTGACATTTTAACGTACTCACTTAAAGTTGGGGACAGGAATGAATATTTTATGGTGGAGGGTATGAAAAGTTCGGCCCGGCCGAACTTAATGCTTTTTTACTTGTTTAGATTAAATTACATAACACTGTGCAACAAAATGGAGGTGAAAGTCTGGGGCACGGAAAATTCCTCTTGGGGAAGAAAGGCCTTTGTGAGTATATTATGAACCCCGAAGGACAGATCCGCCGTGAGTCGAACTTACGCGTTATGGCGTGATGAAATTTTTGTTAGAGACCCTGTGGGCCATCAGGATCTAGCGTTATATCTTTGTTCACTGTTGCTTAAGTGCTCTACAAAAACAACAAACAAAGATATAATGCTAATTCATGATGGCTTGCAGGGTCTCTTGCAAAAACTTCATCACGCCATAACGCGGAAGTTCGACTCACGGCGCATCTGTCCTTCGGGGTTTTTAATATGCACACACCAAGGGCTTTCATCTCCAAAAGGAATTATCTCTGCCCCAACATTTGTGTTCACAGTGTAATTTAAGCAATAGTGGGAGGCAGTAGGATTCTATCCATTGCCGAAAAGTTGTTCCACCTAAAATTGTGAAAGGACCCTAATTATTCCATTTTAATTAAGACTATTTTATGGTGGAGGGTATAAAAAGTTCGGCCCGGCCGAACTTGACGTCTTTTTACTTGTTTAGAATAAATTTAGGAATAAATTGTTTCTCTTGTGTATGGTTATTGCTAGAACTTAGGATAGGGTAGTGATCACCCACTTCAGGCATGTCCAGACGGGACCATGTCAAAGTGGGGGCAATGTCAGAACTGGCCATTGAAACGTCTATGGCTGTGAAGGTATTACGTGAACTAAAAAGCGTAGGAGATCCGTCATTAAGTATGACTAGACCCCTGTCTTCTGCAAACTCAGTCCAGAGGTTTCCTGTAGGAGAATCTGAAGAGGATCCCAGACAGTGCTATGAGCGTTAAGATCTCCAATAATCAGATGATGATTGTCTTCAGAGTGATCAATTTGATTGATCAGATCTCTATTTATAGTTATTTCATGTTCTTTATAAATATTTGTGATTGTAAGAGTATAACCAGCATCTATTTTAATGGTTTGGAAAAGAAGATTTCCAGAGGATTTGATATGAGACAAAACATTAATATTATTTTTGACTAGCAGAGCAATACCTGCCTTTGCATATGAGTAGTTCTTATTGTGATGCAATACCTTGTAACCGGAAAGGTGAAAAAATTTGACATTTTTTTTCAACTACGTGGGTCTCTTGTAGGGCTATTACATGTGGATTATATTTTGCTACTAGAATTTCCAAGGCGAATTTATGGTTTAAATAGCCTTGGATATTCCATTGTAATAATTTTAAGAGGGGGTTAGACATACTATAAATATTAAAAAGATTAATTAAGAGTTTTTAAGATGTTGTGGTAGTAGATTTTTTTGTTGTGCGTCTGTATGTTTCTGGGGTAATTATGACGTTTAGATGTGGGAATTTTGTGAAGATTTGACTGCATGGTGATAGTTCAGTTGATTGATGAGTTGAGCGTGTAGGTGTTGATGTTCCTTGAGGATATGAGGAATCAATTTGCATACTTGTTTCATCGGTGTTGTTAGATGTGATTTCGTTTGAGATTGAGTTTTCCGGTGATTGTTCTGAGTTTTGATGATGTTGTGGATTTTGTGTGGTTTGTTTTTGTAGTGTTGAGCGATTGTCTTGAGAGGTTGGATCATTTTCCAATGTTTCTTTTGTTTGTGAAAGGTCGATGGAAGGTGTTGTATTTTGGGATGGTGTTGATGATGAGTTGGTGGTTGTTTGACTATTGGCAGCTGTTGGTACTGGGAGGATGCTATTATTGTTGACAAATTGTGCAAAAGTTGATTTTTTGGTTTGTGGGGTGATTAGATAAGCATTTGGGTTGGAGTTGAATATTTTCCAAGCTTCCCAGACGGTACAGCGATCAGATTGGATGGTTGGTGTTATTTCGAGTTCCTGTTGTGTGCGTTTGTTGGGTTTTTTCCTTTTCTTGTCGATGGTTGGGTCCAGTGATAGAACACTGAACTGGTTATGGTTGGGGGGATGAACCCCGTTCATCTTTAAATTATTTTCAAAAACTTCTTCAGTAGTGTATTAATTAAACACGTGTATCGAAAAAAAAATAATAAGCGGTATATTTTGAACACAGACAGACGAATGCGTTGTTGTTGTACAACTAGCCTTCGATAAGCGGTAAGCCAAACAGAGTAAGAACGATGTTTACACGGTGATAGCCCAATCAAAACTGTAAAAAAAATATATTTTTCCACAAAACGTGGATTTAAAAAAAAAAACTTTTTTCCACAAAACGTGGATTTAAAAAAAAAACTTTTCCACAAAACGTGGATTTTCTAAAAAAAATCCACAAAAATGTATTTTTTAAAATAATTTTCCAAAAAACTTTGATTTTTAAAAAATATTTTTCCACAAAACGTGGATTTTTAAAAAAATATATTTTCCACATAACGTGGATTTAAAAAAATATATATTTCGTGTATTTTTAAAAAAATATTTTTACACAAAACGTGGATTTTTAAAAAAAAAAAAACGTGGATTTTTTTAAAAAAAACGTGGATTTTAAAAAAAAAAAACGTGGATTTTTTAAAAAAAATGTGGATTTTTTTAAAAAAAAAGCGTGGATTTTTTAAAAAAAAAACGTGGATTTTAAAAAAAAACGTGGATTTTAAAAAAAAACGTGGATTTTTTAAAAATGTTTTTATTTAAAAAATTTTAAGAACTTTTTAAGGCCCAAGTAGTGGATGTTTTTAAAGAATTTTTTAAGGCTCAAGTCGTAGATTTTTTAAAGAATTTTTTAAGGCCCAGGTCGTGGATTTCTTAAAGCCCAAATCGTGGATTTTTAAAAAAAAATTGTTCATTTTTTAAAGCATTTTTAATACCCAGGTCGTGGATTTTTTTGTTTTGAAGAATTTTGTAAGACCCATGTCGTGGATTTTTTGAAGAATTCTTTTAGGCTCAAGCCGTGTTTTTTTTTTTTTTTGAAGAATTTTTTTAACGTCCAAGTTGTGGATTTTTTTGAAGATTTTTTTTTTAAGGCCCAAGTCGTGGATTTTTTGAAGAAATTTTTAAGGCCCAAGTCGTGGATTTTTTTAAAGAATTTTTTTAAGGCCCAAGTGGTGGATTTTTTTAAAGAATTTTTTAAGGCCCAAGTGGTGGGTTTTTTGAAGAATTGTTTAAAGACCAAGTCGTGGATTTTTTTTTTTTTTTTGAAGAATTTGTTAAGCCCCAATTCGTGGATTTTTTTTAAGAATTAGTAAGGCTCAATTCGTGGAATTTTTTAAGTCCCATGTCGTGGATTTTTAAAAAAAAAAATTTAAAGGCTCATGTCGTGGATTTTTAAAGATTTTTTTAAGGCTCAAGTCGTGGATTTTTGAAGAAATTTTTAAGGCCCAAGTCGTGGATGTTTTTAAAGAATTTTTTAAGGCCCAAGTAGTGGATGTTTTTAAAGAATTTTTTAAGGCTCAAGTCGTGGATTTTTTACGCCGAAGTCGTGGATTTTTTTGAAGAATTTTTTAGGGCCCAAGTCGTGGTTTTTTTGAAGATTTTTTTTTTAATTCCCAAGTCTTTAATTTTTTTAGAAATTTGTTAAGGCCCAAGTCGTGGATTTGTGGGAGAATTTTTTAAGGCCCAAGTCGTGGATTTTTTGAAAAATTTGTTAAGGTCCAAATCGTGGATTTTTTTTAAAGAATTTTTTAAGGCCCAAGTCGTGGATTTTTTTGAAGAATTTTTTAAGGCCCAAGTCGTGGATTTTTTTGAAGAATTTTTTAAGGCCCAACACGGTGCTCTTGAAACAATTTTAAATGGAAGGTGCTTACACCTCGGAAATTTTTGCGGATTCTGAAACTACAATGTTTATAGATGAGAACAATCAAAAAACAAAAAAAATCGCCGGAGCGCTTTTTAAATAAATCGCGATTTAAGTTGAAATTTTTAGGGGTTGTTTAGGTTTTCGCGATTTTGCTTAGAAACCACATTTCCTATCAAAATGGGACTAAAACAAATGATATAGATATGAAAATTCTCTACAAGATTGGCCTTAATGATATTCTTGTCGGTTTTACCGTTTTTGAGATATAGAAGTTCAAATTGGGACAATTCAAATTCAATTCAATTCTGTATCGCCCCCTTATAAAACAATGTCATGACTGCAAATTCCCAACTTAAACTTATATATCTAAAAAAATGTTACAACTAAGGATAAGTTACTTAAGCCAGTCTTGTAGAGAATTTTCACAGCTTTAAGATTTTCTCAGGTCACATGTCGATACGACTTACCGTATTCAAGCAAATTCGCGAAACCCTAACAAAAAAAAACTAAAAATGTAAACTGAGCTTCCTTATCTCAAAAATGGTACAAGCTGGGAACAAATGATAAAGTCAATCCTCTAGAGAATTTTGACAGCTACAACATTTTCTTTAGCTCCATTTCGATTGGACTTGCGGTTTTCGAGCAAAATCGTAAAAACCTAAAAAACACCTAAAAATGTGAATTTTGACCGCGATTTATTTAAAAATCCCTACAGCGATTTTTTTCTTGTTTTTGGATTTTTCTCATCTATGAACACTGCTGATTCAGAATTCACAAAAACTTTCCCTGTGTAAGCGGTTTTCATCAAAAGTTACAGCCCAATCATGAACATCATCTCACCGTGAGTTTTCTCACTCTCGCCTCCTCCCTTATTATAAACAGCATAAGGGAGAACAAAACTCACGTTCGTGAGAAAAGTGGCTATCATAAATGTCAAAAAAGTGAGAATGTGAGGCAATTTTCTCTCACCACAGAAATCAAGGTGAGTTGAACAAAAAAATGTAACTATGGACATTTTTTATAGAAAAAATCGACAAGAAACGAATCTTTTGCAATGATTATCAATTGTATTTATTTGTGTTTTACGTTAAAGGTAACAAATAAAAAACAATTAGAAATTCTTTTGGCAACTATACATGTTTATCCGTGTATCAATGAAGCAAGGAAGACCTCAATCGAGTTTGGCGTAATTTGGAGGTGGAGTTGAAGTTGGCCAAAATTTTTCAGATATGGGAAGCGGTTCAGAATCATATGATGAAAACAGGAATGGAAGAGGATCCTATCAGGAGCAACACCTTTCTAAAAAATTGTTTGTAGGTACTTCGCTAAGGTTCCCAGCAAAATATTCGATGCCAAAGATTCTATTCAAGCATGAGTGCAAGTTATATGTCACCTTTTTACCACCTTCGCCCATTCTTTTTACAAGACTGTGACCCCTAAAAGATCCAAATCATTTTGGATGGCATCTTCAATAACCCAGTGGAATGGTATCTTAACAACCACCTTGGCATGGCATATTCCACGAACAAGCCACAATAGGAAGGATTAAATTAATAAAAAAGAGCATGTTTATATTATATAGCCTTTTGCAGGGTTAACCTTCTTGAAAATTGAGAAATTGTATTTAAAATCCATGAAATTGGTTCAAATGTTGAATAGGATCCGAATTTCACGAATTGTACTTAGCATTCATATGATTGGTCCTATTGCTGGAGAAGAGATCGGATGTTTCACGTATTGTATTTATTTACAATTCTTGAAATTCCTTCCAAATGCTGAAAATGGGATCTTTCACAACTTAATTTGAACTAATACAAAAGATCCAGTGAGATATTGGCATCGCATGGAACGACTTCCACAAAATTTTGCTTGGTTTTCTTTGTATTCCTCAGCGTTTGTCGTTTCGCACATCATTCAAAATGCAATATTAAACATTTTCATTTCTTTTTGCAATTTAATGACCTTTAAAAGGTTTTTGTTCACTTTTTTGCAAATTGCGGAAATTCTTCGGGCGTAAATAAACAATTTTTACATATGTATGTATGTATCTGTCAAAACAAAACAAAAACAGCTGTTACAGATGTTGCCACATATCAAACATTTAATATTTTTATCAATTACCAAGTATTTTTAAAGTGGATTGTTGATAAAAATTATTTTTCGTTTTAGAAATATTAATTTAATTTAAAATAAATTAATGTTTTATAAAAAAATTACGAATTTAGTTATTGCAAAATTATTTGTAAATAAAATAACGATATGGCAACGCAAATTATATTTTCAAGGGTTCACAAAATGCGGCACTATTTTCAATTTTCAAACTTGTGAAACCCTCTTCACTTTTTTCGCTCCTCCCTTGTCATTTGTGATAGGTCGAGACGTGAGAAGTGAGCTGCAACTCACTCGTGAGAAGCTCCCTACGTGAGTATTCATGATCGCTATGTTAGTTAAGGCGCACCCTACATGACATTGTTTTATAAGGGGGCGATACAGTCAGTGCATTGTCCCAAGTTGAACTTCTATATCTCAAAAATGGTAAAAACTACGAAAATACCATAAATGTCGATCTTGTAGAGAATTTTCATAGCTACAATATTTGTTTTAGTCCCATTTTGATAGGAAATGCGGTTTCTAAGCAAAATCGCGAAAACCTAAACAACCCCTAAAAATGTCAACTTAAATCGCGATTTATTTAAAAAGCGCTCCGGCGATTTTTTTTGTTTTTTGATTGTTCTCATCTATGAACATTGTAGTTTCAGTATCCGCAAAAACTTCCGAGGTGTAAGCACCTTCCATTTAAAATTGTTTCAAGAGCACCGTGCCAAGTCTTGATTTTTTTAAAGAATTTTTTAAGGCCCAAGTCTTGATTTTTTTTTAAAGAATTTTAAGGAATTTTTTTTAAGAATTTTTTAAGGACCCTGTCGTTGACTTTTTAAAGATTTCTTTAAGGTCCATCTTGTGGACTTTTTAAGTTTTTTTTAGGTCTATGTCGAGCAGTTTTTAAAGATTTTTTTTACAAACGAAACTTCAGATTTATTAAAGAAGTTGGAACTTAAAGCTAAAAGGGTGATGTATTCATCATATATATTTCTTATAGTTCACATAATTCAAAATCTTCATTCTTTCTCCCATTCTCATTTGGGCAACAAATCATCCAAACTATATGCCCTAAATAATTTATCTGTGGATGAGCGTATTACACGTGAAAATGCCTTCTCCAACAGAGGTCTCAGCTCTTCCGACAGCGAATCCCAATTTTCATTTAAAAATGCATTCATGCGTTCACCCAAAGCATTATCGCCATTAAAGAGATTATTCAAATGGATTTGAACTTTGCCCACATCATAATTTACATTGATGTCCTTGACATTTAAAAAGGAACGGCCATTGATCTTGTGCCGTTCACCGAAAATCACAGTGGTCATGGTGACATCAGCTGTAGACCAAGAGAAAACAATTACATAATAATATTGAGAAGGAATAAACTCATTTCAACTTACTAAAATTTGCATTGCATTTTCCCGATCCCGTCATTGGCATCATCATAATTTTACCATCAATTTCATAATCGGCATACATAGTGAGATTTGGAAATAGCATTGTGGTGGTAAATTTCATCGTATTGGTATCAATGTGCAGGGACTTGACTGTAAAACGTGACATGCCATAAATTTCCACATTTTTATAGCTTGATTTAATGTACACCGCTCCAGTGTCTTGGTCCATTTTTATTTCTGGCACAACCAAGGGTTCCATGGCTGGTATATAGAGTTCCGGGATTCCATATTCCAAACGATCCTTTAGGGAGTACAAAGCATTGCGGGCACATTTATTTAGATGGGGATCAGAACGTCGACAGATTTTCAAAAATGCAGCTAAAAGGGAGAATTGAAATAATTTTATATTGAAAAGCACCTTAATTTCTTTCTACTCACGTAATTTTTTATTGGTCCTTTCTCTCCGGTTGTAGTTGGGAACAGATGTTGCTAGACTCCACATAGCCAAGGAAATTAAGACAAATAATAGCTTGTTTCCACACAACATCTTTGCCACTGTTCTCTCCACAAAGTCTCAACAGCAAACTACAGCCAGAAGTCAACAACTCGGTGCATAAATAAAATATTTTTATGCTGACTAGGGGAATTTTGCATTGGCATTGCAAGCTTCGCAAATTGTGGGAAAAAATAAACTTGAACTCAAAACGTGATATTTTTTATGTTTTCGTAGTTATGTATGTATATACATATGCATTTTTGTCATTTATTCATAGTCTTCTGAGATTTCCAAACGGTCTCCCATGTATAAAAAGTCTCCAAGGGGAACCCCACATGACCATGACCTAAATGGTCATCTACCAATCATATTCCATTTATAAAAAATATTGTAATTGGAACAAGAGAAGAATGATTTTTTTCCAAAATTTTAATTTTTTAAAAAAATATTTTTCCACGAAACATGGATTTTTTACAAAATATTTTTTCACAAAACTTGGTTTAAAAAAAATAGTTTTCCACAAACGTGGATCTTTAAAAAATAGTTTCCACAAAACGTGGATTTTTTACAAAATATTTTTCCATAAAACGTGGATTTTTTAAAAAATATTCTTCCACAAAACGTGGATTTTTTACAAAATATTTTTCCATAAAACGTGGATTTTTTAAAAAATATTCTTCCACAAAACGTGGATTTTTTACAAAATATTTTTCCATAAAACGTGGATTTTTTAAAAAGTATTCTTCCCCAAAACATGGATTTTTTACAAAATATTCTTCCACCAAACTAGGATATTTTACAAAATATACTTCCACAAAACTTGGATTTTTTAAAAAATATTCTTCCCCAAAACATGGATTTCTTACAAAATATTCTTCCACCAAACTAGGATATTTTACAAAATATACTTCCACAAAACTTGGATTTTTTACAAAATATTTTTCCACAAGACTTGGATTTTTTACAAAATATTTTTCCATAAAACGTGGATTTTTTTAAAATAGTTTTCCAAAAAACGTAAATCTTTAAAAAATAGTTTTCCACAAAACGTGGATTTTTAAAAAATAGTTTTCCAAAAAACGTGGATTTTTTAGAAATATTCTTCACAAAACGTGGATTTAAAAAGAAATAGTTTTCCACAAAACGTGGATTTTTTAGAAATATTCCTCACAAAACGTGGATTTTTCACGAAACTTGGATTTAAAAAAAAATACTTTCAACAAAACGTGGTTTTATCAAAAAATATTTTTCCACCAAAAGTAGATTTTTTAAAAATATTTTTCCACAAAACGTGAATTTTTTAAAAAATATTTTCCATTTTTTATTTATTATGACCGTAGTGTTGTTATTAATGTTTGTTGTATATTATTTATACTGGGCTGAATCGGTCAGTATTTTGATGAAAATAAAACTAATTTATTTCATTTTTCCTCAACGTTTCGTTGGTTGTATTCCAACTTCATCAGGAGATTTTTATTGAAAATCCTATATAAAACATAAACAATCATGTACATTCCATAAGATCACAGTGTGGGATATTCGCATTAAACTTTACTTACAATTAGTTCTTTTCACATATTCTTGTAAATTATTCTTATTATACTAAAAAAACGGGACATCACAACACGAATTTTTGTATAAATAAAAATATAATCAAAAAAATGTAAAAATATTGCAGCAAAAAAAAACTTAATACTAAATCACAGCACCGTACTTTTCAAAATATTGCGATCGAATATTGCAGTTTTGTGTTATCTTTATCTTCTTTCGTATTCATAGATGTATGTATTCTCTCCTGTATTCTGAGACTCTCCAGAGTGTATCTTTTATTTTCTTTTCTCTCTCTATCGAGAATTTTTACATTTTCGAAGTCAGCATAGTGTCCCCACTGTTTCATATGTTGGGACAAGGCTGTGTTCTCTTTGCCTTTTCTTATATCTGCTTCGTGCTCATTTAGCCTTACACTCAACATTCTTTTTGTTGTCCCCACGTAAACTCTATTGCATTTCTCCCGTCCATTCCCCTTGCACTTCACTTCATACACCACGTCGTTTTGTCGTAGCTTGTCTGTTTTCTTTCTTCGCGAGAATATTTGTTGTAATGTGTTGTTAGACTTGTAGGCTAATACTATGTTGTTGCTGTTTATTATTGGTGATAAAGAGTTGTTGTCTGTTAAATTAGGTATGTACGGCAAACTGAGAAACTTTTTTGCGTCCAGTTCAGTTTTTTCTTTTATTGGATTCTCAAAGTTTTTGGATTTGTTTCTTATTAGATGTTTGATGATTTTAAGCGGAAAATTATTCTTTAATAAAATTTCGGTTATCTTATTTAAGTTTTTGGGAATGTATTTGTGATCACATATATGGAATATTTTATCTATTAGATTGTTGGCGGTATTTATTATCATATTTTTCGGTTGTGTTGAGAAATAGTTTGTCATGCGACCAGAAGATGTCGGCTTTGTATACCAATCCGTTTCTACTCTATTGTTTTGCCTAATGATTTTCATGTCTAAATACGGTATTTGCTTTTCCTTTTCCATTTCCAAAGTAAATTTCAGTTTGCTATGATATGAATTCAATAGATGTAATGTTATGTCGACGTGTTTTTTGTCTAATATGGCAAAAATATCATCCACGTATTTGGAGATTAGTTTAATCTTGATCCCTTTTTGCTCCAGTTCCGATGTTACGTTATCTAATAATGTGTCCAAAACAATATCGGCTATGGTTGGTGAAAGAGGGTTGCCCATTGGCATACCATACGTCTGATGGTAAATTTTTTCCTCATATTTAAAGTAATTATTGTCTATAAGACAGAATTGCATCAGTCCCATGAATCTTCGCTTTGGAATCGTCGTATGATGTTGCAGGATTTCCCATTTGTCAAGAATGTTCTTAATGGCTAAGTGAATTGGTATGTTGGTGAACAACGACACCACGTCAAAAGAAACAAGAACATCATTCTCCTCCAAACTTATCCCATTTAGTCTTTCTTTTAGCTGCATTGAGTTTTTTATGTTGTATTCCGTAGAAATAATATGCTTCAATATTTTTCCTATATGTTTCGAAAGGTTATAGCAAGGTACTTTAAGCGATGATGAAATTGGTCTGAGTGGAACACCGACCTTGTGGATTTTCGGTAAACCGTAGAGGCCGGGAGATTCAGCAGCATTACTCATTAGCATAAATTTGTCTATTTTTGTTATATAGTTGTTATTGTATAAATCTGTTATTATATTGTTGTTAGTTTTTTGTAGTTTAGTAGTTGGATCTACTCTAATGCATTTATATGTTGTTTTGTCTTCTAACATTAACTCCATTTTCTTTTTATATTCGTCTTGATATAAAATTACCGTTTTATTACCCTTGTCGGCTGTAGTGATGATTATGCTGTCCTTGTGTTTTTTCAGAAATTTGACCGTCTCTTCATGAATTGCAATTATATATTTATCTCTTTCGGTATTCTTAAGGTTTCTTTTATGTGTAGATATTCGCCCTGCAATTTTGGATCTTAATTCATCTTTTTCTCGGTCATCGTTGATTGTTTGTATCCACTGTTCGATGTCCGCGATGATTGGTATTGGTGCAAAGTTTTTCTTTGTGATTGGTAATGCGAATTTTCTTCCCATTGACAGAAGCCATTTATTTTCAAATGTAAAATTAATGTCAGTGTAATTTATGAACCAATCTTCGTTGTATTTTAACCCTAATTTAGCAAATTTTTCAGTTCTCAGTTTTTGGAGTTTGCGGGAATGTGTCAATTTGTTTATACGTTTAATATGTTTGAATTTTTTCCATTGGTCTTTTTTGAAAAGTAGCAGTTCTGTTTCGTCCAGTGTATTACTCATCTCTTTCTCTAGTTTTTCAATCGTCAATTTTGTTGTTTTTATGTTGATGTGTGTCTCACCAATTTCTATGTTGATTAACTTGCATTGTAGATTGTATTCTACAGTTTCGGCTTTTTTGAGTGCATCTGTTGTTGTAAAGAGTTTACGTATGTGTTTGGTTGATTGTTCTATGTGAGATGGTGTGATGCCGAACTTTCTGCATTCTTGTAGAAAGGTTGATCGTGTTTTTAGGTTGGCTAATTTTTCTATTGTTCTGCAATATGATTTCAGGAGTTTCTTTACGTTTGTGTTGTACTTGTATTCAATATGTTGAAAATAGCTCTTCATGGTTGATGATGTTTTTTGTTGTATGTCTTTTCAACTGATCTTCTTTTTTAACGGCGGGCCCTCCGTGTTAAACTTTTTATTTATTATGACCGTAGTGTTGTTATTAATGTTTGTTGTATATTATTTATACTGGGCTGAATCGGTCAGTATTTTGATGAAAATAAAACTAATTTATTTCATTTTTCCTCAACGTTTCGTTGGTTGTATTCCAACTTCATCAGGAGATTTTTATTGAAAATCCTATATAAAACATAAACAATCATGTACATTCCATAAGATCACAGTGTGGGATATTCGCATTAAACTTTACTTACAATTAGTTCTTTTCACATATTCTTGTAAATTATTCTTATTATACTAAAAAAACGGGACATCACAACACGAATTTTTGTATAAATAAAAATATAATCAAAAAAATGTAAAAATATTGCAGCAAAAAAAAACTTAATACTAAATCACAGCACCGTACTTTTCAAAATATTGCGATCGAATATTGCAGTTTTGTGTTATCTTTATCTTCTTTCGTATTCATAGATGTATGTATTCTCTCCTGTATTCTGAGCAGTGATGCCAGATTTGCCGATTTATCGGCATTTTGCCGATTTTTAGTCCAAAAAATAGAAATGCCGATTTGCCGATTTTTACCCCTAAAATGCCGATTTTTAGTTAAGGCAACTTGTTCACATAAAATTTCCATTTTGTATGAAAATTGTGGTTGCTAGAACTAATTTGGTACAATAACAAAGACAACTATATCGTCAAGAGTAGTTTGATTAATAATAATAACATTTTTTAACATTTCATAAAAAACAGTTTGAATTTTCTTGATTACCATAACGTGTACTCCAGTATATACGTCAAGGAAATTGTTCAAAAAACCAAATTGTCGAAAAGTGGGTTAGTGGAAATAATTAAAAACTTGCCACATTCTTCAGCAAATGTGGAAAGAATTTCTAGCCAAGTAAATTTAAATAAAAACAAGTGCCGAGATCGATTAGTTAGGGACTTGATGGAAGGAATTCCCTTTACTAAAGACTACATAAAATTAAATAAGTCTAACTGATATAATGTTGTCATTAAAAATGATTTGTTACAAAACTTTAATTCAAATATTTATTACAGAAATTGAATTTAATTGTAAACCAACATTTCAAAATTCCAATACAACTAGTAAGAAAGTGTCAGTCGGCTTTGCTGACAGAGGTATACCCTCAGCCTATGTGAATTGAAACTTTCTTCTACGGACAGATCGAATGTTTTTAAGGTCTTTTCAGAATTATGTGGCCATTTTTAGACATTTAGACTTTCCGAAAAATGTGGATTAAAACTTAAATTCAAAAGTGTTGTGGAGGTGGTACTTAAAGGAATGGACATAGTCCATTAGGGAAGTGGATTTTATTTTGAGAGTTATATCTTTTCGATAGATATCGCACCCACTAGCAGAGTACGTAAAAATACTTTAAATAAAATTTCCAATCGTTTCGTATTTTCCATAGGAACAATACAAAACGAAACATAACCCTCGTTGGCCGAGCTCGCTGTTTAGTTTCGTTTTGTTTACATTCGTGAGTACGAACAAAACGAAAAGTACTCAACTCCACAACAACAGATAGAAAACTAAATAGTACTCAGCGTTGTCAGTATTGGGGATTTTTCCCCAAATTGGGGAATTTTTATTTGAAATGGGGAAAAGATTTTTGACTTGGGGAATTGGAAAAATTTAGGGGAAATCTGAAAAATATTTGGGGATTTTTGGGGAATTTCTTTTTTGACTAATTACTTCAGTAGTGGAATTTTGTAACTCAGTTTTGTGCACTCGAATACTATTTGTAAAAAAATGAAGAAGATATTGACAAAAATAGTGGAATCGATCAAAATCGACTCGGCATATTTACCATTAGGAGCCTTGGACCAAGGCTTTACTTCTGACTTGTACTTTTTTTGAGTAAACAATTATTAAAGATAAAAAGGCCTGTGACGAATATCCTACCCGCTTGTTAATACAAATCGTCGGTGTCATGCTTAAGTGTTCCATACGACATTTGCCCGTTTTGAGATAATCGCATTTTAATGTTTTGTGTCACAACTGTGTGGAGCTGACTAAAGCAAATTTTTATATTTTTGACTTTAAATATTAATAATAGTATATAGAACATATTTGCAAAAATTTAGAGAAATATGTATTGGAATATAAAAGTTAAAGAGATTTTTTTAAAAAAAGAACTTTTGTCGATTTGTTCCTTATCCGCACTTATGACACAAATGTGAAATATTGTAAATCACATGGAACAAAGTGACAAACAAATTTTCCATTTTTGCCTTAATAAACTAAATACTTCTAAATCGAAAATTAAAATTCTGATTTTTGAAATATGTTTTTAAACTTGTAAGTTTTTAAAATATTATTTTCATAACTGAAAAAAGTTTAAGCTTTCCCGTCGAGGCGTCGATATCTCGAAAACTAGAGCAGATAGGAGAAAGCCGACTAGAAATTCAGAAAGAGCATACCGGAAAACACTAGAAACCATCTGTATCTCAAAAAGTAAAGAATGGCGTATGGAACACTTAAGCATGACACCGACGAAATGCTGAAACCGATGCCTACAAATGTGCCCTTTTTTAAAACTTACAAACAATTTTACGCTAATATTGCAGCAATTCACTGGATCAACACAATTTTAGCTCTATAAGAACCTTTTAGAACCAGTTGTCAACAAGTAATTCATAAGTAGAAAGAGTCCTTTCAATTTTGAACCACATTTAGAAATAAAATGCAGTACGAGTTACTAGAATAAATACTCCTGTTTCTAACAAGTCCATTTGTTGTAGAAATTTTAACCCACTTAAAGAAATGTTACAACTCTTTCATTATAAAAATGTATATAAATCCAATTCTGAATCACTTGAAAGTGAAGTTTTTAATACCGTTAATTTAATTCATATATAAGTGTATAGAATACTTACAAGTTTAATGATATGAATTTGTATAGTAAAATAAAACCACTTCTGATTTTTTTGTAATTATTTGTTAAAAAATTTTGGGGATTTTTTTGAGGAAATTCAATCAAATCTGGGGAATTTTGGGGAAAAGTTTTGGACAAGTTGGGGAAAAGAGGCTAAAAAATACTGGCAACTCTGATAGTACTTAACACATGTGAATAAATCAAAAACGTTTGGTGGTTGATAAAATTCACTGTGGTATGCTGATGCTAACTTATAGGGTTGTTAAGCAATCACATGTGTGTGTGTGTCGGAGTGTGTCATTGACCATAACGCACGGCAAACGTTTCCCAAAAATACTTGTCGTTTCGGTGGTGAATGAAACAACTTGGCAAGTTACATTTCACCAATCGTACGGTTTCCATCTTTTTACGTTGAAAAGTTTGTGTTTTTGTTTTGGTTGTGAGAATGAAACGATTCAGAGAAGCTGAAAAGTTTGTGGCGTTGTGTGATTGGTACGGGAATCGTTTTGTTTCTTTCCGTTCATTGCCCACTAGTCATTTAAGTGGGTCATCGTATAATTTTTGGAATCATTTGATCAGTTCGAGAACTATCGTGCTCTGCAGCCACTACATTTGGTGCCATAGGGGTTTTTACAACTCTCGGGCTATATTCTCAAGAAGTATGGACATGCCCCTGAAAAAGCTTTTACCGTCGTAATGGAGGCAGCCTATTCAAATTGTTTCAACCAAAATCGAAGTGATTCGAGAGCAGGGGCTGGATTCTTGTTCTATGAAAATTTTAAATGAAAAATATTTCCTTTATAATTTTTTTTCATTTGACAGTTTTCTCCTTTGTAAAGTTTTCATTTTACATTTTCATAGAAACGGAATTGGGCCTCAGGTCTTAAAGTAAACTTATACGAAATTTAGTGTGGGAGGTACCCGAAGGAATTGACAAATAGAGTCCATATTCGTACCTAATCTATATCTTGTAGACATATTAGGATGTGTAAAGTACTAAATCGACTAAATCAGTCACTCCTTTCAAGAGTTATCGCGCGTACAATTTATCCGAACATTTTTGGACTTTTGTGGGAGAGGTACCAGAAGGAGTGGACTGATATTGCCCATCTTCGAACTTAAACTAAGTTTGGACAAAATATTACGAAAGCCAAACCTTGGAAAAATCGGCTCATCCGTTCGAGAGTTATCGTGCGCACCAGTCAGCCAGACAGACAGACGGGCGGACATTGCCAAATCGACTCCAAATTGTCTGAAACACATTTCGTCCAACCATACTTGGGGTCTAAAACCATTATTTCGATGAGGCACATTTTGTCCGTATGAAAGTTTATATACCCTCGTTAGCATAAATACTGAGGCTATAAAAACAATCACCTTATTAATAACCTCTTAGGCCATATTTGTATAGGTTTTGTTTAGCTTGACTGAATTGAAAATATGTATATTGATTTCTTATATACATACACGTACTTATAAATATGTATATACTACATATGCATATGGTAAAACCATTTATATTCATACATATTTTGAATTATTGCCATGGTTTATGACTTCTTAATTGTTTTTTTGCACTTAAAATGTTATTTTTTAACTTATGCTTATTAAATATAGCAATAATTTGAACTGAAATAAACGTTATTTAATTTGCCGATTTTTTGCCGATTTTGAAAATTTTTTGCCGATTTTGCCGATTTTGGCACCCGAAAAGTGCCGATTTTCGACCAAACTTTTCTGGCATCCCTGATTCTGAGACTCTCCAGAGTGTATCTTTTATTTTCTTTTCTCTCTCTATCGAGAATTTTTACATTTTCGAAGTCAGCATAGTGTCCCCACTGTTTCATATGTTGGGACAAGGCTGTGTTCTCTTTGCCTTTTCTTATATCTGCTTTCCATAATACGTGGATTTTTTAACAAATATTTTTCCAGAAAACGTGGATTTAAAAAAAAAAATATTTTTTTACAAAAAGTGAATTTAAAAAAAATGTTTTTTCACAAAACGTGTATTTTTTAATAAATATTTATCCACAAAACGTGGATTTTTTAAAAAATATTTTTCCACAAAACGTGGATTTTTAAAAAAAACATTTTTCCACAAAACGTGGATTTTTAAAAAAAATATTTTTCCACAAAACGTGGATTTTTAAAAAAATATTTTTCCACGAAACGTGTATGTTTCAAAAAATATTTTTCCAAAACGTCGATTTTTTAATAAAAAATTTTCAACAAATAGTGGATTTTTTACAAAATATTTTTCCACCAAACGTGGATTTTTTAAAAAATATTCTTTCACCAAACGTGGATTTTTTCACAAAATAGGGATTTTTTAAAAAATATTTTTCACACAAAACGTGGATTTTTATAAAAATATTTTTCACACAAAACGTGGATTTTTATAAAAATAGTTTTCCTAAAAACGTGGATTTTTATAAAAATAGTTTTCCTAAAAACGCGGATTTTTTAAAAAATATTTTTCCAAAAAACGTGGATTTTTTAAAAAATATTTTTCACACAAAACGTGGATTTTTAAAAAAATATTTTTCCTAAAAACGTGGATTTTTTTTAAAATATTTTTCCTAAAAACGTGGATTTTTTAAAAAAATATTTTTCCTAAAAACGTGGATTTTTTAAAAAATATTTTTCCTAAAAACGTGGTTTTTTAAAAAATATTTTTCCTAAAAACGAGGATTTTTTAAAAAATATTTTTCCTAAAAACGTGGATTTTTTAAAAAATATTTTTCTTAAAAACGTGGATTTTTTAAAAAATATTTTTCCAAAAAACGTGAATTTAAAAAAAAATAATATTTTTCCAAAAAACGTGTATTTTTAAACAAATATTTTTCCCCAAAACGTGGATTTTTTAAAAAATATTTTTCCACAAAACGTGGATTTTTAAAAAAATATTTTTACACAAAACGTGGATTAAAAAAAAAATCCTAAAAACGTGGATTTTTTAATAAATATTTTTCCACAAAACGTGGGTTGTTAAAAAAATACTTTTTTCACAAAACGCGGATCTTTAAAAAATATTTTTTCCACAAGACGTGTATTTTTTAAAAAAATTTTTTCCACAGGACGTGTATTTTTATACCCTCCACCTTAGTATGGAGGGTATATTAAGTTTGTCATTCCGTTTGTAACACATCGAACTAATCATTTGCGACCCTATAAAGTATATATATTGTTGATCAGGATAAAATTCTAAGACGATCTAGCAATGTCCGTCTGTCCGTCTGTCCGTCTGTTGTAATCACTCTAGCGTCCGCAATAATTGAGATAGAGTTCTGAAATTTGGCACCCGAGGCTCTTTTTTCCATAGGCAGGTCAAGTTCGAAGATGGGCTATATCGGTCCACTCTATGGTATAGCCCCCATATAACGGTACCTCCGGATTTGAGGTATTTTGACGTTCTTCGGGACATTTGCAGACCGAATTAGCTATAATTTGGCACTTAGGGTTCCTAGTGATTAACAAACTTATATCCCAAAGGATATGGGCATAGGTCCATGTTTTGGTATAGTCCCCATGTATAGGTACCTCCCGATTTTCGGTATTTTGAGAATTTTAGCCACAATTTTGAACCTAACATTTGAGGTTCTCAGTAGTCATGAAACATCTCCACGAAACATCGTCAACATAGGTCCATGTTTTGGTATGGCCCCCTTATAACGGTACCTACCGATTTTCGGTATTTTGAGCATTTTAGTTACAATTTTTAACCGAACAAGCTGTAATTTGACATTTGAGGTTCTCAGTGGTCATGAAACATCTCCACGAAACATCGTCAACATAGGTCCATGTTTTGGTATAGCCCCCATATATCGGCACCTCCCGATTTTTGGTATTTTGAGAATTTTAGCTACAATTTTTAACCGAAGTAGCTGTAATTTGCCATTTGAGGTTCTCAGTGGTCATGAAACATCTCCACCAAACATCGTCAACATAGGTCCATGTTTTGGTATAGCCCCCATATAACGGTACCTCCCGAATTTTTTAGCTACAATTTTGTCTATTCAAAAGTAATCGTCAATATAGGTCCATGTTTTGGTATATCCCCCCATATAACCTTACCTCCCGATTTTCGGGAATTCTCAGTGGTCACGAAATTTCTTCACTAAAATTCGTCAACATGGGTCCATTTTTGAGGGTCTACATTGTTTTGATGAAACTACCCTCAATTTGACTCTTGAAGTTCCCTGCAGCTATAAAACTTTTCCGCGAAAAAATTTAAAGATAGGTTGACTCTTTGATATAACCCCGTAGGTGGTACTTTTCACCTAGCTGAACACATTTTTTTAGATTAGACAACACTGTGCAACAAAATGGATGTGAAAGTCTGGGGCACGAAAAATTCCTCTTTGGGAAGAAAGGTCTTGGTGAGTATTTTATGAACCCAGAAGGACAGATCCGCCGTGAGTCGAACTTCCGCGTTATGGCGTGATGAAATTTTTGTTAGAGACCCGGTGGGCCATCAGGAATTAGCGTTATATCTTTGTTCACTGTTGCTTAAGTGCTCAACAAAAACACCAAACAAAGATATAATGCCAATTCATGATGGCTTACAGGGTCTCTTGCAAAAACTTCATCACGCCATACGCGGAAGTTCGACTCACGGCGCATCTGTCCTTCGGGGTTTTTAATATACACACACCAAAGGCTTTCATCTCCAAAAGGAATTATCTCTGTCCCAACATTTGTGTTCACAGTGTAATTTAAGCAATAGTGGGAGGCAGTAGGAGTCTATCCATTGTCGAAAAGTTGTTACACCTAAAATTGTGAAAGGACCCTAATTATTCCGTTTTAATTAAGACTATTTTATGGTGGAGGGTATAAAAAGTTCGGCCCGGCCGAACTTAACGACTTTTTACTTGTTTAAAAAATATTTGAAGCATTGTGGCGTTTTTTTATATTGGGATAGCGTTTGCAATTTTGTTTTTTCAAAATAGTCTGGCTTAATCCCATTGTTGTTGTTTTAATATTTTAAAACAACTATTTTATTAGTGGAAAAGATTTGGCATTGTTCGCCAAGGGGTAAGGCAGGGAAATTTTGGTGTGTGCATTCGTCAAAATTTGACGACACATACAAGTGGAAGAGGTTTGAATTGTTTTCGCAGACACTTTCGTCGGAGTTGTATGAGGTTGCCAAGGAAAAACTTCTCATTGAACTTTTTTCTTTGCTTACCTTTATACTTCGAGCTGACGATTGATGTTTGGGTATAAAAAGTTTCTTGTTGAAGAAGTTATTGAAAAATAACTTCGGTGGAGAATATCCACAAACAAGAAACAAGGGAACTGATGAGATCCAGTGGCGTGGATCGAAACTATAGTATTCCCTGCCTTACCCCTTGGCGAACAATGCCAAATCTTTTCCACTAATAAAATAGTTGTTTTAAAATATTAAAACAACAACAATGGGATTAAGCCAGACTATTTTGAAAAAACAAAGTTTAAAAAATATTTTTCCTAAATCTCGACTTTTTTAAAAATAATTTTCCACAAAACGTGGATTTTTTAAAAAACATTTTTCCACAAAACCTGAATTTTTAAAAAATATTTTTTCCACAAGACGTGTATTTTTTAAAATATATTTTTCCTAAATCTCGACTTTTTTAAAAATAATTTTCCACAAAACGTGGATTTTTTAAAAAACATTTTTCCACAAAACGTGAATTTTTAAAAAATAATTTTACACAAAACGGGGTTTATTTAAAAAAATATTTTTCACACAACACAGGGGTTTTTTAAAAAATATTTTTCCGAAAAACGTGTATTTTTTTAAAAAATATTTTTCCCAAAAGTGTATTTTTTAATAAATATTTTTCCCCAAAACGTGGATTTTTTAAAAAATATTTTTCCACAAAACGTGGATTTTTTAAAAAATATTTTTCCACAAAACGTGGATTCTTTAAAAATATTTTTCCACAAAACGTGGATTTTTAAAAAAAATACTTTTTTCACAAAAAAAAAAAATATTTTTTCCACAAGACGTGTATTTTTTAAAAACGGGGTTTACACAAAACGGGATTTATTTAAAAATATATTTTTTACACAACATAGGG
Organism: Musca autumnalis; assembly: GCF_047663935.1. Taxonomy (NCBI): domain Eukaryota; kingdom Metazoa; phylum Arthropoda; class Insecta; order Diptera; family Muscidae; genus Musca; species Musca autumnalis. Next base: position 25,605,459 of record NW_027411644.1, on the reverse strand, counting down.
GTTTTTTAAAAAATATTTTTCCACAAAACGTGTATATTTTTAAAAAATATTTTTCCAAAACGTGTATATTATAATAAATATTTTTTCCCCAAAACGTGGATTTTTAAAAAAATATTTTTCCACTAAACGTGGATTTTTAAAAAAATATTTTTCCACAAAACGTGGATTTTTAAAAAAATATTTTTTCACAAAACGCGGATTTAAAAAAAAAATCACAAAACGTGTATTTAAAAAAAAAAAACTTAAAACGTGGATTTTTAAAAAAATATTTTTCCACAAATCGAGTTTTTTTAACATTTTCCACTAAACGTGAATTTTTTAAAAAATTTTTTCCACAAAACGTGGATTTTTAAAAAAATATTTTTCTACAAATCGAGTTTTTTTAACATTTTCCACTAAACGTGAATTTTTTAAAAAAATTTTTCCACAAAACGTGGATTTTAAAAAATAATCTTTTTCCAAAAAACATGTATTTTTTAATAAATATTTTTCCACAAAACGTAGTTTGTTAAAAAATACTTTTTTCACAAGACGTGTATTTTTTAAAAAATATTTTTCCAAAACGTCGACTTTTTTTAAATTATTTTTCCACAAACGTGGATTTTGTTCAAAAATATTTTTTTACAAAATGTGGGGTTTCAAATTTTTTTTTTTAAATATAACGCAATGCAACAAGGAATCGGTGACACATTAGTTCCAGACTGCTATTGCTACTTCCACACATACTATATGTATATGTATGAAAATCAAACAGGTCGTTTTACAAAATAGTTTCGACAGTACTATTCAAAGAACGACAAACATTACGAGGGACACCGAGAATACTACAGCGAGTATATAGAGAAAAATTGTATGTGTGTAAACCAGTCGAATGTGGAACTCAGAACTCTTGGTCCTCTAAATATATTTCCAACTAACATCCATGAGAGGACGAGGGATACTTCTCACATATCGATAAATGCAGACCCACGCTATTTTAACTAAAATAGAGTGCCCCATTAAATTTATCCGAAGTAAAGAAGGAGAGCTACTGAGGGACGACCAAAAGATAATGGCACGGTGGAGAGAGTATTTCAACGAGCTACTAAATGGTGATAGCACACCCGTTACGGAACAAACACCAATAACTCAAGAAGATGAAGGTGTAACAAATATAATAACAACGCAAGAACTTAGTCAAGCTCTACAGAAAATGAAACTGGGGAAAGCAGCAGGCCACGATGATATAGCCCCAGAACTGCTGAAATACATGGGTGCGACAGGCGAAGAAATGCTTCTCAAAGTGATAAATGTTGCATGGACGACGGCCACGATACCCAGCGACTGGCAGGTAGCCATAATCAACCCCATATTCAAAAAGGGCGATAACCAACTTTGTCAGAACCATCGAGGAATATCCCTTTTATCAGTTGCAGGAAAAATCTACTCTAGAATCCTAACAAACAGACTTAGGAGTGAAATCGAAGACGAACTCGAAGAAGAACAGTGTGGTTTCAGACCCAATCGAGGTACACAAGACCTGATATTCACAATGAGACAAATATCAGAAAAGACCATAGAGTACAATAAGGAAACACATTGTTGCTTTATCGATCTAGAAAAAGCCTTCGACTCGGTAAAATGGCAGGAAATATGGGATGTGCTGGACAAAAGAAATGTCAACGGTAATTTGATAAGAAGAATAAAAAGTTTTTATAAAATATGCCGAAATTACGTGAGAACGGGAAACTCTACCTCGGAAGAATTTCTGACGAACCAAGGTGTAAGACAAGGAGACATATTGAGCCCATATTTATTTATAATTCTAATGGACGACATTATAAAGACGTGTAAGGAGTCATTTCGAACATTGAATATGGGAAATTGGAAAATGCAACCTGTTAAAATATCAATGCTAGCTTATGCAGACGATGTGACTATATTAGCCAACAATCAAGAAAACCTACAACAAAATATAAACATTTTCGTAAACGAAATGACAAGACGGGGTCTACGCATTAATATCAAGAAAACGGAAACAATGGTCATCAGCCGAAATAAATGTGAACACCAACTGCACATCGGAACTGAACCCCTAAAACAAGTTAAACATTTTTGCTACCTTGGTGCAATACTAAGCGAAGACGGGAAAGCCGACAGAGATCTTAACCGTAGAATATCAGCAACAGCAAATCTCTACTATAGCCTCAACCGAAACTTCATCAGTAAGAGAGAAGTAACAAAAGGAACAAAACTAGCAGTTTTCAAATCAACTTACGTTCCAACACTTACGTATGGAAGTGAATCATGGGCACTCACAACCAAAAACCAGAACAGAATCCAAACATCAGAAATGAAGTACCTACGCCGCGTTGCAGGAAAAACCAGGAGAGATAGGGTTAGAAATGATACAATCAGATCTAACCTAGAAATCGAGCCCCTTAACGACAAAATCGAGAAAAACAATCTAAGATGGTTTGGCCATGTGACAAGAATGCCAGATACAAGATTACCAAAACGTGCTTTAGAAGCAAGACCCACTGGGACAAGAAGTAGAGGAAGACGAAGGAAAACCTGGATGGACACAGTTAACAATATATTAACCAAACGTAATATAGAACCCACAACAGCCAAAGCTGCGGCTCAAGACAGAGTAAAATGGAGAAATCTTTGCAAAAACCTCTACACTGCAAGGTAAAAGAGGTCCGGAATAAGTAAAGTAAGTAAGTAAGTGGATGGAATCCCTTTGATATATGAGAGTTAGCTCGTCCTTTTAACTTTGTTTTAACACATACATACATGGGCAAAAATGCGACATTTTCAAGAAAAAATATCTTCTACTAAAGAAGATCCCTCCCTTATCTTTTGAAAATCTCATTGACTTTCTATCTGTAGAAGACCTCAATGAATTACTTACTTTACCCATCTAGACGATCTCAACGGTACACCATATATAAAAGGTGTCAATAGAAGACTTCAATGAAGAAGGTCCCAGTGCCTTTTATGTTGTAGTTGTTAAATTTATAACTTTAGAAAGGGATTCTATCTGTGTAAGGACTTCCGGCCATTAAATGATTAAATTTTTTTATTTTTTGTCTTTCTGAAGTATTTTTCTTCAAGTTTTCTTTTTTATTTTACTTTGTACATATGTATACATCACTTTTTATTATAAATAGAAATATAAAGGCACATCTAATAACGAAATCAGCAGATTACAACATTGATTGTAACGTTTAAAAACAAGTTAAAAAAATTACACATATTTTAAAAACTTACGAATAGTATCGACGGAGATTTTCTTTTTTGAATTTATCATGAACAAATACTTTTTGTGAAGGTTTATATAGTAACAGATATATCTACTAACAAATTTGTCATGGAAGATTAAAATAAATGTTTGAAAATGTTAAACAATAAACAAATCAAATACATTTGTAAAAAATTTTACCATGAATATAATTGAAAATTTTTGTTAAAGCTTTTTATAAAGATATTAAATTCTCAATTAATATATTGAAATTAATACACTATTATTAAAAATTGTGGTGTAGGGTATAAAAACAGTTTCAACACTTTCAAGACTAGAAATACTAAAAAGGATATAAATCGATTTTTTTATTTCATATACTGGCACTGAGAGTCACTTAATTTACATTCAAATCTCCTAAAATATTTTTTTTTATTATTTTTAATAATAAAGTAAACAATAGTATTGAGATATGCCTAACCTCAAAATTGTTAATTTTTAATATTTTTGTTCTTTTTTTTTTTTTGCATGCGTCACACGCCATCAAAAGTCTCATTTCGTTGGGATTTGCTCAACAAATACCCATGAAAACAAGTTTACATATCTTTGGTTTATAAAATTAAAAGAGAAAACATGGGATGAAATAAACTTAAAAGTAAAACAAAGCTTAAAAGATATTTGAGAAAAGAAATAATAAACATAACAAGTAAATGCTGCTGATTATATATCTTTTATTGTTGTGGGCAAATTATCATCCACACACATTTCTTCAGTCTCGTTTCCCCAAACGTACATAAGTGATTGAGATCTGTAAAGGTAAACAAGGAAATAGTTTTTAGTTCAAGATTTTCAAAGATTTTTCATAGAAGTAAAAAAAAACAATTAAGCGACTATTTAAAAAGATTTTAGGATCACCCAAAGAGCATTTTTTTAAATACTTTTAGGGTCATCCAATGGAAACAATGTGTCTGGATTTTTCTAGATTTTTATAACCATCCAAAGAGAACAATAAACGTGGGTTTTTGAAGATTTTTATGACCAGCCAAACAGCCAAAGAGGACAATAAACATGAATATTTAAAGATTTTTAGGTCCATGCAAAGAGTACAATAAAGGCGATTTTTTTAAAGATTTTTAGGACCATTCAAAGCGGACAATAGGAGTGGATTTTTTAAAGATTTTTAAAACCATGCAAAGAGGACAATAAACATGGAAAGAGGACAATAAACGTGGAAAGAGGACAATAAAAGGGGATTTTTTTTTTAATTTTTTGGACCATCCAAATAAAAATAAACGTGGATTTGTTAACGATTTTAAGGACCATCCAAAGGGACAGTAGGCGTGGATTTTTTAAAGATTTTTACCACCATCCAAAGGGACAATAGGCGTGGATTTTTTTAAAGATTTTTACCACCATCCAACTAAGACAATAGGCGTGGATTTTTTAAAGATTTTTACCACCATCCAAAGGGACAATAGGCGTGGATTTTTTAAAGAATTTTTCCACCATCCAAAGGAACAATAGGAGTGGATTTTTTAAAGATTTTTACCACCATCCAAAGCGACAATAGGCGTGGATTTTTTAAAGATTTTTACCACCATCCAAAGCGACAATAGGCGTGGATTTTTTTAAAGATTTTTACCACCATCCAAAGCGACAATAGGCGTGGATTTTTTTAAGATTTTTACCACCATCCAAAGCGACAATAGGCGTGGATTTTTTAAAGATTTTTACCACCATCCAAAGGGACAATAGGCGTGGATTTTTTAAAGATTTTTACCACCATCCAAAGGGACAATAGGCGTGGATTTTTTAAAGATTTTTACCACCATCCAAAGGGACAATAGGCGTGGATTTTTTAAAGATTTTTACCACCAATCAAAGAGGACAATAGGCGTGGATTTTTTAAAGATTTTTACCACCATCCAAAGGGACAATAGGCGTGGATTTTTTAAAGATTTTTACCACCATCCAAAGGAACAATAGGCGTGGATTTTTTAAAGATTTTTACCACCATCCAAAGGGACAATAGGCGTGGATTTTTTAAAGATTTTTACCACCATCCAAAGAGGACAATAGGCGTGGATTTTTTAAAGATTTTTATTACCATTCAAAGAGGACAATAGGCGTGGATTTTTTAAAGATTTTTATTACCATTCAAAGAGGACAATAGGCGTGGATTTTTTAAAGATTTTTACCACCATCCAAAGGGACAATAGGCGTGGATTTTTTAAAGATTTTTACCACCATCCAAAGGGACAATAGGCGTGGATTTTTTAAAGATTTTTACCACCATCCAAAGGGACAATAGGCGTGGATTTTTTAAAGATTTTTACAACAATAGGCGTGGATTTTTTAAAGATTTTTACAACAATAGGCGTGGATTTTTTAAAGATTTTTACCACCATCCAAAGGGACAATAGGCGTGGATTTTTTAAAGATTTTTACCACCATCCAAAGGGACAATAGGCGTGGATTTTTTAAAGATTTTTACAACAATAGGCGTGGATTTTTTAAAGATTTTTACCACCATCCAAAGGGACAATAGGCGTGGATTTTTTAAAGATTTTTACAACAATAGGCGTGGATTTTTTAAAGATTTTTACAACAATAGGCGTGGATTTTTTAAAGATTTTTACCACCATCCAAAGGGACAATAGGCGTGGATTTTTTAAAGATTTTTACAACAATAGGCGTGGATTTTTTAAAGATTTTTACAACAATAGGCGTGGATTTTTTAAAGATTTTTACAACAATAGGCGTGGATTTTTTAAAGATTTTTACAACAATAGGCGTGGATTTTTTAAAGATTTTTACAACAATAGGCGTGGATTTTTTAAAGATTTTTACAACAATAGGCGTGGATTTTTTAAAGATTTTTACAACAATAGGCGTGGATTTTTTAAAGATTTTTACAACAATAGGCGTGGATTTTTTAAAGATTTTTACAACAATAGGCGTGGATTTTTTAAAGATTTTTACCACCATCCAAAGGGACAATAGGCGTGGATTTTTTAAAGATTTTTACAACAATAGGCGTGGATTTTTTAAAGATTTTTACAATAATAGGCGTGGATTTTTTAAAGATTTTTACAACAATAGGCGTGGATTTTTTAAAGATTTTTACCACCATCCAAAGGGACAATAGGCGTGGATTTTTCAAAGATTTTTACCACCATCCAAAGGGACAATAGGCGTGGATTTTTTAAAGATTTTTACCACCATCCAAAGGGACAATAGGCGTGGATTTTTTAAAGATTTTTACCACCATCCAAAGAGAACAATAGCCGTGGATTTTTTAAAGATTTTTAGTACCATCCAAAGAGGACAATAGGCGTGGATTTTTAAAAGATTTTTAGCACCATCCAAAAGGACAATAGGCGTGGATTTTTTAAAGATTTTTAGCACCATCCAAAGGGACAATAGGCGTGGATTTTTTAAAAATGTTTACCACCATCCAACGAGGACAATAGACGTGGACTTTTTAAAGATTTTTACCACCATCCAAAGGGACAATAGACGTGGATTTTTTAAAGATTTTTACCACCATCCAAAGGGACAATAGGCGTGGATTTTTTAAAGATTTTTACCACCATCCAAAGAGAACAATAGCCGTGGATTTTTTAAAGATTTTTAGTACCATCCAAAGAGAACAATAGGCGTGGATTTTTAAAAGATTTTTACCACCATCCAAAGGGACAATAGGCGTGGATTTTTTAAAGATTTTTACCACCATCCAAAGGGACAATAGGCGTGGATTTTTTAAAGATTTTTACCACCATCCAAAGGGACAATAGGCGTGGATTTTTTAAAGATTTTTACCACCATCCAAAGGGACAATAGGCGTGGATTTTTTAAAGATTTTTACCACCATCCAAAGGGACAATAGGCGTGGATTTTTTAAAGATTTTTACCACCATCCAAAGGGACAATAGGCGTGGATTTTTTAAAGATTTTTACCACCATCCAAAGGGACAATAGGCGTGGATTTTTTAAAGATTTTTACCACCATCCAAAGGGACAATAGGCGTGGATTTTTTAAAGATTTTTACCACCATCCAAAGGGACAATAGGCGTGGATTTTTTAAAGATTTTTACCACCATCCAAAGGGACAATAGGCGTGGATTTTTTAAAGATTTTTACCACCATCCAAAGGGACAATATGCGTGGATTTTTTAAAGATTTTTACCACCATCCAAAGGGACAATAGGCGTGGATTTTTTAAAGATTTTTACCACCATCCAAAGGGACAATAGGCGTGGATTTTTTAAAGATTTTTACCACCATCCAAAGGGACAATAGGCGTGGATTTTTTAAAGATTTTTACCACCATCCAAAGGGACAATAGGCGTGGATTTTTTAAAGATTTTTACCACCATCCAAAGGGACAATAGGCGTGGATTTTTTAAAGATTTTTACCACCATCCAAAGGGACAATAGGCGTGGATTTTTTAAAGATTTTTACCACCATCCAAAGGGACAATAGGCGTGGATTTTTTAAAGATTTTTACCACCATCCAAAGGGACAATAGGCGTGGATTTTTTAAGGATTTTTACCACCATCCAAAGGGACAATAGGCGTGGATTTTTTAAAGATTTTTACCACCATCCAAAGGGACAATAGGCGTGGATTTTTTAAAGATTTTTACCACCATCCAAAGGGACAATAGGCGTGGATTTTTTAAAGATTTTTACCACCATCCAAAGGGACAATAGGCGTGGATTTTTTAAAGATTTTTACCACCATCCAAAGGGACAATAGGCGTGGATTTTTTAAAGATTTTTACCACCATCCAAAGGGACAATAGGCGTGGATTTTTTAAAGATTTTTACCACCATCCAAAGGGACAATAGGCGTGGATTTTTTAAAGATTTTTACCACCATCCAAAGGGACAATAGGCGTGGATTTTTTAAAGATTTTTACCACCATCCAAAGGGACAATAGGCGTGGATTTTTTAAAGATTTTTACCACCATCCAAAGGGACAATAGGCGTGGATTTTTTAAAGATTTTTACCACCATCCAAAGGGACAATAGGCGTGGATTTTTTAAAGATTTTTACCACCATCCAAAGGGACAATAGGCGTGGATTTTTTAAAGATTTTTACCACCATCCAAAGGGACAATAGGCGTGGATTTTTTAAAGATTTTTACCACCATCCAAAGGGACAATAGGCGTGGATTTTTTAAAGATTTTTACCACCATCCAAAGGGACAATGGGCGTGGATTTTTTAAAGATTTTTGCCACCATCCAAAGGGACAATAGGCGTGGATTTTTTAATGATTTTTACCACCATCCAAAGGGACAATAGCCGTAGATTTTTACCACCATCCAAAGATAACAATAGCCGTGGATTTTTTAAAGATTTTTACCACCATCCAAAGAGGACTATAGGCGTGGATTTTTTTAAAGGTTTTTATTTTTAAAGATTTTTACCACCATCCAAAGAGGACTATAGGCGTGGATTTTTTTAAAGGTTTTTATTTTTAAAGATTTTTACCACCATCCAAAGGCACAATAGAAATGGATTTTTTATAGATTTTTACCACCATCCAAAGAAGACAATAGCAGTGGACAATAGACGTGGATTTTTAAAAGATTTTTACAAGAGGACAAGTACCGTTAATTTTTAAAGATTTTTTACCACCATCCAAATAGGATAATATGCGTGTATTTTTTATAGATTTTTACCACCATCCAAAGTGGACAATAGGCGAGGATTTTTCATAGATTTTTACCACCATCCAAAGAAAATCCAAGTACCGTGAATTTTTAAAGATTTTTACCACCATCCAAATAGGATAATAGGCGTGAATTTTTTTATAGATTTTTACCACCATCCCAAGTGGACAATAGGCGAGGATTTTTCATAGATTTTTACCACCATCCAAAGAGGACAATATCCGTGGATTTTTAAAGATTTTTACCAACATCCAAAAAGGACAATAAGCGTGGATTTTTTAAAGATTTTTTCCGATATCCAAATAGAACAATATACGAGGATTTTTTAAAGATTTTTTGCCAACATCCAAAGAGGACAATAAACGTAGATTTTTGAAAGATTTTTTCCAACATCCAAAGAGGACAATAACGTGGATTTTTAAAAGATTTTATCACCATCCAAATAGTATAATAGGCGTGGATTTTTTAAAGATTTTTACCACCACCCAAAGAGGATAATAGGCGGATTTTTTATAGACTTGTACCACCATCCAAAGAGGACAATAAACGTGAAATTTTTACAGATTTTCAGCAACATCCAAAGAGGACAATAAACATAGATTTTTTAAAGATTTTATCACCATCCAAATAGGAAAAATAGGCGTAGATTTTTTAAAGATTTTTTCCGCCATCCAAAGAGGACAATAGGCGAGGATTTTTTATAGATTTGTACCACCATCCAAAGAGGACAACAGCCGTGGATTTTTTAAAGATTTTTACCACCATTTAAAGAGGACAATAGGCGTGGATGTTTAAAGACTTTTACCAACATCCAAATAGGATAATAGGCGTGAATTTCTTTAAGGATTTTGACCAACATCTAAAGTGGACAATAAACGTGGTTTTCTAAAGATTTTTTACAAACATCAAAACAAGACAATAAAGATAGATTTTTTTAAGATTTTTACTAACATCCAAAGAGGACAGTAAACGTGGACTTTTTAAAGATTTTAAAGACCATCGAAAGAGGGCAATACCCGAGGACTTTTTAAAGATTTTCATGACCAGACAAAGAGGACGATAAACGTGGATTTTTTTAAGATTTTAAAGGCAATCTAAAGAGGACAACAGGCGAGGATTTTTTTAATTTGTCAGAACCATATTTTTAACACTAAAATTTACAGCGAAGCCACCAAATAACCCTACTTTGTGCAATAATACCAAACAAATGTTCATCTCTCTATATCTATATAATATTTATATTAATAACAAACTTATACTTACAACTGATGACTATTTTCGATGAGTTTTAAAACTTCATTATCGCCATTCTCCTCACAATGGCCATTCATTAAAGAATAAGTGCTAGTCAAACTATTATATGACATTGGCCCCGATGGTCCCGATGATGCCGGCATATTACCATCGAGGCACAAACTTCCCATTTTATTTATAAGTTCACCATTTTGACGATGTAACAACATATTTTCCGTTTCCGTTTCCAATTCATTTTTCAAATCTTCCAGGTACTGTTGGTTTAGCTTCAAACTTTCTGTAATTTTTAAAAAAATTTGACATTGGACCATAATTTCATCATGAATATTGACGAGTTCTTGACTGGGAAATTTCGAAATACTTGGTGTTGCCCATCGATCAAAAGCTTGCATACAATTATCCATACGCTGAGAATTTCTAGTACTGAGATTAGGTTTTCCAAGAAATTCACGAAATGATTTGCTGTAATCGAGGGAGAGAAGAAGGAAATTTTCAATTTTGTGAAAAAAAGTGTTGTTTAACTTTTCGTACTTACAGCTTGTAAATATCTTCTTCGGGTAGAGATTTGTATATATCCCGATTGGCGAGTGCTTTGCAATGCTTTAACACAGATTTGTGACGTTCCATTATCTTTTCAACAACACCATGTTGTATGGAATTACTTTTCTTTGTTAAGGTATGAGCCTTGTCAGCATACATTTGTGAATTCTGAAATGAAATAGATTGATGATTAATTGATGGTAAATTCAAAATCTAAAAAATATTTTAGGATTTTTTTTTTCAAGATTTTTAGGACCATCTAAGGACTATAGACATGGATTTTTTAATTATTTTTAGGAATACTACGAGGAAAATTGGGTCCACCAAAGAGGACAAGAGGCATGGATTTTTTAAAGATTTTTTGCACCATTCAAAGAGGACAATAGGCGTGGATTTTTTAAAGATTTTTAGCACCATTCAAAGAGGGCAATAGGCGAGGACTTTTTAAAGATTTTTAGCACCATTCAAAGAGGGCAATAGGCGTGGATTTTTTAAAGATTATAAACACCATCCAAAGATAACAATTTTGAAGATTTTTAGCACCATTCAAAGAAGACAATAGGCAAGGACTTTTTAAAGATTTTTAACACCATTCAAAGAGGACAATAGGCGTGGATTTTTTAAAGATTTTTAGCACCATTCAAAGAGGGCAATAGACGTGGTTTTTAAAAGATTTTAGCACCATCCAGACAGGACAATGGGAGTATAATTTTTAAAGATTTTTGGCACTATTCAAAAAGGACTATTGGCGAGGATTTTTTAAAGAATTTTAACACCACTCAAAGATGACAATAGGCGTGGATTTTTTAAAGATTTTTAGCACCATTCAAAAAGGACAATAGGCGTGGATTTTTTAAAGATTTTTAGCACCATTCAAAAAGGACAATAGGCGTGGATTTTTTAAAGATTTTTAGCACCATTCAAAAAGGACAATAGGCGTGGATTTTTTAAAGATTTTTAGCACCATTCAAAAAGGACAATAGGCGTGGATTTTTTAAAGATTTTTAGCACCATTCAAAAAGGACAATAGGCGTGGATTTTTTAAAGATTTTTAGCACCATTCAAAAAGGACAATAGGCGTGGATTTTTTAAAGATTTTTAGCACCATTCAAAAAGGACAATAGGCGTGGATTTTTTAAAGATTTTTAGCACCATTCAAAAAGGACAATAGGCGTGGATTTTTTAAAGATTTTTAGCACCATTCAAAAAGGACAATAGGCGTGGATTTTTTAAAGATTTTTAGCACCATTCAAAAAGGACAATAGGCGTGGATTTTTTAAAGATTTTTAGCACCATTCAAAAAGGACAATAGGCGTGGATTTTTTAAAGATTTTTAGCACCATTCAAAAAGGACAATAGGCGTGGATTTTTTAAAGATTTTTAACACCATTCAAAAAGGACAATAGGCGTGGATTTTTTAAAGATTTTTAGCACCATTCAAAAAGGACAATAGGCGTGGATTTTTTAAAGATTTTTAGCACCATTCAAAAAGGACAATAGGCGTGGATTTTTTAAAGATTTTTAGCACCATTCAAAAAGGACAATAGGCGTGGATTTTTTAAAGATTTTTAGCACCATTCAAAAAGGACAATAGGCGTGGATTTTTTAAAGATTTTTAGCACCATTCAAAAAGGACAATAGGCGTGGATTTTTTAAAGATTTTTAGCACCATTCAAAAAGGACAATAGGCGTGGATTTTTTAAAGATTTTTAGCACCATTCAAAAAGGACAATAGGCGTGGATTTTTTAAAGATTTTTAGCACCATTCAAAAAGGACAATAGGCGTGGATTTTTTAAAGATTTTTAGCACCATTCAAAAAGGACAATAGGCGTGGATTTTTTAAAGATTTTTAGCACCATTCAAAAAGGACAATAGGCGTGGATTTTTTAAAGATTTTTAGCACCATTCAAAAAGGACAATAGGCGTGGATTTTTTAAAGATTTTTAGCACCATTCAAAAAGGACAATAGGCGTGGATTTTTTAAAGAGTTTTAGCACCATTCAAAAAGGACAATAGGCGTGGATTTTTTAAAGATTTTTAGCACCATTCAAAAAGGACAATAGGCGTGGATTTTTTAAAGATTTTTAGCACCATTCAAAAAGGACAATAGGCGTGGATTTTTTAAAGATTTTTAGCACCATTCAAAAAGGACAATAGGCGTGGATTTTTTTAAAGATTTTTAGCACCATTCAAAAAGGACAATAGGCGTGGATTTTTTAAAGATTTTTAGCACCATTCAAAAAGGACAATAGGCGTGGATTTTTTAAAGATTTTTAGCACCATTCAAAAAGGACAATAGGCGTGGATTTTTTAAAGATTTTTAGCACCATTCAAAAAGGACAATAGGCGTGGATTTTTTAAAGATTTTTAGCACCATTCAAAAAGGACAATAGGCGTGGATTTTTTAAAGATTTTTAGCACCATTCAAAAAGGACAATAGGCGTGGATTTTTTAAAGATTTTTAGCACCATTCAAAAAGGACAATAGGCGTGGATTTTTTAAAGATTTTTAGCACCATTCAAAAAGGACAATAGGCGTGGATTTTTTAAAGATTTTTAGCACCATTCAAAAAGGACAATAGGCGTGGATTTTTTAAAGATTTTTAGCACCATTCAAAAAGGACAATAGGCGTGGATTTTTTAAAGATTTTTAGCACCATTCAAAAAGGACAATAGGCGTGGATTTTTTAAAGATTTTTAGCACCATTCAAAAAGGACAATAGGCGTGGATTTTTTAAAGATTTTTAGCACCATTCAAAAAGGACAATAGGCGTGGATTTTTTAAAGATTTTTAGCACCATTCAAAAAGGACAATAGGCGTGGATTTTTTAAAGATTTTTAGCACCATTCAAAAAGGACAATAGGCGTGGATTTTTTAAAGATTTTTAGCACCATTCAAAAAGGACAATAGGCGTGGATTTTTTAAAGATTTTTAGCACCATTCAAAAAGGACAATAGGCGTGGATTTTTTAAAGATTTTTAGCACCATTCAAAAAGGACAATAGGCGTGGATTTTTTAAAGATTTTTAGCACCATTCAAAAAGGACAATAGGCGTGGATTTTTTAAAGATTTTTAGCACCATTCAAAAAGGACAATAGGCGTGGATTTTTTAAAGATTTTTAGCACCATTCAAAAAGGACAATAGGCGTGGATTTTTTAAAGATTTTTAGCACCATTCAAAAAGGACAATAGGCGTGGATTTTTTAAAGATTTTTAGCACCATTCAAAAAGGACAATAGGCGTGGATTTTTTAAAGAATTTTAGCACCATTCAAAGAGGACAATAGGCGAGGACTTTTTAAAGATTTTTAGCACCATTCAAAGAGGACAATAGGCGTGGATTTTTTAAAGATTTTTAGCACCATTCAAAAAGGACAATAGGCGTGGATTTTTTAAAGATTTTTAGCACCATTCAAAAAGGACAATAGGCGTGGATTTTTTGAAGAATTTTAGCACCATTCAAAAAGGACAATAGGCGTGGATTTTTTAAAGATTTTTAGCACCATTCAAAAAGGACAATAGGCGTGGATTTTTTAAAGATTTTTAGCACCATTCAAAAAGGACAATAGCCGTGGATTTTTTAAAGAATTTTAGCACCATTCAAAAAGGACAATTGGCGAGCATTTTTTAAAGATGTTTAGCACCATTCAAAGAGGGCAATAGGCGTGGATTTTTTAAAGATTTTTAGCACCATTCAAAGAGGACAATAGGCGAGGACTTTTTAAAGATTTTTAGCACCATTCAAAGAGGACAATAGGCGTGGAATTTTTAAAGATTTTTAGCACCTCCAATGAGGACAATAGGCGTGGAATTTTTAAAGATTTTTAGCACCTCCAATGAGGACAATAGGCGTATAATTTTTAAAGATTTTTAACACCATCCAAAGAGGACAATAGGCGTGGAATTTTTAAAGATTTTTAACACCATCCAAAGAGGACAATAGGCGTGGAATTTTTAAAGATTTTTAGCACCTCCAATGAGGACAATAGGGGTGGAATTTTTAAAGATTTTTAACACCATCCAAAGAGGACAACAGGCGTGGAATTTTTAAAGATTTTTAGCACCTCCAATGAGGACAATAGGCGTGGAATTTTTAAAGATTTTTAGCACCATCCAATGAGGACAATAGGCGTGGAATTTTTAAAGATTTTTAACACCATCCAATGAGGAAATAGGCGTGGACTTTTAAAGATTTTTAACACCATCCAAAGAGGACAATAGGCGTGGAATTTTTAAAGATTTTTAGCACCATCCAATGAGGACAATAGGCGTGAAACTTTTAAAGATTTTAAGCACCATCACATGAGGACTATAAGCCTGGACTTTTGAAGATTTTTAGGAAATGTTTTCTGTTTGGAGAGTTGTTAGATGGAGTATATAGAATCATGTAGATCTTTAACATAACGCTTACCTGTATTTTAGCACACAATCCAGCTGTACGCTCAAATTGCTCGACACGACCGGACAATTTTAAGGTATTTTCATAGATTCTCTGGATTTGTTCGCCACACCGGTAAGCTTCATCTTCTACGGTGATAATAAATTCAAAAAGCCCCTTGACATAACATTCCAAATATCTTTGCTCATTTTGCAACAAATAATGGACATGTCTTTCGAATTGTTCCAACAACCAAATGGGTACCTTATCGTACTTCTGCTTCTCAATTCCATAACATTCTTCAATTGTCTTGGTAATTTGGGACATCATTTTATCGTGATGAGCATTGAAGTCGCATTGTCGTTTGGTAACATCTGTTACATATAGCATGGCACGGGGATTATCACGATTTCCGCTATCGAACCATTCTTCAACATAAAAATCACTGGGTTCACTTATATTGGCCAAACATTTTTTGGGATGTGATGTTGGTAGAGTGATGAAAATATTTTGTGGTTCAATTCCTGTATCTTGGGAAAGTTTGTTGAAAAATTCACCAAGCTTGGCAAAGGAATTGGCATCGAAATAATAAAATGCATATGATGTCAGGGAAAATACAGTGATGAATTTTGTAGCTAGAATCGCATCCAAATCAGTAAAGAATCTTAGATTGCCATCTATGTGGCCGCGGGTCTTGTAATTCCCATCCAAAGCAATTCTTAGCCATTTTTCCATTTCTTCCACAAAGATGGGAGAACACTGGTTTTGTTTAAATAAATTGCTGTGGGTATTAAAATTCTCAAATTGCTGGAAAGGTTTGGGGTCTTGAGTTATGGCAATGCAACCTGGTGGTTTGTTTAAAATTTGTTCTAAAATCGTTTTAAACTCTCTGTGTGGTATAAAGGGCCGTGTGCCCAAAATTAATTCAAATGCCATGACACCAACAGACCAATAATCCACGGTTTTGGTATATTCGCCCGGGTCAATTACTTCAGGGGCTACATAATGTCTGGTGCCCACCATGCTCTGAGCTGTGGTTTGTTCGGGTATTTCACGGGCATACCCAAAATCTGTTAACTGGAAATAAAAGAAAATGGAATTGTTTTGAGATCCAATATTCTTAGGTGAGAAAATTCAATTACCTTACCTTGTAAATATTTGCATTTCCCGTACGATGAATGACAACATTTTCGGGTTTTATATCACGATGTTCAATATTGCACGTATTGTGTAAATATTCAACAGCGTGGCGCAAAGCTCGTAAAATATCACGAATTTCTTTTTCAGGAAGGCCATTCAAATGTTGCACATCCTCCAGACGGCTACGTAAATCTCCACCATTGCAATATTCCATAACAATAACCGGTAACATTTGCAGCATACTCTGCTCTTGAAGATATTGAAGAAATGGCTTATCTTGTAGGGAAATTGCACCAACAATGTAGGGAGTCTGTAGTGAATGCATCCAATTGTGTTCTTGTATCCATCGCTTTTTTAATTTGGCAATTTCATCTGGTTGAAGCGAAATATTTTTTAATATTTTGGTAGCTACAAAAAGAGAAAACAATTAAAACAAAATTGAAGGAATACTGATGATCCAATTGTTCTGAAAAGTAAACATAAACAAGAAAGCTATGTGTCAGATTACCCATCTGCAGCATAAACAACTGTGATGGGCGGTCAGTGTAAATGACATCACATTCCATCGAACTCTTTATTCCCCACATAATAGGGAGCACCGGCTTGCTTTCATATGAATGTAAGAAGGGATGGTTTTTACGAATACCGTAAGGGAATAATAGACAAACTAAAAAGAATAATTGGAGTGGATTTTTTTAAAGATGTTAAGGACCACCTAAAGAAGGCAACGGGAGTGGATTTTTTAAGATTTTAAGGACCATTTAAAAAAGGACAATAGGAGTTGATTTTTTTAGATTTTCAGGACCGTCCGAAGACGACAATAGTCGTGGATTTTTTAAAGATTTTAAGCATCATACAAAGAGGAAAATTGGCGTGGATTTTTTTCAAGATTTTTGCCATCATTCAAAGAGGATAAAAGGCGTGGATTTTTTCAAGATTTGTTGCATGATCCAAAGAGGACTATAGGCGTGGATTTTTAAAGATTTTTAGCATCATCCAAAGTGGAGAGTAGACGTGGATGCCTTAAATATTTTTAGCTTCATCCAAACAGGACAGTAGACGTGGATACTTTAAAGATTTTTAGCATCATCCAAAGAGGACAATACGCGGATTTTTTAAAGATATTTAGCATCATCCAAAGAGGACAATAAGCGTGAATTTTTTTTAAAGATTTTTAGCATCATCCAAAGAGGACAAAGACGTCGATTTTTTAAAGATTGTTACCATCATCCAAAGAGGACAAAGGCGTGGATTTTTTCAAGATTTTTAGCATCATCCAAAGAGGACAAAAGCGTGGATTTTTAAAGTTTTTTATCATCATCCAAAATGGACTATAGGCGTGGAATTTTTAAAGTTTTTTAACATCATCTAAAGAAGACAAAGGCGTTGATTTTTAGAAGATTTTTACCATCATCCAAAGAGGACAAAGGTGTCGATTTTTTGAAAGATTATTATTAAACTATGTTTTAGCTTGACTTTTCATAATTTTTATCAGCAAACCTACTATACTTTTTTACTTTCAGAAAGGTTCTATAGAAACACCTTTTATTTCAGAAAGAAAGAAGCACCCTTTCTTTCGGAAAACGTCTACGGAAGCACCCTTTCTTTTCTTAGCTTGACTTTTCATAATTTTTATCAGCAAACCTACTATACTTTTTTACTTTCAGAAAGGTTCTATAGAAACACCTTTTATTTCAGAAAGAAAGAAGCACCCTTTCTTTCGGAAAGTGTCTATATAAGCAACTTTCGGAAAGGGTCTATAGTAGCATCCTTTCTTTCGGAAAGAGTCTATAGAAGCACCCCTTCTTTCGGAAAGGGTCTATAGAAGCACCCTTTTTTCGGAAAGGGTCTATAGAAGCACCCTTTCTTTCTTTTACCATCATCCAAAGAGGACTGTAAACGTGGATTTTTTAAAGATTTTACCACCATCCAAATAGGATAATAGGCGTAGATTTTTTAAGGATGTTTACCACCATCCAAAGATGACAATAGGCGTGAATTTTTTAAAGATTTTTAGCATCATCCAAAGACGACAAAGGCGTGGATTTTTTCAAGATTTTTACCATTATCCAAAGAGGACAAAGGCGTCGATTTTTTGAAGATTTTTACCATTATCCAAAGAGGACAAAGGCGTCGATTTTTTGAAGATTTTTACCATTATCCAAAGAGGACAAAGGCGTCGATTTTTTGAAGATTTTTACCATTATCCAAAGAGGACAAAGGCGTCGATTTTTTGAAGATTTTTACCATTATCCAAAGAGGACAAAGGCGTCGATTTTTTGAAGATTTTTAGCATCATCCAAAGAGGAAAGTAAACGTGGATTTTTTAAAGATTTTACCACCATCCAAATAGGATAATAGGCGTAGATTTTTTAGAGATGTTTACCACCATCCAAAGAGGACAATAGGCGTGAATTTTTTAAAGATTTTTAGCATCATCCAAAGAGGACAAAGACGTCGATTTTTTAAAGATTGTTATCATCATCCAAAGAGGACAAAGGCGTGGATTTTTTCAAGATTTTTAGCATCATCCAAAGAGGACAAAAGCGTGGATTTTTAAAGTTTTTTATCATCATCCAAAATGGACAATAGGCGCGGAATTTTTTAAAGTTTATTAACATCATCTAAAGACGACAAAGGCGTCGATTTTTTGAAGATTTTTACCATCATCCAAAGAGGACAAAGGCGTCGATTTTTTGAAGATTTTTAGCATCATCCAAAGAGAACAAAGGCGTTAATTTTTTAACGATTTTTAGCACAGTCCAAAGAGGACAGACGGCGATTTTATAAAGATTTTTACAACCATCCATAAAGGGCAATAGCAATAAGAACATCCAAAATGGCCAATATGCGTGGATTTTTTTAGATTTTGAATATCATTCAAAGAGGACAATAGACGTGGATTTTTTTCAAAAATGTTTAGCATCATCCAATGAGGACAATAAGCGTGGATTTTTCAAGATTTTTAAGACCACCCAAAGATGACAATAGACGTGGATTTTCAAGATTTTTAAGACCACCCAAAGAGGACAATAGGCGAGAATTTTTCAAGATTTTTAAGAACATCCAAAGACTACTTTAGCTCCCATCTTAAGGTCATTCTAAACGACTTAAATGTATCTACAGAAGGACTGCTAAGAATTATCCATCAATTTGAAGATCCGTTAGTTGAATTATAGGTATGTATATAGTATTTGTAATAAATACTATAGTACAATGAACCTTAGAATGCTACAATATACACAATTTAACAACCCTTTATATTTCAGAGCATATACATACATACATATGTAGAAATAATATTAAAAACTCATTTTTAAATGAAATCTTTTACATTCCATATTCAGATATTATATTTCTAAGAAAAATTTGATTACACTCCATTTTTTAACGACTTACCAACAATTACGACTTTTTTATTGTTTACAATTCGACACCCACATAGAAGCAAAGGAGGCAAACTGAAGTAAAGTGTTTTGATTGAAATCGCTTATTGAAAAACATAAACAATAAAATAAAAAATAAATTATTTTTGGTCCACTGCAAACAGATACAACCGCACTCTGTTGACCACAAAACAAACGATTGATATTGCATAGACGAGAGTTTGGTGTTCTTTAAAAAATAAGCTGTTTACTTTCTGTGGTGTATTGCAGTTGTATTTTTTACTAAACAGCAATTAACCGCAAACGATTATTATTCAAGTATGTTTCAGCTTGACTTTTGATAATTTGTATCAGCAAATTTACTATACTTTTTTTCTTTCAGAAAGGTTCTATAGCAGCACCCTTTCTTTCGGAAAGGGTCTATAGAAGCACCCTTTCTTTCGGAAAGGGTCTATAGAAGCACCCTTTCTTTCGGAAAGGGTCTATAGAAGCACCCTTTCTTTCGGAAAGGGTCTATAGAAGCACCCTTTCTTTCGGAAAGGGTCTATAGAAGCACCCTTTCTTTCGGAAAGGGTATATAGAAGCACCCTTTCTTTCGGAAAGGGTCTATAGAAGCACCCTTTCTTTCGGAAAGGGTCTATAGTAGCATCCTTTCTCTCGGAAAGGGTCTATAGTAGCATCCTTTCGTTCGGAAAATGTCTACAGAAGCACCCTTTCTTTCGGAAAGGGTCTATAGAAGCCCCCTTTCTTTCGGAAAGGGTCTATAGAAGCACCCTTTCTTTCGGAAAGGGTCTATAGAAGCACCCTTTCTTTCGGAAAGGGTCTATAGAAGCACCCTTTTCTTCGGAAAATGTCTATAGAAGCCCCCTTTCTTTCGGAAAGGGTCTATAGAAGCACCCTTTTCTTTCGGAAAGGGTCTATAGAAGCACCCTTTCTTTCGGAAAGGGTCTATAGAAGCTCCCTTTCTTTCGGAAAGGGTCTATAGAAGCATCCTTTCTTTCGGAAAGGGTCTATAGGTGCACTCTTTCTTTCGGAAAGGTTCTATAGAAGCGCAATTTCTTTCGGAAAGGTTCTATAGAAGCACAATTTCTTTCGGAAAGGTTCTATAGAAGCACAATTTCTTTCGGAAAGGTTCTATAGAAGCACTCTTTATTTCGGAAAGGTTCTATAGAAGCACCCTTTCTTTCGGAAAGGGTCTATAGAAGCACCCTTTCTTTCGGAAAGGGTCTATAGAAGCACCCTTTCGTAAAGGGTCTATAGAAGCACCATTTCGTAAAGGGTCTATAGAGCACCCCTTCTTTCGGAAAGTGTCTATAGAAGCACCCCTTCTTTCGAAAAGTGTCGATAAAAGCACCCTTTCGCAAAGGGTCTATAGAAGCACCCTTTCTTTCGGAAAGGGTCTATAGAAGCACCCTTTCTTTCGGAAAGGGTCTATAGAAGCACCCTTTCTTTCGGAAAGGGTCTATAGAAGCACCCTTTCTTTCGGAAAGGGTCTATAGAAGCAACCTTTCTTTCGGAAAGGTTCTATAGAAGCGCAATTTCTTTCGGAAAGGTTCTATAGAAGCACAATTTCTTTCGGAAAGGTTCTATAGAAGCACAATTTCTTTCGGAAAGGTTCTATAGAAGCACCCTTTATTTCGGAAAGGTTCTATAGAAGCACAATTTCTTTCGGAAAGGGTCAATAGAAGCACCCTTGCTTTCGGAAAGGGTCAATAGAAGCACCCTTTCTTTCGGAAAGGGTCTATAGAAGCACCCTTTCTTTCGGAAAGGGTCAATAGAAGCACCCTTTCTTTCGGAAAGGGTCTATAGAAGCACCGTTTCCTCTGGAATGGGTCTATAGAAGCACCCTTTCTTTCGGAAAGGGTCTATAGAAGCATTATTTCTTTCTGAAAGGGTCTATAGAAGCATTCTTTCTTTCTGAAAGCGTCTATAGAAGCACCCTTTCTTTCGGAAAGGATCTATAGAAGCACCCTTCCTTTCGGAAAGGGTCTATAGAAGCACCCTTTCTTTCGGAAAGGGTCTATAGAAGCACCATTTCTTTCGGAAAGGATCTATAGAAGCACCCTTTCTTTCGGAAAGGGCCTATAGAAGCACCCTTTCTTTCGGAAAGGGTCTATAGAAGCACCATTTCTTTCGGAAAGGGTCTATAGAAGCACCCTTTCTTTCGGAAAGGGTCTATAGAAGCACCCTTTCTTTCGGAAAGGATTTATAGAAGCACCAATTCCTTCGAAAAGGGATCTATAGAAACACCCTTTCTCTCAAAAAGGATCTATAGAAGCAGCCTTTTTCTTAGAAAGGGTCTATAAGAGCACCCTTTCTTTCAGGAAAAGTCTATAGGAGCACCTTAACTTCCAGCAAGGTTTTTATAGAAGCACCATTTCTGTCAGAAATGGACTATCGAATCGCCCTTTCTTACAGAAAATGTCCGGACATCGTATTAAGGTCCAATGAAATATAATTTGGGTAGGCAATATGTAACAAATTGATGGAATTTGAAGTTTTAAATTAATACCAATTTTAAACAAGCAACAAAGATTTTCCCTAAAGATGCCAAACAATTGTTAACAATGCAAAGACGTTTTTCCATACTTGTTGTCCGGAACTTTTCAGTCTTAGCGATAACATATAATACAATGTATTTTTTTGCATCACTGCTTCTGCCATTTTTCATATTTACGTTTTTTTGCTTGCGGAACATTCATGAATCATCTAAACTATTAAAAAAAGCCTTATCACTTTCATACACCACAAGCTTGCTTAACAAACTCGGCATTTTGCTATGCACTGTCCGACATCGTTATGTAAACTATAATTTAATTGCAAATTATTACAATAATTATTTTATCAAATGTTTAAAAAAAATTAAAAAATCCAAAACAATAATCGGTGGGAAAATGGAATTCCCTTTTGGGTTTTATCATCATTACAATGCCGGATACCAACAACAAATGCTATTTAAAGATGTGTTTTTTCTTTTCACGCTATACAAAAAGACACGCAATATCTAAATATACCTCCAAACTGTTGCTATCAAATTGGCAGTAGGCCAAAGTTTTCGAAAATAGAAGAAATGAAAAAATAGCCGGAACTTTAGAAGCAAAAAGCAGTGCATTTCTTCACTATTTTTTGTTTTGTTACAAAATCGCCACCAAATTTCGATCTTGTTTGCTGCTGCTGTTATCAGTGCTAAAACAATGTTTGACAGTGCCAATCCAGTAACGAATAAATATTTATTATTGTTAATCGGAAAATTAAAGTTAATAATTGATTTGATTAAGAAGCAGAAGGGAAATAGAATTAATGCATAGCAGCTACTGGCAGCAGATATTGCTAAAATAATTTAAATATTTTTTTTAGTTGCCGGCAGTCGGTATGGGAATACTAATTTTAATGATAAATTTTAGGAATACACGTTAGGAATGATTGGAATGTAGGAGTCAACTATAACAAACCTGAAACCTTCCCTACTCTACTCTTACTATCATAGAAACAATATGAGACTACAGAAAAAAACAAATTGAAAACACTTTCTACAACAAAGGTTCTATAAAACCTCCTTTGCTTACAGCTCTACATCATACAGAGAGGTTCGGTAGAATATCCACTTCTTACAAGCAGGTTTAATATAAGCTTCACATCTTATAGAACATCATTTTTCAAAGAATTGTTGATAGTAGTACCCTTTCTTTTAGAAAGCGTCTGCAGAAGCACCCTTTTTTCAAAAAAGGTCTTTAGAAGCATTTTTTTCAAAAAGGGTCTACAGAAGCCATCCGAAAGGTATATAAGAGCACCATTTCTATCAGAAAGGGTCTATAGAAGCACTCTCTCACAGAGAAAGGCTCTATAGACTCTCCATTTCTTTCAGAAAGGGTCTTTAGAAGCCCTCTCTGACAGATAAAGGGTCTATAAAAGCATCCTTTCTTTCAGAAAGGGTCTGTAGAAGAACCGTAATACAGGGGAAGAGTCTATAAAAGCATACTCTCACAGAGAAAGGGTATATAGAAGCATATTTTTACTTGGAAAGGACATACAGAAGCAACCTTTCATTAAAATGGTCTAAAGAAGCATCCTTTCATTTAGAAGGGATATATAGAAGCAACCTTTCTTTTAGAAGGGGTCTGTAGAAGCACCCTTCCTTTCAGAAAGTGTCTTTAGAAGCACCCATTCTTTCAGAAAGGGTCTATGGAAGCACCCATTCTTTCAGAAAGGGTCTATGGAAGCACCCATTCTTTCAGAAAGGGTCTATGGAAGCACCCATTCTTTCAGAAAGGGTCTATGGAAGCACCCTTTCTTTCGGAAAGGGTCTATAGAAGCACCCTTTCTTTCGGAAAGGGTCTATAGAAGCACCCTTTCTTTCGGAAAGGGTCTATAGAAGCACCCTTTCTTTCGGAAAGGGTCTATAGAAGCACACTTTCTTTCGGAAAGGGTCTATAGAAGCACCCTTTCTTTCGGAAAGGGTCTATAGAAGCACCCTTTCTTTCGGAAAGGGTCTATAGAAGCACCCTTTCTTTCGGAAAGGGTCTATAGAAGCACCCTTTCTTTCGGAAAGGGTCTATAGAAGCACCCTTTCTTTCGGAAAGGGTCTATAGAAGCACCCTTTCTTTCGGAAAGGGTCTATAGAAGCACCCTTTCTTTCGGAAAGGGTCTATAGAAGCACCCTTTCTTTCGGAAAGAGTCTATAGAAGCACCCTTTCTTTCGGAAAGGGTCTATAGAAGCACCCTTTCTTTCGGAAAGGGTCTATAGAAGCACCCTTTCTTTCGGAAAGGGTCTATAGAAGCACCCTTTCTTTCGGAAAGGGTCTATAGAAGCACCCTTTCTTTCGGAAAGGGTCTATAGAAGCACCCTTTCTTTCGGAAAGGGTCTATAGAAGCACCCTTTCTTTCGGAAAGGGTCTATGGAAGCACCCATTCTTTCAGAAAGGGTCTATGGAAGCACCCATTCTTTCAGAAAGGGTCTATGGAAGCACCCATTCTTTCAGAAAGGGTCTATGGAAGCACCCTTTCTTTCGGAAAGGGTCTATAGAAGCACCCTTTCTTTCGGAAAGGGTCTATAGAAGCACCCTTTCTTTCGGAAAGGGTCTATAGAAGCACCCTTTCTTTCGGAAAGGGTCTATAGAAGCACACTTTCTTTCGGAAAGGGTCTATAGAAGCACCCTTTCTTTCGGAAAGGGTCTATAGAAGCACCCTTTCTTTCGGAAAGGGTCTATAGAAGCACCCTTTCTTTCGGAAAGGGTCTATAGAAGCACCCTTTCTTTCGGAAAGGGTCTATAGAAGCACCCTTTCTTTCGGAAAGGGTCTATAGAAGCACCCTTTCTTTCGGAAAGGGTCTATAGAAGCACCCTTTCTTTCGGAAAGGGTCTATAGAAGCACCCTTTCTTTCGGAAAGGGTCTATAGAAGCACCCTTTCTTTCGGAAAGGGTCTATAGAAGCACCCTTTCTTTCGGAAAGGGTCTATAGAAGCACCCTTTCTTTCGGAAAGGGTCTATAGAAGCACCCTTTCTTTCGGAAAGGGTCTATAGAAGCACCCTTTCTTTCGGAAAGGGTCTAAAGAAGCACCCGTTCTTTCAGGAAGGGTCTAAAGAAGCACCGTTCTTTCAGAAAGGGTCTAAAGAAGCACCCGTTCTTTCAGAAAGGGTCTAAAGAAGCACCCGTTCTTTCAGAAAGGGTCTATGGAAGCATCCTTTCTTTCCGAAGGGTTTATAGAAGATCTCTTTTTCAGAAAGGTTCTATAGAAGCTACCTTTCTTTTAGAAAGGATCTGTAGAAATGCCATTTCCTTCAGAAAGGATCTATAGAAACACCTTTTCTTTCAGAGAGGGTCTTTAGAAACATCCATTATTTCAGGGAGGACCGACAGAAGCATCCTTTATTTCCGAAAGGATCTACAGAACCACCCTTTATTTAACAAGAAAGTGTGTCGGTATGAGCACCTTTTTCTTTCTGAAAAGCACCCTTTCATTAGAGAGTGTCCAAATAATCTCAAATGGCGGCCTTTGCTGCAGACACATTCTTCTGTATAAACCAGTAAAGGAATTGGTAGCAGATACATATCACTTATCCGAACTGTTGACATTCAGCAAGAAACGATGAAAATCGTGCCAATCCCACTGCAGCGGGTTCATTCGTACTGGATTGACCCGAAACCATAGTGTTTCGGCTAGCGGCTACCAACCCTGAACTACCAACCCTGCACCATGTTTCTGCGTAGGTTTCCATGCTGATACAACAATAACAACATGGTGCCATGGAATCATTAAAAAACATAGAATTGTTAAAAAGGACCATGGTTAACTAATGGGGCTTTTGAAGATAAAAGGTGACATGCTGACAACACTTTGCATCAGTTAATTTGTACCATTTGGCATGAATGACGCCGATTATTGAAACCTTAGTATTCTAAGAAGGATATAGGGTGGACAGGAGGATACATTCAATACATTCAATTTTGCCTGCTGAGGCGAAGATCATTCATTATATATTAGATTTTATTTTCTCGTTGGAATTGAGCTGGATGATCGAACATTTTTGTCAAATGAAAAAGGAAAGCCGAAGATTCGAACCCACACAACAACCAAATTATATGGCCTGTTTCTTTGTTAGTTAGCAGCTCATCAGACATTTCGGCTATGGGAGTGGATTCTCTGTCATCGAACTTTGATTTCTCAAATGTAATGGGTTTATACAGCGTTAGCTGAGAGGGTATTCAATTTGTTCCATTTCTTTTATTAATACGCACTTTATTCACTGCGTTTATTCGGATGCGAACATACGCTTCAAAAAGGTAGATCTATCGTCGTTAGTTGCTTGACGAATCGACCCTACGTCCTCATACCGGATCGACTAGGTTTTTGATCGCCAGGACTGCAGCCTTAAAAATATTTCGCGCTCGTAAGATTTTTTCTTTTTTTTCGCATTCGGGCAACTTTGAATAAACTTCGAGCCTCATGTTCTTCTTTCATGGCGACTATAATATATTCCGTAACGTTGTGACGCTATACCCCATTTAAACGCACTTCTTATAAAACGATAATATAGGCCTTGTACTTTCCAAGTACGTATGTATGTAAGTCGTTGTGAAATTTGATTCTGTAAATTTCAGACATTCTAGGGGAACATTCCAAGATAATCGTCCGATCGAATTGAAATTTGTAGCATAGGTAAAAATCGATGCCCCGATTATGAAAATGTGACATTTTGCCAGCGGTCACATCCCGTTTATTTGAACCGAAAATCCGGGTAAAAAACTGGACATAACCGAATCTGGAGCAAATTTCAGCTACGCGGACAAAATTTTCCTTAAAATTGTAAATTTTTCTCCTATGGACAGGTGCAAATTTCGCTACGCGGACAAAATTTTCCTTAAAATTTTAAATATTCTCTAACAAAAATTATATCATTAAAAAAGTATTTTTTAAGCTTTCAGTTGATACCCACATCAGTTCAGAAAAACCGTTTATATATCCGGGTTTTTACGCGAACTTTCGGTTCAAATAACCGTATAACTGGTTGTGAACGCCGGCAAAATTTTACATTTTCGTAATCAGGGCATCGAGATCTATCTATGCTAAAAATTTCAGATTAATCCGACAGTTATAGTTAAACTAGGAGTAAGCCATTTATTAAATATTATTACTATAGGATTAAAACTATTAACAATATACCCCTGTATTATAAATAATACTATTTCAACCAAATCAAACAGGTACATATCTTTTTACCAAAAGACAGCTGCAACGGAAGTAAGTACTCAATTTAAAATCAATAACATTATCATTCGGTCTGGTTATTGTTTATAACCCCAACTCTACGGTAAACAAAAAATATTGTGGTTAAAATAATACTTAGACGAGGTATAACATAAAGAACATAGCAATATCAATATTTTGTTTGCGGCGTAGTGCAATTCTTGGAATTGTATACTGATTCACATGCATAACCCGCTTGCGACGATCTCGTCGACAGACAAATACAATTGATGGATACAGTGTTCATTTTAATAAGAACTAATCGATTTGCAAACAATGTATTTAACCATTTATTATTAGTTATTATTATTATTATTATTATTATTATTATTATACCCTATACCACAATGTGGAAAAGGGTATAATAAGTTTGTTTTCCCAAAAATTCATGTAACGCCGCGAAATATTCGTCGTAGACCCCTCATGTGGTATACCAAACTTCATATCTCGACGAGATAAAGCGATTTAGCGATGTGTGTCCGTCCGTCCGTCCGTCTGTCCGAAATTTAGTATGGAGGTCGGGTTTGGACCAGAATAGAACTGATTAGTTTTTGGCGATGATCGTGAAATGTTAAAGGGATGAAATGGACCATAAACAAAATTTTTGCTCGATTTTGTAGCCGCTCTGTAGGTCGCAATAATAGTCCGATCGGCGCGAAATTTTAAACGTAGTTTTGGTTTGAGATGAAGAAGTAGCGTGCAAGTCAACGGTATGATCGGATAATATTTAGCGGGTTAAATTGATCAAAACTTTTGTGTGAAAATTGGTAAAATTTCTAATGCACATCTTATAACAGCTAGCCCGGAAAGCTAGTGCACAGGGATAGTGGTATAGGGTATCACATGGTCGGCCCCGTCCGACTATAGTCTGTTCTTACTTGTTATTATTATTATTTGATTATACTAATTTAATACTGCACTTAAATTGGCCTTTTTTTAATACAATAAAAATCCCTCAACAAAGGAAAAAGGGTTTTACTGCTTTAAACATAAAGAAAGCCAATTCACCAACAGATTTCCCACTTACCTATTTCCTGACGTGTTATTCGATGTCGCCACAGATGTACTTCTCCAAATCCCCCCTCACCAAGAGCACGTATTAGCTCCCATTTATTGAAGGAACGACGCGATTGCATTTTTATTTTTGTCACTTCCTTTTTTGGATGTTTGTTTTCTTCTTTTGTCTCACACTTCATTCACTCTTTTTTGGTGTTGTATTTTTTCTTTTGTTCAATAAATAAACAATTTTCGGCACCATAAATCAAAAACAAACATTGTTGTTAACACTGATCTGGTATTTGATAGATATATCACGTACAATCCGAGGAATAATCCGATACGATTTGCTGCATCCAAAAAATATAGGCCGTCCGAACGAACGTCGATATCCATGCAAGCAACAACAACAAGTGATTGATTTAAAAATATAAACACCAAATGTCAAATAAGAATTCCTTGTTGCCAGATTGTTTACATGTAATTATTGCGCAACGTATCGTAAGTGAAGACATTTTTTGAAGAAGATGGCAAATACATAATTTATTAAAACAAACTCATTTACAGTACGTTTACATGTAACCGGATTAAAAAACCCCACTGGGTCATGGTAGAACAAATATAAGGTATAAGGTAAATACTACAACAAATACAACTCAACAACAACCACATAGAAATTTGTTTTTGTTTGTAATGTTAGTGTCAAAGGTAAATGTAAACAAACCAAGGAAATGTCTATAAATTATTTGAATTTAAAAAACTAATAATTTTTCACATTTGATTGAATATTTTGGAAAACATGAATGAAAATTCGTTACATTTTCAATTTGAATGTTTCACGTCATTCCACTAAAGCGGGGTACACACGATCAGTTTTGACTGTCGATTTTTCGGAATTATCGATAACTGTCCAACCGTCCAGCAACCACAAAATATTTTGTGGTTGCCTGATGGCTGACAAAAGTGAACACTAACACTGACAAGCAACCGATTATTTGAGCAAAACTGACAGTCAAAACTGATCGTGTGTACCCCGCTTAAATGCATAATTTCTCGCAGAAAGTAGAATTCTTGCAAAAAATTTTCGGGTCGCTGGAAATTCATTGAAAAATGAGAAGCTGGTTCAATCTTTTGCTTTTGAAATCAAAGAAGCACATGTTTATAAGGGCTTTATTTTTTCAAATTTAACAAAATACCTCACATATTAACAAACGTTGTACCGCCTCTATAAGCGGCGGTTTATTGTGCGGCTCGTCGTTCGGACTTGGGGCAGGTTACATATCATTGATACGAAAAAGCCTTTCTGGGAAATAGTTTTTTTCGGAATTATATATGTTTTCCTCAAAAAATATAAAATATAAATTATAATTTGACACCTCTCGATTATTTCCTGTGGGGCTACGTGAAGTCACTGGTTTATGCTGATAAACCTGCAACAATTGATGCCTTGGAGGCCAGCATTGTTCGTGTTATTCGTGACATACGGCCAGCAGTGCTCGAAAAAGTGGCCAAAAATTGGACGTCCAGAATGCACTTCGTCAAGCACAGCCGCGGTGCCCATATGCCCGAAATAATTTTCAAATGTTAATGTCACGTATTGATCTTTCGAATAAAAAAAAATTTTGATTACAATTTAATTTTTTGTGTTATTTTTTACAATTTCAAGTTCTATCGGGCTTAAAAAAACACCCTATATATCCCTAATATACATACATCGAAATAGAT
Source organism: Musca autumnalis (assembly GCF_047663935.1). Classification (NCBI taxonomy): domain Eukaryota; kingdom Metazoa; phylum Arthropoda; class Insecta; order Diptera; family Muscidae; genus Musca; species Musca autumnalis. Next base: position 25,575,384 of record NW_027411644.1, on the reverse strand, counting down.
ATAAATATATAAAATGTCGTATGGAATTTGAAACTAACGTTACAACACAGTTCAGTCAGCTGTGTATTGCTGTTATGGGTACTTTACGCGATATGTTATTTTACATATGTGCTGTCACTTTACATATACATGTTGTATTTAAAAAGTGACAAACCATATGTAAGAAATATAACGTGTAAAGTATCCATTACCTGTTATTGTTCTACCATGCCACTGGGTTTCAAATGCTAATTCCATGGTACAATAATTCTTAGGTAGGCCACAGCTAACAGCTGATTACAATTTTTTTTTGTTATGGCTTAATCTGTCAAAACCTTGTTGACATGCAGAGTTGATATTTATTATTGATCAAAAAATTCAACTCTGTTTTGTTTTCATTTCAACATTTCGTTCTTCTTCTTCTTTGTTTACTCATCCGTTATCATTCATCAAAACAATTTTGACGTTTTACGCCATAGCGACAGGGTTGTATTTTTTTGGCGATTCTCATACCTGGCCTACCTATGAATTATTGTACCATGGCTAATTCCAAATAAATGCTCAGAAAGTAGGTTAAACTGGCAAACAACTATAATATAAACAGGCTATTAGATTTATACATCCATTCGATTTCAAATGTCAATTCCATAGCGTATACGTTAAACAAATCTTAGTTACAAATCCACTGAAATTTATTTGACGTATACGCTATAAAATTGAATTCGAGTGGATTTCGTAAATATAAACGAAGTTTCAATCCAGATTTACATTAGACAAGTTTCCTAGCTGCAATGTTCATTGAAATTATGCGTTGTTTGTTTACATTTTAATACGAATAATTCACGATAACATTAAATTTGACAAATTGCGTGAAACAGCTGACCTTAGTGTTCCACCTCCCCTAACTCCGGGGTGTTACGCGACCTCGTGTCCATCGGTGTTCCCAAGGTTTACAGTTACCCTGTGTTTACAAATGCCAGTATTGGAAAGACAATAGCAAAAATATAAACCTTTTTCACAAATACATTTATAAATTTTTAAATACCCAGCCAGCATTTGTTGAAAATTTTAATCAAATTCGAGTCGTTTTTGATCCGACTGCACGATTAGAAAGCTAGAATATGAGCTCATTTTCTGATCATAAATGACTCTTTTGTCGGTAGGAAAACATAACCTCAGGCGACTCGTCTAACGCTGCGTTTACAAATGACAGGACAGTTGAGTTCATGTATTGATTTTCAAAAACCCAAAACATGCCTGTGTGACGTAGGCGTCCAGACAACTACAAAAACAGTTGTAAAATTATGAATGAAAATCGTCGATTTATTTTTGTTTTCCGTTCACACATTTTGTTTTTGTTCCTTTTCTTTTGTTTTCAACACATTTCAATTGCTATCTCACTTAATTTTGCAAAAATGTCAAAAATTAGTTAACACGGCTGTCTGTGAAAAAATGATGGACAGCTGGGAGACAAACGACAAATATATGTATGTGTTAGTAAATCAGAGTTGTATTTGAAGACAAACTGTCTGGTGTAAACGCCTAGTAAGCAAATCACAAATGAGTCTTCCTCTGCATTAGTTTCGAGTCATTTTTGCCCATTTTCTGATGGTATATAAAGTCTTTTTCGATTCGCATTTCAATCATTTATTGGTGATTTGTTGAATAATTTGGGACTCTTTTTCGAGTCTTTTTAGGGTCATGATTATAATCGTTTATGAATCTTTAGGGAGTCATTTATGAGTATTTTTATTAAACGAAACAAATTAAAAGAAATTTCCCTTTATTATCTTTTTCTTTCCTTTGTTTTGTTTTCTTTTCTGTTTTGTTATGACTTTTCATTATCCTTTATGTTGGGCGGTGAGTATACGGCCACTTCATTTCACTTGGCAAAACTTGAACATGTGTTGTGTTTGTCTATACACTTAATATTATACGTTACATTTATATCAAAGTTTTGTAGAAAGTGTATATGAGAATTTTATTTTTTTATTTACAACCAAACAAAAATAAAACAAAGCAATCAGTTTTTAATCACCTAACTGTTCAAAATATGATCAGAAGATACATAATTATAATCATGGTACAATAATTCATAGGTAGGCCAGGTATGAGAATCGCCAAAAAAATACAACCCTGTCGCTATGGCTTAAAACGTCAAAATTGTTTTATGAATGATAACGGATGAGTAAACAAAGAAGAAGAAGAACGAAATGTTGGAATGAAAACAAAACAGAGTTGAATTTTTTGATCAATAATAAATATCAACTCTGCATGTCAACTCGGTTTTGACAGATTAAGCCATAACAAAAAAAAAAAAAATGTAATCAGCTGTTAGCTGTGGCCTACCTAAGAATTATTGTATCATGATTATAATCACTTTTCAAACACCTGCATGACCCTTTTTTGATTAAGCACACTTCAATCTTCCAGATGATCAAAATGTGACAATAAATAACAAAAAATGGTCACATTTTAAACACTTCAATGACTAATTTGTGATTGCTACACATTTATTGTTGTATTTTAAATTGAACTCTTTTTAATCACTACAGGGAGTCACTTTCGACTCCCTTTCTGATCATACAAGTGACTTAATCAGTTTTTGATCACCAGAAGGACTCTAAAAAGACTCCTCAATGTGATATTGGAAAAAACAGTCTTCCAAATGCTAGCTGGGTATGTATAAAGAAAAGTGTGAATGTATTGGTGAAAATGGTTTGTAACTTTGCTATTGTCTTGCCAATACTGTCTGTGTGTAAACGCCTAGTTACCCAGCAAAAAAAAATGGAAGTGGTGCAAGTTGGAGTGAGGATTTCATTACATGCATGGATGCGCTTCCAGTGGACTAATGAAAAAGGCAATCCTTTTCCTCACATTTGGATTACATCCAACAAGCACTTTTATGTATAAACGATAAAAAATTCAATTTTCATTCAACAAATGAAATTAAAGTAATACGGCGTTTATATTATAGTTTTTTGCAGGGTTAACCTTCTTTATGAGGATTTGTTTGAAGTATATACAATGGAAATGACATTTGAAACCCAGACCCACTGGGTTAACCTTGTTATATATAAACGGCCTATAAGAATAAAATTAAAATGTCTTATTAATGGCCTGTTCCCGTACTTTACAAAGTGGTAAAAGTCGTAAACGATTTTCATTCAAATTTTGTGTACGGAAACGCAAAACTCGTAAAAGTGGTAAAAATTGTAAAAATGGAGTGCTTCCTAGCTGCGTGCTGCGGAAGCAAAATGGAGTGCTTCCTAACTGCGTGCTGCGGAAGCAAAATGGAGTGCTTCCTTTCTGCGCGCTCCCTTGTAAAATTCACTGAGGAATTCATAGAAAAAGAAGCACTTCGTGACACTTGCACCAGTGATTTAACTGCTTCCGTGGATGCAAACTTTTTGCTGGGTAGGTATCAACCATTGCACAATTATCCAGGTAGTGGCATCGTAACATTTTGAATACGTTTTCTCAAAAATTTCTTTATGTTGTTGGGGAAATTACCACAAAAATATTTTTTTATACAGGGATTTGACTTTTCATATTCGAACAGCTGGGGCTTAATTCTGTTTCTATGAAAATGTGAAATGAAAACTTTTATAACCCCCCGTTTACACATGCAAGTGACAGTTCGAAAAATATCAATACACTCACACATATTCACTGCAACACCAACTAACAACCTCACTGCCGATAAAATTTCCTTGTCAGTAATCAATGTAAGTGCTTTGAAAGTGACTTCAATTTTTTTCGAACGTTTACACATGCAAGTGTCAGTTCGAAAAATTGAAGTTTCGACTATAATATGTATACACAACTGTCTGCAAGTTACTTGCATGTGTAATCCTTGGGTAAAGGAAAAAACTGTCAAATGAAAACAAGTGAGCCAAGGCTATAGTCGGGTCGGGGCCGACTATGTGATACCCTACACCACTACCCCTGTCCATAAGCTTTTGGACTAATAAAATTCAAAATATTAAAATTGGGATAGCTTAGCGCCTTTGCTCTGAATGTCTTCATTAACACAGGTCAATTTTTTTGAAACACATTTAAGTGCATCAACAGTACAACCCAAATAAAAAATGGAAAAGTGGGATGTATGCCAACCATCAATAGGCTTCTTTCTCTGTTAGACCCCCATCAACCCCCAAAATTTCGTGAGGATCCGATCAAAATTTCGTAGTGTGATTGCACAAAAAAGGAAAAAGGGATGCATTACCGACAATTGCGATATCTCTGTTGTTTGACCACCTATGACAACCTACTTCACATCGTTGTAAGGGTGATATTTTCTACTTTCCTTGCCAGGTTTTGCTTTCGATATACCTCCTACAGAAGGGAGATATTAACTTTGAAATAAAACGTTGATCTTTTTTCCAAATATTTTTTTGTCACATTCCGACCCCGGAATAATATCCGACCATTATCAAAAATCAAAAGGGTTTTTCCTCTGTGGGACGCCCAATAACACCCAAAATTTCGTGACGATCCAATTAAAATTGCGACCTGTAGCGTGATTTCCAAAAAAGTGGAAAAATGGGATGTATTACCGACTATTGCGATATCTCCGTTATTTGGATACCTACGCCAACCTGCTTTACATCATTGTAATGATGGGATTTTCTTCTTTCATAGTCTGACTTTGTTTTTGGAAGATCCCCAACCGAAGCTGTGATATTCGGTATTATTATTAAAATCGCAAAAATAAAAAGTTGGGTTCTATTAGCTGCTGTTGTGATATATTCGTTGTTTGATCACCTACGAGAACCTACTTTACATCATTAGAAAGGCGATATTTTCTACTTTCATGGCCAGGTTCTGCTTTTGGTATACCCCATATTGATGCTGAGATATTCGCTTAGGAAAAAAAACGTTGTCTTTTCCTCCAAATAAGTTTTTTGCCCATTACGACCCCTAAATATTATCCGACCATCACCAAAATCAATAGGCTTCTTCATCTGTGTGACCCCCATTAACCCTCAAAATTTCGTGACGATCCGATCAAAATTGCGACCTGTAGCGTGATTTCCAAAAAAAAGTGGAAAAATGGGATGTATTACCGACTATTGCGATATCTCCGTTACTGGGTCACCTGCGCCGACCTAGTTTACATCATTGTAAAGATGGGATCTTCTATTTTCATAGCCAGGCACTGCTTTTGGAAAGTCCCCAACCAAAGCTGTGATATTCGTCATTATAATTAAAATCGCAAAAATGAAAATTTGGGTTTTATTTGCGACTATTGTGATATCTTCGTTGTTTGATCACCTACGACAATGATGACAAGATGCCTCAGCCCAGCTGATCGAATCTAAAACGTCAAAAAACTAGGAATTCGCCATGAAAAATCAAAACAAAAAACCATATGATTCGGTAAGTAAGAGATAGCATGTGTTCACTTTATAGGCAAACACAAGCGATAAAGAGAGACAACAAGTGATAATTAGGCGAAAATTTTGACATTTTACATTACAAAAAAGTTGCTTTGTTGTAGCAATTCGCCGTTGTTTCTACCTTTTTAATTGTACCATGCCATGTATCATGGTACAATAAGAAAGGTAGATGCCTCAGCCCAGCTGATCGAATCTAAAACGTCAAAAAACTATGAATTCGCCATGAAAAATCAAAACAAAAAACCATATGATTCGGTAAGTAAGAGATAGCATGTCTACACTTTATAGACAAACACAAGCGAAAAAAGAGACAACAAGAGACCATTCGCCGAAAATTTTGACAGTTTACATTGCACAAAAAGTTGCTTTGTTGTAGCAATTCGCCGATGCATCTACCTTTCTTATTGTACCATGCCATGTATCTACCTGAATTGACAGAAAAGAAATTCGCCTCAAAAATTTTTTCGCCTCTGTTTATGAATTTTGACATTTAAAATCTTCGTTTTTCTTTGAATTCGCTTGATGGAGGACCTATTATTGGGCCATGGATATAGCCAAAACATGTGTGGACACTAACGAAACTTGAAAAGTCGATGGTCAGACTAGCACGATTTCAACATGGCGACGTCAAGTTTATAGGTGAGGGGTATGAAGTAGTGAAACCCATGTACATGGTTTTCTGTGTTTGTTGTGTTGCCTCTTCTTGTTATTTCTTGCAAGATTTTTTTCTTCCATTTTCTTTCATTTTTATTTTCGCAAGCAAACGTTAACAACTAAACAAGCATAAAAAGATGTAATAAAAACATTTAATCAATGAAATAGTAAAAATTTAACTATTAATATTAATTATTTTGTGTTGTTTTTTAGTTTATGTTTGTTTGGTATGAGAAATACAACAAAAGCGAATGGTAAAATAAAGAGGACACGCAAAAATCTTAAATTTCACGTTCACGTGTGTGGACACTAATGGGTACTTTACACGATATGTTTTTTTACATATGAGTTCTCACTTCTCCCGTACAAAATGTATATGCAAGGTGACAACTCATATGTAAACAAGTGAGCCAAGGCTATAGTCGGGTCGGGGCCGACAATGTGATACCCTACACCACTACCCCTGTTCATAAGCTTTTGACTAATAAAATTCAAAATATTAACATTGGGATAGCTTAGCGCCTATGCTCTGAATGTCTTCATTAACACAGGTCAATTTTTTTGAAACACATTTAAGTGCATCAACAGTACAACCCAAATAAAAAATGGAAAAGTGGGATGTATGCCAACCATCAATAGGCTTCTTTCTCTGTTAGACCCCCATCAACCCCCAAAATTTCGTGAGGATCCGATCAAAATTTCGTAGTGTGATTGCACAAAAATGGAAAAAGGGATGCCTTACCGACTATTGCGATATCTCTGTTGTTTGACCACCTATGACAACCTACTTCACATCGTTGTAAAGGTGACATTTTCTACTTTCATTAGCAGGTTATGCTTTTTATATACAGTATGCAAAGTTCATATTCGTACAAACCTAAAAAATTAATAAAATCGTTATTAATTCCATATTTTACGTGCAAATATGAAATAATTGATAGGAATTACCATAACAAAGAAAGATTTAAGAATAACAAAACAAATTTTTAATTTATTCCGCCATTTAGGTATAGATGGCGCCTGTGTGGTTGGCAAAGTTCGTATTCGTACACCTATAAGCACTATATATTTGGAGTTTTTAAGGATTTTCAAAGCAAAATTCCGCAAATTTTTGTTCTTTTCTTCTTTTGGAATGCCTCTGCTATAAAAATATGTAAAAATAACGGTAATTTTATTAAAATTTTTGCATGAATAAAAAGTCGGACGAATATTTGGAATACTTAAGAAAAATGTGCTGGATATGATTAACTATCGCAATTTATTCCCGAATTTTGGACGAAAATAGCTAATAGCAGTCCTTCTGTAACAATATTCGAGGTCTAATATGAAAATAAATGTTGTCAGCGTTTGGAAATGCAAAGAAACGTAATCCGGGCTTAGGTAAAGTAAACAAATTTTTGGTTTTTACTTGGTAAAAATCGCAAGTTTCGTTTTATATTTGACATAAAATGTATTGGAGTTTTAGTATACGGTTTCGAAAATCATTTTATGTCGAAAACTGTGAGAAATTATGAAGAAAAATGAAATTGTACAAGTTATCATACTGTCTGCGTACGACTGAAATTCTACGCTTACTATGAACGAGGGTATGGCTGCCAAAATTGCGAAAATAATGGTTTTTACTTCTTGAAAATTATATTTCTTTACCGAAGGATACAAAATGAGTACAAAAATGTCAAAAGAATGAAGTAAATTGTCCAGGAAAGAACGTGGGGTAACCTTTTGAAGAAATGCATTATTTTCGGGGAAATTTTCTTCATTAAAAATTTATTATTCATCGTTATTTCCGATATGTCTTGACATAAAATGATTTTCAAACGCGTAACCTAAAACTTCAGTACATTTAATGTCAAATATAAAACGAAACTTGCGATTTTCACCAAGTAAAAACCAAAAATGTGTTTACTTTACCTAAGCCCGGATTACGTTTCTTTGCATTTCCAAACGCTGACAACATTTATTTTCATATCAGACCTCGAATATTGTTACAGAAGGACTGCTATTAGCTATTTTCGTCCAAAATTCTGGAATAAATTGCAATAGTTAATCATATCTAGCACATTTTTCTTAAGTATTTCAAATAATCGTCCGACTTTTTATTCATGCAAAAATTTTAATAAAATTACCGTTATTTTTACATATTTTTATAGCAGAGGCATTCCAAAAGAAGAAAAGAACAAAAATTTGCGGAATTTTGCTTTGAAAATCCTTAAAAACTCCAAATATATAGTGCTTATAGGTGTACGAATACGAACTTTGCCAACCACACAGGCGCCATCTATACCTAAATGGCGGAATAAATTAAAAATTTGTTTTGTTATTCTTAAATCTTTCTTTGTTATGGTAATTCCTATCAATTATGTCATATTCACACCAAAAATATGGAATTAATAACGATTTTATTAATTTTTAGGTGTGTACGAATATGAACTTTGCATACTGTACCTCTTTTAGAAGCGGAGATATTCGCTTTAAAATAAAACGTTGACTTTTTCTCCAAATAAGTTTTTTGCCCATTCCGACACCTGAAGGCATCTTTCTCTGTAGGATCCCCATTAGCCCCCAAAATTTCGTGACGATCCGATCAAAATTACGACCTGTACCGTGATTACAAAAAAATAAAAAAATGGGATGTATTGTCGACTATTGTGATATCTCCGTTATGTGGCCACCTACGCCAACCTACTTTGCATCACTGTAAAGGTGGGATTTTCTTCTTTCATAGTCTGACTTTGTTTTTGGAAGATCCCCAACCGAAGCTGTGATATTCGGTATTATTATTAAAATCGCAAAAATAAAAAGTTGGGTTCTATTAGCTGCTGTTGTGATATATTCGTTGTTTGATCACCTACGAGAACCTACTTTACATCATTAGAAAGGCGATATTTTCTACTTTCATGGCCAGGTTCTGCTTATGGTATACCCCATATTGATGCTGAGATATTCGCTTAGGAAAAAAAACGTTGTCTTTTCCTCCAAATAAGTTTTTTTCCCATTACGACTCCTAAATATTATCCGACCATCACCAAAATCAATAGGCTTCTTCATCTGTGTGACCCCCATTAACCCTCAAAATTTCGTGACGATCCGATCAAAATTGCGACCTGTAGCGTGATTTCCAAAAAAAAGTGGAAAAATGGGATGTATTACCGACTATTGCGATATCTCCGTTACTGGGTCACCTGCGCCGACCTAGTTTACATCATTGTAAAGATGGGATCTTCTATTTTCATAGCCAGGCACTGCTTTTGGAAAGTCCCCAACCAAAGCTGTGATATTCGTCATAATAATTAAAATCGCAAAAATGAAAATTTGGGTTTTATTTGCGACTATTGTGATATCTTCGTTGTTTGATCACCTACGACAATGATGACAAGATGCCTCAGCCCAGCTGATCGAATCTAAAACGTCAAAAAACTAGGAATTCGCCATGAAAAATCAAAACAAAAAACCATATGATTCGGTAAGTAAGAGATAGCATGTGTTCACTTTATAGGCAAACACAAGCGATAAAGAGA
>NW_027411644.1:24412772-24868346 GCF_047663935.1 Musca autumnalis | reverse complement strand
GGCCACCTATAGGAAGACCTGTGGTCATTTAAGTGAATCCCTGTGTTCTCTATATGAAGACCCATGATTTTTAGTGATGGAAGACCATCATTTTATTTAAGAATTGTGATCCTCAATAAGAGGACCTTATTCTTCTATAGGAGGACTTCTGGTCTTCTATAAAAAGACTTCTGGTCTTCTATAGGAAGACCTCTGGTCTTCTGTAGGAAGACCTCTGGTGTTCTATAGGAAGACCTCTGCTATTCTATATTAATTAAGACCTCTGGTCTTCTAAAGGAAGACCTCTCGACTTCTATAGGAAGACCTCTAGTCTTCTATAGGAAGACCTCTGGTCTTCTATAGGAAGACCTCTGGTCTTCTATAGGAAGACCTCTGGTCTTCTATAGAAGACCTCTGGTCTTCTATAGGAAGACCTCTGGTCTTCTATAGGAAGACCTCTGGACTTCTATAGGAAGACCTCTAGTCTTCTATAGGAAGACCTCTGGTTTTCTACAGGAAGACCTCTGGTTTTCTATAGGAAGACCTCTGGTCATCTCTAGGAAGACCTCTGGTCTTCTATGGGAAGACCTCTGGTCTTCTATAGGAAGACTCTGGTCTTCTATGGGAAGACCTCTGGACTTCTATAGGAAGACCTCTGGTCTTCTATAGGAAGACCTCTGGCCTTCCATAGGAAGGCCTCTGGTCTTCTATAGGAAGACCTCTGGTCTTCTATAGCAATACCTCGGGTCTTCTATAGGAAGACCTTTGGTCTTTTATAGGAAGACCTCTGGTATTCTATATTAAAACCTCTGGTCTTCTATAGGAATACCTCGGATCTTCTATAGGAAGGCCTCTGGTCTTTTATAGGAATACCTCTGTCTTCTATAGGAAGACCTCTGGTCTTTTATAGGAAGACCTCTTGTCTTCTATAGGAAAACCTCTTGTCTTCTATAGGAAGACCTCTGACCTTCTATAGGAAAACCTCTTGTCTTCTACAGGAAAACCTCTTGTCTGCTATAGGAAGACCTCTGGTCTTCTATAGGAAGACCTCTGGTCTTCTATAGAAGACCTCTAGTCTTCTATAGGAAGACCTCTGGTTTTCTACAGGAAGACCTCTGGTTTTCTATAGGAAGACCTCTGGTCTTCTCTAGGAAGACCTCTGGTCTTCTATAGGAAGACCTCTGGTCTTCTATAGGAAGACCACTGGCCTTCTACAGGAAGACCTCTGTTGTTTATAGGAAGACCTCTGGTCTTCTATAGGAAGACCTCTGGTCTTCTATGGGAAGACCTCTGGACTTCTATAGGAAGACCTCTGGTCTTTTATAGGAAGACCTCTGGCCTTCCATACGAAGACCTCTGGCCTTCCATAGGAAGGCCTCTGGTCTTCTATAGGAAGACCTCTGGTCTTCTATAGGAAGACCTCTGGTCTTCTCTAGGAAGACCTCTGTTGTTCTACAGGAAGACCTCTGGTTTTCTATAGGAAGACCTCTGGTCTTCTATAGGAAGACCTCTGTTGTTCTACAGGAAGACCTCTGGTTTTCTATAGGAAGACCTCTGGTCTTCTATAGGAAGACCTCTGGTCTTCTATAGGAAGACCTCTGGTCTTCTACAGTAAGACCGCTGGTCTTCTACAGGAAAAGCTATGATATTCTATATTAAGAACTTTGGTCTTCGATAGGAAGACGTCTGGTCTTCTATAGGAAGACCTCTAGTCTTCTATAGGAAGACCTCTGGTTTTCTACAGGAAGACCTCTGGTTTCTATAGGAAGACCTCTGGTCTTCTATAGGAAGACCTCTGGTCTTCTATAGGAAGACCACTGGCCTTCTACAGGAAGACCTCTGTTGTTCTATAGGAAGACCTCTGGTCTTCTATAGGAAGACCTCTGGTCTTCTATAGGAAGACCTCTGGTCTTCTATAGGAAGACCTCTGGTCTTCTATAGGAAGACCTCTGTCTTCTATAGGAAGACCTCTGTTGTTCTACAGGAAGACCTCTGGTTTTCTATAGGAAGACCTCTGGTCTTCTATAGGAAGACCTCTGGTCTTCTATAGGAAGACCTCTGGTCTTCTATAGGAAGACCTCTGTTGTTCTATAGGAAGACCTTTGGTCTTCTATAGGAAGACCCACTGGCCTTCTACAGGAAGACCTCTGTTGTTCTATAGGAAGACCTCTGGTCTTCTATAGGAAGACCACTGGCCTTCTACAGGAAGACCTCTGTTGTTCTATAGGAAGACCTCTGGTCTTCTATAGGAAGACCTCTGGTCTTCTATAAGAAGACCTCTGGTCTTCTATAGGAAACCTCTGATCTTCTATAGGAAGACCTCTGGTCTACTATAGGAAGACCTCTGGTCTTCTATAGGAAGACATTTGGTCTTCTATAAGAAGACCTCTGGTCTTCTATAGGAAGACCTCTGGTCTTCTACAGTAAGACCGCTGGTCTTCTACAGGAAAAGCTCTGATATTCTATATTAAGAACTTTGGTCTTCGATAGGAAGACGTCTGGTCTTTTATAGGAAGACCTCTGGTCTTCTATAGGAAGACCCCTGGACTTCTATAGGAAGACCCCTGGACTTCTATAGGAAGACATCTGGTCTTCGATAGGAAGACCTCTGGTCTTCTATAGGAAGACCTCTGGTCTTCTTTAGGAAGACCTCTGGTCTTTTACAGGAAGACTCTGGTCTTCTACAGGAAGACCTCAGGTCTGCTACAGGAAGACCTCTGGTCTTCTATAGGAAGACCACTGGTCTTCTATAGGAAGACCTCTGGTCTTCTATAGGAAGACCTCTGGTCTTCTATAGGAAGACCTCTGGTCTTCTATAGGAAGACCTCTGGTCTTCGATAGGAAGACCTCTGGTCTTCTATAGGAAGACCTCTGGTCTTCTATAGGAAGACCTCTGGTCTTCTATAGGAAGACTTCTGGTCTTCTATAGGAAGACCTCTGGTCTTCTATAGGAAGACCTCTGGTCTTCTACAGGAAGACCTCTTGTCTTCTATAGGAAGACCTCTGGTCTTCTATTAGATGATCAATGGTCACCTATAGGAAGATTTATTGCCCTCTATAAAAACCAATGGTCTTCCCCAGGAAGTCCATATTGTTCCACAGGAATAACATAGGAATACCTATGGGGTTCTATGGGATAAACAATGATTTTTTAGGAAGACCTGTGGTCTTCTTTAGGAAGACATCTTGTCTCTGTAAGTAGACATTTGTCTTCTGTAGGTACGCCAGTGGTTTTCTATAGGAAGGCAAGTGGTTTTCCAAAGGAAGATCTGTGGTGTGCTATAGGAAGACCTATGGTTTTCTATATGAAGCCTCTTGGAAGACTCTGTGATGTTCTCTATGGAGACATGTTGTCTTTTCTAGAAGACATGGTGTCTTCTCTAAGACGACATGTGGTGTTCTATAAGAATGCCTATGTGCTACTGATTTCTAAAGGATACCCCTACTGTTAGTAAAACCGACTCGGGATCTTTAGGAACACAACAGGAATTTTGTAGAAATACCTACTGGCCTCCTGTATGAAGACCTGTAGTGCAATTCTCTAACTCAATTTTTGAGTTACCGACAATTGTCGGTAAAATTAAATTGCTTATAATTTCGGTAATTCCCCATGTTTTTCGGTAAGTTAGCCACGAATAAAAAGCAGTCGTAAAGTTCTACCGATAGCAAGAGATTTGTCAACTTTTATTTGAACTTTTCATTCATAATTTTGCGTTTTAATGTTGCCGATTTTTGTCGGTAAGTCAAAAATTGTGTTAGAGAATCACACTACTGATAGTGATCCATTTTACGGGATGGTCTAAGATTCTTCTATGAAAGACCCACTGCCTTTCTAAAAGAAAGACTTAATGGTATTCAATAGAATGACCGACATTGAAACATCTACTGATCTTCTGGAGGAAGACCTACATTTCCTCTTGCTTTCTTTTTTCATATTGCATTTTATTTCCTTTTCTTTTTATCTGCTGGTTGCCAAAGATACCTTCCCTTTTTGAAAGATGTAAAACGTGTTCATCCGTTTTCAATTATTTGTGCACGGGCGGCTGCTTGTGATTCCATCGACTTCGTAGCATTTGGAAAGTATTGCTGCTGCATGATTGAGTTGTACGTGTCAATTAAAACAATAACTTATGTAAATGGAGACATGGGCATGTAGTCACGTCACGTAAGTCCAGAGCAAAAGTCAGCAAAAGCGAGATGAAACACGAAGTTCTTTACACAAAATTTTACACACGTGTAACACCTTTCCCTAATGGATAATAGTTTGAGAATGGATATGCCAAATGAACTTTATTATTTTGTTGAGTAGGATATCAACGATAATAGAGATGCAATCAACAGTAAAGAGAAGATATCATTGTAGGCAATTGAAACTAATTTAATGGAATTATCCTTTTACATAAATACTATTGCTCCTTTCATTTGCCTCCGAATGACACAAATCGTTTCAAACAAATTTTTGGATTTCCATTATCCAATTTCAACTTCTAAATATTTTATTCTGCAGCTTTGTCCTGCAAAGCATAAAATGTTATAAATCAAGGAAATTTCAATGGAAATAACTTTAAAAGGCGGGCAGGATACTGGCAGAGTCACACCCACACAAACACACTTTACTCTTCCTCCACATCAAGTTTATGGCTAGCTGGTCTCTGCTTTTATCTGCTACTTGGCAATATGTAAAGAGGATAAATGTAATCCAGATGTGTGTGTGTGTTCTGTGTATTCTGGTTACATCAAAGCTTACCTTTGATGTGAAACAAATCAACTAACATATACCACACAGGCATACATGTACGAACACACACCCACATTTCCATATCCAAACAAACACCCACATCTAGAAAACGTTTATGGAAAAACAATTTTTCTGCACTAACACGTAACCATCCATGTACAAAAATATGGCAATTGAAATATTAGGGAAAGAGGGGCCGAACAATAGGAGAGGTCTATTGGAGCAAATATGCTTTTACATAAACAAACAGGCGTACACACACATCTACTTGTAGTCACACAATTTGATTATTAAAGTAACATTTAAAGTTTGGTCACATATAGCGCGTGGGGGGGGGGGCGACATTTGGTGCCGTATCTTCCAAATGATGATCAAATCATCTTCCCCAATTGGCAAAGCCAATTTTAATTTACATATAAATGAATACACAGTGGGGTAGATCGGCAAACTGCTCTTTTGTCTGCAAAAATATTAAAAGGTTTTTAAAGATATAGAAAAATGGAAAGATTAAAAGGAAGAACGGCGTTAAGTTCGGCCGGGCCGAACTTGTTATACCCTCCACCACGAGTTGTATTAAAGTAAAATGGAACAATTTGTTTCCTTTCGTCAATCTATAGCGACAAATTCCTGCGGAAAGTTTTTAGACTCAAAGAAGATTAATTACCAAATTTCCGATATTTCGGTAAGATAATGTGGCTAAAACTTAAAAAAATTCCAAAAATCATGAGGTATGATTCTATGGGGGATAAAGGAATCGTGAACCTATACTAATAATTCTTTTCAGGAATACTTTATAACCCCCTGGAAGACTAAATATCAAAATTCAGTCATTTCAGTGGGATATTGACGTCACAACGTTTAGAATTACGAAAATCGGAAGGTACCATTCTATGGGGACTATATTAAGGCGTGGACCTATACCGACAAATTTCATATGGAAAGTTTTATACCCCAAATGAAGACTAATTATCAAATTTCCGCCATTTCTGTGGAATATTGAGGCAACAACCATCAGAATACGGAAAATCGGCAGGTACCGTTCAAGGCGTGGACCTATATACCTACAAAATTAGAGGGGAAAGTTGAATACCCCAAACGAACACTAAATACCAAATTTCAGCCACTTCGATGGATTATTGTGGCCATAACATTCAAAATACCGAAATTCCGGAGGTACCCGTCTACGGAGGCACTATAAATGCGTGGACCTATACCGACACAAATTATGACTAAACACCAAATTTCAGCCAATTTGGAGGAATACTGAGGCAACAACCTTCAAAATACCAAAAATCGGGTGGTACCTCTCAGGGGGACCTATACCGACAAATTTAATATGGGAAGTTTTATACCCCAAATGAAGATTAAAAATCAAATTTCCGCCATTTCTTTGGAATATTGAGGCCACAACCTTCAAAATACCGAAAATCGGGAGGTACCGTAAAATGGGGGCTATATGAAGGCCTGGACCTATACCGACAAAATTTCATATGGAAAGTTTTATACCCCAAATGAAGACTAAATACCAAATTTCAGCCAATTCGGTAGAATATTGAGGCCACAACCTTCAAAATACCGAAAATCGGGTGGTACCGTTCAAAGCGTGGACCTATGTATATGATGGCATGAACCTATACCGACAAAATTAGAGGGGAAAGTTGAATACCCCCAACGAACACTAAATACCAAATTTCAGCCACTTCGATGGATTATTGTGCCCATAACATTCAAAAGTTTCAGAAGGAATGTTTTAAACCAACAACAAACACAAAATACAAAATTTCAGCCATTTCGGAGGAATATTAAGGCCACAACCTTCAAAATACCGAAAATCGGGAGGTATCCGTCTACGGAGGCTATATAAAGGCGTGGACCTATACCGACAAATTTCATATGGGAAACAAAATTTCAGCCAATTCGGAGGAATACTGAGGCAACAACCTTCAAAATACCGAAAATCGCTTGGTACCTCTCAGAAGGGGGGTTATATGAAGGCATGGACCTATACCGACAAATTTAATATGGAAAGTTTTATACCCCAAATGTAGACTAAATATTAAATTTCCGCCATTTTTGTGGAATATTGAGGCCACAACCTTCAAAATACCGAAAATCGATAGGTACCGTTCTATGGGGACTATATAAAGGCGTGGACCTATACCAAAAAAATTCTGAGGGAAAGTTTTATACCTCCAGCGAAGACTTAATACCAAACTTTAGCCATTTCGAAGGAATATTGAGGCCACAACCTTCAAAATACCGAAAATCGGGAGGTACCGTTCTATGGGGGCTATATGAAGGCGTGGACCTATACCGACAAACTTGTGGCGGAAATTTGTATACTCCCAACAAAGACTAAGTGCCAAATTTCAGTCATTTCGGTGTGATAATGATACCTTAAAAATACCGAAAATCGGGGGGTACCGTTATATGGGGGCTATATCAAAACGTGGACCGATATAGCCCATTTGCAATACCAAATATCCTAGGAGTAATAGAAACTTCTGTAACAAATTACAAAGCTCTATCTTAAAAATTGCGAGCTGTATCTTGATTTCAACAGACGGACGGACCGACAGATGGACAGACGGACATGGTTATATCGACTTTGAATTTCAACCTGATCAAGAATATATATACTTTATAGGGTCTCCGATGAATATTTCGATGTGTTACAAACGGAATGACAAATTTAATTATACCCTCCATATTATGGTGGAGGGTTTAAAAAGGCACTATGTTAGGTCATATACGGCAGTTTGTCTATATATAGAAGGTCTCTTCATACAAGACCAGTTGGTATTCTCATAGAAGACCATTTGGACTTCACATAGAAGACCAATTAGCCGTTTCATAGAAGACCCATTGGGCTTCACCTTGAAAACCAGTTGACTTCCTCATAGAAGAACAGTTGGTTTTCTTATAGAGGTCCAATTTGCCTTCCCATGGAGAATCATTTGTTCTTTTCATGGAAGAACAGTGGGTCTTCTCTTATAAGACCAGGAAGACTTCGCATTGAAGACTAGTTGGTATTATAATAGAAGACCAGTTTGGTCTTCTCATAACATACTAGGAGGTCTTCTTATAGAAGACCAGTTGGACTTGGACAACCTGGCAGTTCTCTCATAGTAGAAGAGGACGTCTTCGCATTGAAGACCAATTGTTCTTCTCATAAAAGATCAGAGGTCTTCTTATAGAAGACCAGAAGGTCTTCTCATAAATGATCAGTTGTTTTCATAGAAGACCGATTATTGTCTTCTCAAAGAAGCAGAAGACCTGATGGGCTTTTCGTAGAAGATCAATTGGTCTTCTGTCGGAGACCAGTTGTACTTCCCATTGAAAGATCGGTTGGTCTTCTCATAAGAGATCAGATGGTCTTATCATAGAAGGTGAGTTGGACTTCTAATTGAAGACCACTTGGTCTTCTCATCGAATATGAGTTAGTCTACTCACAGAAGATCAGTTAGTTTTCTAATAGAAGATAACTTGGTCTTCTCACAGCAGGCCTTAAGGTAAGGTCACATTAGGCAAATGATTGCTGCAGCGACTGGCAGTGTAAATAATGCATTGAAATTTATGCGCACTTCCTCTCAGTAAGTGCACACTGGAGCAAATGTTTGCCTTTACAAGACCCGGAGACGAGAACGTTTACTTATAGAAGACCTGTTGGTCTACTAATAGAATACTAGTTGACCATATCATAGCAGACAATTAGGAATTCACATGGAAGACCAGTTCGTCTCCTAATGGAAGTTTCGTCTTCTCATAGAAGACCAGTTGGTATTCTCATAGAAAACTAGATGGGCTTCTTATTGAAGACCAGTTGGTCTTCTCACTGAAGACCAGTTGGTCTTTTCACTGAAGACCAGTTGTTCTTCTTAATGCCGATCAACAGTAGATCTTCTCATAGAAGACAAATTTGACTTCTCATAAAAGATCAGTTAGTCTTCTTATAGAAGATTAGTTTGTGTTCTCAAAGAAGATCAGATGATCGTCTCATAGAAGACCAGTTGATCTTCTCATAGAAAACCAGTCGGTGTTCTCATAGCAGATCATCAGTAGGTCTTCTCATAGCAGATAAGTTTGTCATGGAAGATATGTGGATTCCTTCATAGAATTAGTCTTCTCATAGAAGAACCGTTGGCCTACTCGTAGAAGATCAGATTTAGAAGAACCCCCATAAGTGTTCTTCTATATTTGGAAAACCCCCACAAGAGGTCTTGTATTTTTAAAAAGACACCCTGAAGAGGTATTTTATTTGTAGTGTACACCTGAGGGGTCTTCTATATTAAAAGTCGTCCTGACGACATATTCTTTATTTGGAAGACCCCTGAAGTGGACTTCGCATTTAGAAGCCGCTTGAAAAGTTCTTCTTTATTTAGAAGACACCTCCTAAAGAGCTTTTGTATAATTATGAGATACCCTGAATAAGTGTTCTATATTTAAAAGACCTGCGAAGAGGTCTTCTATATTTATATGACCCCTGGAGAGGTCTTCTATATTTAGAAGATCCTTTCAAGAGTCCTTCTACGTTTAGAAGACCCTCTGGAGAGTTTAGAAGATCTCAGAAGGGATTTTTATATTTAAATGACCCTCGAGAGGTCTTCTATAGTGTGCTGCACGTCGTTCGGACTTGGAGGAAGTTACATGTCATTTATATGAAGAAGTCTTTATGGGAAATAGTTTTTTTCTGATGAATATATTTTTTCTTCAAATAATATACATATATCCCTAATATACATCGAACATAGAAATAAATATATAAAATGTCGTATGGAATTTGACACTAACATTACAGCCCAGTTCAGTCAGCTGGGTATTGCTGTTTCCTTTTCCTGTTCTACCATGCCTTTTTCCAAAATTTTCTTGAATTTGAAAATTTTTAAAATATTTTTCAGAGACTTCTGGGCTTATAACCTTTTGTGGTAGAAGGTTTATTTGCAATGAATAAAATACGTTTGTGAATAAATTGACTTATTAAGGGGTTATCCCTAGTTGTTCTGGCCAAAAAAACTCAATTTTTCATATTTTCTTTTTTTTTTTGAGAAAACTACCAATACTTTTAGGTAAATCTTTTATTCTATGAAAGAGCAAACTACATTTGGAATTTTTGATGTTGAAAAATATTGAACAGTTTTGTGGTAAATGGCTACCTGCGAAACCCATTTTTTGCAAAAGCGTTTTGCGGTGCCAACGCTTGCTGGAAAACGAATCTTCATATATTTTGGTGCCGATCTTCATATATTTTGGTGCGCGTTTTAAGAACCTAATAATGTTGTCTTAAAGTGAGACAGAATTTTCAAAAATCTATTTTAACAAAAATAGTTACCTGTAAAATTCAAAATTTCGATTTTAACGAAAAAATGGACTTAACGACAAGGTTTTAATGCATTTAATAAGCTCACCAAAATATACGAAGATCGGTCTATCCGCTTCGACTTCAAAAACGACATTTCGAGAAAAACGCGTTTTAAGTTTTTATTTCTGTTTACATGAATAAAAAATGTATTTTTGGTAAAACTACAAGGAGTCATCTATTCCTGGTCCATACAGGAGCTCTTCCGACGACGATGCAGCTTCTAAAATGGAAATTTGGTGTTGCCTTCGCAACATTCTTCCATCACGAGTGCACTCGGCCGCACGTCTCTCAGCCAGTGCAATTCGTGCTTGGTCGATTTTTTAGCATATTCGTGTGCGTTTTGTCCACAGCTCACTCCGATCGAGCACAAATAAAATAACAATTATTTTGTACCTTCGTTAAAAAGACCAATCGCAATATAAGCTGCTAAATTTACAACGAGTGCTCAACTTGAAAGGGTTTTTGGGGCAAATGTTCCAATAAGTTGATTGAAGCTTTCGTTGCTATTTTGATTGAAGCCGCCGACGCATCTTTCGAGTAAAGACTCTTTACTTAGATCGTTGTATATAGGTCTAATAGCATCCAAAACATTTGATGGAAGTAGTCTGTAATCGTGTATTAACGCCTCTTTTCTTGCCAAAAGGTAGCCATTGTGAGGTACATTAAAATTATGCAAAAGAAATGGTATAACAAACCATAAAGTACGCCTAAACACACAAACCACTACGGGTTCTCCACTTTGAAAGGTCATATCTCAGCCAATTTTGCTCCAATCGACTCTACACACTCTATACTACCTGTTCTCCAAAATAAGCCAATAATTTTTTTTTGATTGACAATTTTGAAATTGACAAGTATGGATAACCCCTTACCAATATGAAATTCAAATATCACTAGATTCTAATACTTGTTACAAGAACAATAGTATAACATATCTTAACATAATACTTCAACAGCTTAAACCGGAAGGTCACAATAGATGAAGTTGGAGAGATGAAAAAAAACGAAGTTTGTGGGCTGTTGGTAAGAGAAAAAATATGTATTAAAAATCAACGTTTATAGGAGAGAAGCAAAAAAATGCTAAAATAAGTGTGGGTGCTATAAGGGTTAAAAGTAACACTTTCCTAAAAAATAATCATCATCTGTGGTCAAATTTCTTTAAAATTCATTGCTTTCTCCCCTATCGGAAGGGCAACAGAACTCATATTGGTAACTTTTTCATTTAAATATCACCACTCTTATCCACCAACCACGAGCTCTATCGTCATCAGAACTCTTGAAGTATCTTCAATTATTCTAGTTTATTAGTTTGTAATTTGTTTTGCCAACCAAGAAGTTATTCCGATATACCATGCTCCGTTACGGAAACTATTCAAGAAAAGAACAAAGTTTCAAAGAAGAAAATTGTAAATTCATAGCTCCTTGAAGGGGAGGTAGAGACAGAATAACTCTTGAAACTACCACCAATAAATTAACGGAAATATTTTTGGGAGGTATTTATACAAAATGGTTGTAAAAACTTTAACGAAAATAAAAATAGTTTAAGGGCCATTATTACATCTGTTCTTTTACTACCTGATGGATTTGAAAACGCAAAATAAACCAATTTGGAGGCAATGAAAATATAATTTTTACATTGAGTGTCAATTCCAAGAAGCTCCTCCTTGAAATTCAATCATCACATTTAACTTTGAGTGAATCGGAACGCTATAAATATGTTCGGTAAATCCAAACTATTGCAAAAGAATACTTGTAATAATGGGGGTAAGAATCATAAATTTCAAAATTTTACTGCAATACTTACGCAGAACATTTTGATAAAACTTTTAAATAATCTACATCATTAAGTTTATCATAAAACTTACCTGAAAAGAAAAAAAGAGATGACAAATTAGATGACATACATATAACAAATATTTCAATAATTTATTTAATATTTTTCCCAAAACCCCTTTAAAATATTGTCACAATCCCAAAGAGGATGTCATTCAACAACCCCTGCCTTATAATTAACAAATTATTGCCTCCAGAGTCTAGAAATTATTGCACCTTAATCCTCTTGTGTTCTGCTGCAGGATAAAAACAACACATATATAATTTTAAACTGCCTACTGCAGTACCTCATCTCAGTGGCAAATACCAACAATGTTGGCCCAACACGCCCCTAGCAGTTATGTGTCAACAATTTTACAACAAAAACTGAAACAATTTACTTAATGGCCAAGTATTAAATGAATGGCAGTCGCATAATGCCCCTCTCAGGCAAATAGCCAGTCATTCAGCCGGCCACGTTACCCTCCCGGGCAAGAACAAATACCACCTGACCATTGTTCACCCATAGTCCATAACCGAATGGAAGAAAGGGATGGAAAAATGAAACTGTCACAATGTCATTTGCTTCCCTTCCATAAATGAAGAACAAATGAGCATTTAATACTTTGATAATGAATTGAGGCCATAAGTAAGGTGACAATGCAGCTGCCACAGAACGACGTTTTTGAGACAAGACAGAGATAGACAAGACTTTGGTGAGAAAGAACTTAGGTATTTGGGTCATGTTTTTGTCATTATTGCAGGCTTTTCACGAACAGGATTACAAGCTAAAAGGAATTTGCATAAATTGTGTGGAAGAAGATGCAACTATTAAAGAGCCTATTTTATCTTAAAGATGATGTTAAACGAATGTAGGCATAACATGCAGTATGGCGCATACGTGCTGACAATACTAATACGCCACACTGCGCGTCGAATGGGTTTCTTCTAAATATCGAAAACCTCTTTAGGGGGTCTTCAAAATGCAGAGCACCTCTTTAGGGGTCTTCTAGATGTACAAGACTTCTTCAGGGGGTTCTTCAAGATATACACGACTTTGGTAAGAAACAACCTAAGTATTTGGGTCATGTCTTTGCCATTATTGCAGGCTTTTCAGGAACAGGATTACAAACTAAAAGGAATTTGCATAAATTATGAGGAAGAAGATGCAACTATTAAAGAACCGATTTTATTGTAAAAATGATGGTAAACGAATGTGGACATAACATGCAATATGGACCATACTGGCGCATACGTGCTGACAATACTAATACGCCAATCTGCGCGTCGAATGGGGTCGGCAAAATGCGGAACACCTCTTTAGGGGTCTTCTAGATGCACAAAACCTCTTCAGGGGGTTCTTCAAGATATACACGACTTTGGTGAGAAACAACATAAGTATTTGGGTCATGTTGCGCACCGATTGGGTTTCTTCTAAGTATTGAAAATGCAGAGCACCTCTTTAGGGGTCTTCTAGATGCACAAAACCTCTTCAGGGGTTCTTCGAATATACATGACGTTTTCAGAGGGGGTTCTAGATATAAAATACCTCTTCAGGGGGTCTTTTGGATATACAAGAACTCTTCTGCGAACCTCCTAGATATATAAAACCTCTTCAGGGGCTCTTCTAGATATACAATACCACTTCTAGGGGTTTTTCTATATACACAATACCTCTTTTGGCGGTCATCGAGATATACAAGAGTCTTAAGGGGTCTGCCTCTCCAGGGGGTTTTCTATACACACAACTCTTCTTTAGGGAGTTTTCTATATAAACAAGACCTCTTCAGGTGGTCTTCAAGATATACATTACCTCTTCAGGAGGTCTTCTAGATACATAACAACTCTTCAGATGGGTTCGAAGATATACATGACCACGTCAATGGGTCTTCTAGATACACAAGACCTTCTCAGAGGGGTTTCTAGATTTTGTTTTGGAATGTCGTAAGAAAATAATTCTTTAAAAAAATCCACGTTTTGTGTTGGAATGGTGGAAGAAAATAATTCTTTAAAAAATCCATGTTTTGTTTTGGGA
This sequence comes from Musca autumnalis, assembly GCF_047663935.1. NCBI lineage: Eukaryota > Metazoa > Arthropoda > Insecta > Diptera > Muscidae > Musca > Musca autumnalis. Next base: position 24,854,423 of record NW_027411644.1, on the reverse strand, counting down.
TGGTGGAAGAAAATATTTCTTTGAAAAATCCATGTTTTGTGTTGGGATGGTGAAAGAAAAAATATTCTTAAAAAAATCTGCTGAATGTTGAAAAATATTCTTTAAAAAATCCAAGTTTTGGGGTCTGCTGAAGGATGAAAAAAATAGTCTTTAAAAATCGACGTTTTGAGGCCTGTTGAAGGATGAAAAAATATTGTTTAAAAAATCCAAGTTTTGTGGTCGGAAGGTGGATGAAAATTTTTCCTATAAAAAATCCAAGTTTTGTGGTCGGATGGTGGATAAAAAGTTTTTATATATAATGCACTTTTTGTAGTCGGGTTATAGACGATCTCTTCAGAGGGTCTTCTAGATACACAAGACCTTTTGGGTATATAATATGCCTTTTAAGGTGTAAACATAAAAGACTTCTTCGGGAGATCTTTTGAATATTGAAGAGAATCGTTTATATATAAAAGACCTCGTCTTTTTAATATATATATAATATCTCTTCATGTGACCTTTGGAATATAGAAGACCTTTTCAGGGGGTCTTCTAAATGAAGAAGATCATTTCATGCTGTCTTCTAAATATGAAAGGCCTCTTCAGATGGTCTTCTAATATAGAATACCTCTTCAGGGGGGTTTCCAAATATACAACACCTCTTAAGGAGGTCTTCTAAATATTGGAGACTGCTTCATTGCGTCTTCTAAATAAAAAGGGGGTGTTCTAAATATAGAAGACCTCTTCATGAGGTCTTTTGATAATATATAGAATACCTCTTTAGTGCCTCTTTTGTATTCAAAAGACCACTTCTAGAGGTTTTCTGAATATTAAAGGCCTATTCAGAGGGTCGTTTGAGTATAGAAGACATCTTCAGGGGGTCTTTTGAATATAGTAGACCTCTTCAGGGGGTTTTCGAAATATAGAAGACCTCTTTCGAGGTTCTTCTAAATATACAAGTCATCTTTCAATGGTCTTCTAAATATAAAAGTCCTCTTCAGGGGTCTTTTAAATATAGAAGATCCCTTCAGAAGGTTTTCTAAATATTGATAGCCAGAGAGTCATTTGAATATGGAAGACCTGCTCAGGGGCTCTTTTGAATATAGAAGACCTCTTCAGGGGTTCTTCTAAATATAGAAAAGCCCTTTAGGGGGTTTTATAAATATAGAAGACCTCTTCATTGGGTCTGTTGAATATAGAAGACCTTTTCAGGGGGTGTTCTAAATACAGAACACCATTTCATGCCGTCTTCTAAATATAAAAGGCCTCTTCAGATGGTATTCTAATATAGAAAACCTCTTCAGGGGGGTTTCCAAATATATAACACCTCTTAAGGAGGTCTTCTAAATATTGGAGACTTCTTCATTGCGTCTTCTAAATAAAAAGCGGGTGTTTTAAATATAGAAGACCTCTTCATGAGGTCTTTTGATAATAGAATACCTCTTTAGTATCTCTTTTGTATTCAAAAGACTTCTTCTAGAGGTTTTCTGAATATTTAAGGCCTATTCAGAGAGTCGTTTCAGTATATAAGACATCTTCAGGGGGTCTTTTAAATATAGTAGACCTCCTCAGGGGGTCTCCTAAATATAGAAGACACCTTTTGAAGGGTCTTCTAAATAAAGACTTCTTTTGGGGGATCTTCTCTACAGAAGTCCTCGGTTGAGGGAACGTCTATATATAAAGAAGACCTCTTTCGAATGTCTTCTACATATAAAAGTCCTCTTTCAACGGTCTTCTAAATATAAAAGTCCTCTTCAGGGGTCTTTTAAATGTAGAAGATCTCTTCAGAACGTTTTCTAAATATTGATAGCCACTTCAGAGAGTCCTTTGAATATAGAAGACCTCTTAAGGTTTCTTTTGGATATAGAAGACCTCTTCAGGGGGACACCACGGGTGTCTTTTGAATACAAAAGTTCTCTCCATGGGGTCTGTTGGATATAGAATACCTCGTCATTGGGTCTTCTAAGTATAGAAGACCTCTTTAGAGGTTCTTTTGCATATAGAGAATTCCTTGAATATAGAACACATCTTCAGAAGTTTTCCTAATGTAGAAAATCTTTTCAGGGGATCTTTTGAATGTAGAAGACCTCTTCCGAAGGTCTTTTGATTATAGAAGACCTCTACAGGGAGTCTTCTAAATAAAGAAGACCTCTTCCGGGGGTCTTTTAAATATAGAGGACCTCTTCTTTTATAAAATGAATACATCTTGAGAGATTTCTTTCCACGGAAGACTTCTTGAGGGTCTTCTTTTCAAAGAAAACCTGTAGAGAATCATCCTTCCATATAAGACCTCTTGAGGGTATTCTGTGCATAGAAGACCTCTTTCTGGGTTTCTTATTCTTAGAAGGCCTCTTGTAGGTCTTCTGTACCTAAGAGACCTCTTGGTAGTCTTCTTTCCATAGAATACCCTTTGCTGATCTTCTTTTTTATAGAAGACGTCCTTCTGGTCTTCTTTTTTGTAGAAAATCTGGACCCTATTCCTTGAAACAACTTATCGCCTTTCACTTTGCACTTATCAAAAAGTAGTTATTTTGAAAAGAATTTTTTTTTGTAAAATAAAATAAAATGAAATAAAAAAAAAAATAAATGAAATAAAATAAAATAAAGTAAAACAGATAAAATAAAAGGAAATAAAATAAAATAAAAAAATAAAATAAAGTAAAATAAAATAAAACAAAAAAATTAAATGAATTAAAATAAAATAAAATAAAATAAAATAAAATAAAATAAAATAAAATAAAATAAAATAAAATAAAATAAAATAAAATAAAATAAAATAAAATAAAATAAAATAAAATAAAATAAAATAAAATAAAATAAAATAAAATAAAATAAAATAAAATAAAGTAAAATAAAATAAAATAAAACAAAACAAAACAAAAAAAATTAAATGAAATAAAACAAAACAAAAAAATTAAATGAAATAAAATAAAACAAAATAAAATGAAGTGAATTAAAATAAATAGAGTGAAATAAAATAAAATATTAAAATAAAAATATAATAAAATACAATAACATAAAATAAAATAAAACAATATAAAATAAAATTCCATGAAACAACTTATCGCCTTTCACTTTGCACTTATCAAAAAGTACGTATTTTTAAAAGTGATATTTTTTTTTTTTTGTAAAATAAAATAAAATAAAACAAAAAAATTAAATGAAATGAAATAAAATAAAATAAAGTAAAACAGATAAAATGAAAATAAAATAAAAAATAAAACAAAATAAAATAAAGTAAAATAAAATGAAATAAAATAAAGTGAAATGAAATAAAAAAATAAAATTAAAACACAATAACATAAAATAAAATAAAACAATATAAAATAAAATAATAAAAATAAACTCTCAAATAGAGTTTACTCTAAGTGCAAAATCGAGAAACATCGATTTGTGTGAAATTTCGGGAAAAAGTAATTCGATCCTTATAATTTCTTGTCACTACAGTGTTTTCCCTATTTCCGAAAAACATCTCCCGCCGAAACGTTTTAAAAGCTTTACTTGTTTTAACAATGTCAATATTTGGTCTGCAAAACCAAAATGCAAAGTTTTCTGTGGAACGAAAGAGCACAATTTTTTGCAAAATCTTAGCAAAATACACTTTGCAGTTACAACTTTTCAGTTAGCGGAAGGAAAAGTTTGTGGAACAGAAATCAAAATGAGAGCAACATTTCTTTGAAAACTTAGCAAACTCAACTTATCAAGTTGCTAATGATCACTTATCAAACATAATGTTTGTGTGGAACGCAAAAAATTGCGATTTATCAAAAATATTGCTAAGTGCAAAATGAAAAGTTGATAAATTGTTTCATGGAATAGGTCCCTGTTTCTTATCTTCTTTTTTTATAGAAAACCTTGGGAGTCTTCTTTCCATAGATAACTTGTTGTGGGTCCTTTTTTCAGGGAAGACATCTAAGACCTTCTTTTCATAGAAGATCTCTTGCTTTTCATAGAAGACTTCTTGCTGGTCTCCTCTTTCGTAGAAGACCTCTTGAGGGTCTTCTTTCCATAGAAGACCTTTTCAGAGTCTTCTTTTCGTAGTAAACATCTTGAGGGTCTTCTTGGCATAGAATACCTCTTGAGGGTTTTCTTTGCATAGAAGACCTCTTGAGGACCTACTTTTCATAGAAGACCTCTGGCTGGTCTTCTTTTCATAGAAGACTCCTTGGTGGTCTTCCTGGCATAGAAGAACTCTTCGTTGCATAGAAGACCTTTTGAGGATCTTCCTTTCATATCCTCAGTGTTTTCTTTCCATAGAAAACACCTTGCTGATCTTCTTAAGGAACACTTCCTGTTGGTGTTTTCATAGAATACGTCTTGAGTCTCAATTCTATAGAGAATCCTTTAAGGGTGTACTATACAAGAAGGACCTCTATTAAATAAAGCTGAGCCACCATCAACTTCTCAAAACTTTCGTAGACAATAATTGATGATCAAAATCTTCTGATTTAGAAGAGCAAACAATCGTTGAACTTTTATTGATTTTAAGAGTGTAACTTATATACAAGTGACCAAGCTTAGCTTTCCTCTGCAACAAAAACAACATCCTAATATGCCTGATCGGGCTTAACCACCCGTGAAACGTAGCATAATGGATGGTCGGTAGAATCCTAATTTGTCAATATATTTCTTAGGTCTTAACAGCTCAACTCGAAAGATAATTAATTAATTTAATAAATATCACTATAAATGATCTTCGCCATTATAAGGCTAAAATAAAAAAAAAAAATTATTCATCATTTTAGGTTGCAGATTCCTGAGGCATCTACCAAAGCCTCACGTCTTTTTGCAATTTGTAAACAGTAATTTAAAAATTATCAGTTACATACCATCAGACAACATTCCCAAAGCCAATACTCGATGACAGTTTTAATGCCGATATTCTGACTTTTATTCCCTCTCGCTTTGCCCTGTCCTTCTGTTTGTTGGCTATTAGTTGTAAAGATGGCAGGGACTTGAATGTGCATACTAAGGTAGAAAAACTTGCATACATTTGCATGAATACGCAGATAACTAGGCTTGTAGTCAAACATATTTTTAACGTATTGCTACACACAAATTTACGTACATATGTATGAATGTGTTCGAAGTATAAATTCAATGGTATTTTATTGAATTAATGGATGGATGGCATTGAAGAAACTAAAAAAATACACAGACACTTACACATGTAGAATTGTTTTCATTATTGCATACTAATGATTTAAGCAGGCGTTCAAGTTTCTCTGGACACTTTTATGGTAGTATAGCTGCGTTATGCCAGCAGCAATACGCTACCCCTATAATGCGAATTTAAACCTAATTCATTAGAAGAAAAATCGTTGTTGGCTAGTGTTAACACTATTGGCACTAACGACTAACTCTCATTGGAACTAACTAACTCTCATTGGAATTGTTAGAACACCAGCATTGACAAGGATTGGCTACTCTCACCATGATGACAACAAAGAGTAAAATATGCAACTTATATGGTCCGACATTCCAATGTTCAGATTGTTAAATCAGCATTCTATCGACATCAAAGAGAGAACAAGTAAAAAAGTATCAGTCGGCATTGCCGACAGAGATGTACCCTCAGTCTGTGTGGATTGAAATACTTTTTTCCCAAAAAAACTTCAAAATGTTGGGCTTATGAACTGACAAAAGTATGAATAGGATTAAAGCTCAAGAATTTGCGGGGATAACGATATATAGGGCTTTTTTATCACACTAGCCTACGAAAAACATAATATCGCTGTAAAGAGGGCCACTAGAAAAACCTTCGGTAAAAATGTCCAAAGGATACTCGAACATACCCTTAACCACACAAAAATGTTGAACATTTGTGTGGGTGGTACCGCAAGATTTGGACAGAAAGGACAAAATTTGATCATAAACTAAGTATCGACAAAGCCAGTAAGACGAAACTCAGTACGGATTGGGATGCCTACAAGGTCAATTTCAATAAGTACAAGAGTGAAATCAAGAAACCTAAGCGAAATTCTTGGGTTAGTTTCAGCGAGTCGATAGAAGGAGTTAGTGAAGCTGCCAGGTTCCGTGAGATACTATCTAAGGACCCAAAATCCATAGGTAGTATCAAACGGAGCGATGGTTCCTGAACTAACTCCGGTCTAGAGACTTTGGATCTACTGTCAGGGGTTCATTTTCCCGGTTGTGTTGACTTCGACGGAGCCTTGCAACAGCAAGTCAAGTCGAGTCCGAACTGTCGAAGATGAACAGCTGATTGACAGAATAACTAATCACACAAGAATTCGGTGGGCGGTCAACAGTTTCCAGCCTTACAAATCACAGATACCGGGTGGTATAATACCGGCAATGCTACAGAATGTGGCTGAGCCGGCGCTATCAATGCTGGTAGAAATTTTCAAGGCTCGTTTATTGTTATAGTACATACCTCGTCTGTGGAAGGAGGTAAAGGTGACCTACATCCCCAAAGCGGGGAAGCCAAGTCATACTCTACCAAAAGACTACAGACAGATCTTGAAATTAGAATACAATTAAACCCCATTAACATCAGCAAATCACAACATGCCTACACTTAAAGCAAATCAGTGGAGACTGCCTTGCATGAGGTGGTCGGGCATGTTGAGAAGCATATGGGAAATCCAGACTTCACGCTGACGGCCTTCCTCGATATAGAGGGGGCTTTCAATAACGTAAAGCTTGAATCAATCCACAATGTTCTCAGCAACACAGGCATTTCCTCCATCCTTGTGGAATGGATTGATGGGATGCTGAAGAGTAGAATCATCAACTCATGCATAGGAGAGAGTTCCGTGAGGAAATCCGTTAACAGAGGCACTCCGCAGGGAGGAGTTCCCTCACCCCTGCTATGGCTTCTGGTAATAAATGAAATACTTGTGTGCTTCGACCGGCTGAAGATCAAGGCGGTTGCTTATTCTGATGATGTGGTTGTGCTGATAAGTGGCAAATTCCTGCCAACCCTGTCTGAGCTCATGCAAAGAGCCTTAGTACAGCTTGCAAACTGGGCCCAGAACAACTGGTCTGGGAGTAAACCCGGAAAAAACAGAGCTTGTACTATTCACTAAGAAACGCAAAATTCCCAATTTCGAGCCTCCAGTCATGGACGGGGTGGCCCTGGAACTTTCTACGGAACCTAAATAACTCGGCACTATTCTGGACCATCACTTGTCATGGAAAAGAAATGTAGAGGAGCGAACGAAGAAAGGACTCATGGCACTCTATTCCTGTAAGAATTCCATTGGGAAAAGCAGGGGATTGAGACCACAGATCATACACTGGCTGTATGTAACCGTGGTCCTGCCCTGGTCCTTTCCAAATTATCAAGTGTACAAAGAACCACGTCACTGCTGATTACCGGATCGATTAAAAGCACTAATCAAGCTGCTTTAAACGTCATCCTGGATCTCCAACCTCTGGAGATCCTAATACAGTTTCAGGCGGCGAGAACTGCTTTTAGACTCCGGGAGTCAGGGTGTTGGCGTGGTTCACACTTTGGACACTCGAATGTCCTAAAACTAGTTGATAGTCGACTTGAGTTAAGTGACAATGGTTGCGTAAGCGATTATATGCCTACCTCATTCATGTTTGACTCCTTAACTGTTATCTCCCCAAGCAGAGACGCATGGGCTGAGTGCATATCTCCTCTGGACGGTCTGGCAAGATGGAAGAAGGTACTGGCGCTTGCGTCTACTGCGAGAATCCACTAATTAAAAACTCATATAAGCTTGACGATAATTGAAGTGTTTTTCAGGCGGAGATTCTTGCTATCAAGAAAGCAGCAGAATTGGTTAGGGCTTGAAGGCAGTCTTACAGGACCGGTGAGTATATATGTCGATAGTCAAGCGGCCCTCAAGGCTCTCAAGTCACGGACCATAAATTCAAGAGGTATTTATACTGTAGAGCTCTCCTACAATCAAGATATCGTAAAGCTATGTTGGGTTCCGGGTCACAGCAACATCATAGGAAACGAGGTAGCAGATGAACTGGCTCGAGGTGGCTCTAGGTCTATCGACTTATGATTTGATGAAACCGTCCCGCCACCGATGTGCCACTACAAACTACTAAACTTCGGGAGATCTTCAATGAGAAAGCACATTAAAGATGGCTATTGGAACCTGGTTGCAGGGTATCCAAGGCAATCTGGCCTGTGGTTTCTCGTCGAAGAACACCTTCCCTCCTCTCACTTGATAAGTTAGGGATGAAAATCGCGGTGGGACTTATAACAGGTCACTGCAGAGTGAGGTCCCTAACTTCAAATGGGACGACAGTGGCATTGACTACTGCAGACTTGTGTGGGGGAGGTACCTGAAGCAGTGGATCGATATGGCTTATCTTCGAACTTAAACTAAGTTTGCACAAAATATTACGAAGGCCACATTTTGGACCGAATCGGCAGATCCGTTCAAGAGTTATCTTGAGCACCAACCACTATACACGCTGTCATAGGGGTTTTTTGTACCTTTCAGGCTATTTTCTCAGGAAGTATGGACTTGCCCCTGAAAAAACTTTTACCGTTGTAATTGAGGCAGCAAATGCAAGTTGCTTCAACAAAAATCAAAGTGATTCGAGAGCAGGTCTTAAAGTGAACTTATCTGAAACTTTGTGTGGGAGATACCCGAAGGAGTGGACAAATTTAGTCCATGTTCGAACCTGATCCATATCTGGTAGATATATTAGGATGTGTAAAATGTGGGCCAATTCGGTCACTCCCTTCAAGAGTTATCATCCGCACAATTTTTCCGAACATTTTTTAACTTGTGTGGGGGAGGTACCTGAAGCAGTGGATCGATATGGCTTATCTTCGAACTTAAACTAAGTTTTCACAAAATATTACGAAGGCCACATTTTGGACCTAATCGGCAGATCCGTTCGAGAGTTATCTTGAGCACCAACCACTACACACGCTGTCATAGCGGTTTTTTGTACCTTTCCGGGTATTTTCTATGGAAGTATGGACTTGCCCCTGATGAAACTTATAGCGTCGAATGAGGGACAGTAAATACAAGTTGCTACATTAAAATTCAAAGCGATTCGAGAGCAGGTCCTATACTGAACTTTTCCGAAATTTTGTGTGGGAGGTACCCGAAGGAGTGAACCGATTGAGTCAATATTGAAACCTAATCTAAGTCTGGTAGAAATTTCACGATGTGAAAAGTATGGACCAAATCGCTTACTTCCTTTTAGAGTTATCGTGCGCACAAATTTTCCGAACTTTTGTGAGGGGGAGGTACCGGAAGGGGTGGAGCGATATAACCCATCTTCGAACTTAAACTAACAAACACTTGCACCAACATGAGGATAAATATTTACTGAGCTATGTCGGATTGAGGTTTGCAATTAAAATTACAACAATTTGTGCAAATCAAGTTGAAATCCGTGCTTGTGTGGGCGCGGTGGGGACTTGTAAATATTGATGTTTCTCTCAATTTGCTGTTGTTCAATGCAAATATTTAGTTTGCCGTTTGACTAGTTTAGCCGTACCACTCACAACAAACATTCACATACAGATACACTCACTCAATCACATTCAACTCACATTCATATTCAAGTATTTGCATTTGCAAATTCATGATTTGTTGTCATCATTGTTGCTGTTGTTGTTATTTACATAGTGCTCTTTTTTCTTGTTTATTTGTTTTTCCATTGTGCAGCTTTCATTGGCTAAGCTTTGTAATTAAATTCAATAAAAAACTAATGCACTCTTAAACAAGCCAGATGTTGTTGTTATTGTTATACGATAATATCATTAAATTAGTTGTGATTTGTTTTTCAGGATTAAAAAGGATAACAAATCGACTGAATGCTGATGAGAATTGATAAAGGAAATTAAGCAATTGAAATTTTGAAAATTAAAAATGTTGTAATTAAAGAGATTTGAATATGAATATTCATTGTTGTTGTTGTAACAGTGTTGGTTATTATGTTTGTATGTTCGTTTTTTTGTTCAATCTGGCTCTGGGTCTATCTCCAGTTCCAGGAAAGTGGCTGCTTCGATGGGATGTAACCACAGATCCACTGGAGTTAGATGCGTAGGGTTGGCTTGGCAGTTGTAAAGGTGTTTTGTGTCGTGCGGGCCCATGCCACATACTGGGCAGACGTCTTGCACAGCGCGGTCGATTTCCGCCCAATAAGAATTTAGGACTTTATTCACACTATAACTGCTTAAGGCCTTGGCAACTGCATCCGTGTGAATACTATTTAAACCTGCTTGATACGCTTGTTGATCTAGGGGTTCTCTCCTGTATCGTTGGACCTCTCCCTCTAGAGCATGGATATCCTTCCTGATCTGCCTGTATGTGTCGGGCCTACCCACAAGATGATGATTGGGATGGCTAACACGGTAACATCCAAGCAGGTACTGCAACGAAAGCATCTCATTGTGTTGCTTTACTGGAATCTTTTTCCTCCTCATGTAGATGGTCCACTGAAGATTTGAGGAGGCACCCTGTTGCTGTTCTGGCAAGTTTGAATCTTTTTCCAATTCGTATCACATAATCTCGGGGACAAGACTGGCGTCGCATAGCTTACCACAGACCTTGTTCCTAATCTTCAGTTTGTCGCAGATAGCGGAGTCGTGCGCGCACGACGTGAAAGTAGTGTCGAATGTGACCCCTAAAATTTTGGGGCAGTTTGTGGTCGGAATTCTGCTACCGTCGACCACGACATTCAATTCTCTTCCAAACTGCGCTGTCCATGTGGTGAACAGAGTGGCTGTTGATTTTGTGGCGGAGATCTGCATATTTCTCGAATGGAAAAAGTGGTAAGATCGGTTAAATAGTTGTTCAGTGTCTCACAGATGTCATCAGGATAGGTACCCAACGCCAGGATCGTGCAATCATCCGCATACGTTACGATCTCGATGCCGTCTGGAGGGGGCGGAATACAGGAGAGGTAGAGGTTAAACATATCACCCCACCTTTGGAAACTCCCTGTTTCACTCTACGAGGTTTGGACTTCTTGTTCCTGAATTCCACGTACGACTATCATCCACACATATAATTGACTATCCAACGTTTCAAGCTTGGCCGGAGGGTTGTCTGCTCAATGTCCTCAAACAGCGTGGAGTGCCTGACTGTATCAAAGGCTTTTGATAAGTCAAGCGCCACCATCACTGTTCTATCGCACGGCCGTCTCTGGTGGAGTCCTTGACAAATATGTGTGGTAATGGCGTGCAGAGCAGTTGTCGTGCTTTGCTGCTTACGGAATACATGCTGACGATCGGCAACTCGATAGCTATTTCTGATACTGGGGAGGACTAAGGCCTCAAGTGTCTTTGCTACGGGCGACAAAAGCGAAATCGGCCTGTACGACTCACTTTTGCTGGCTTCCTTGCCGGGCTTCCGTAGTGGGACCACCCTGTCCATTTTCCAGACTTCGGTAACAATGAGGGTGGATAGCGACAATTTGAGAACTTTAGTGAGATACTCCACTCCCGGCTCATCCAGCTGCTTCAGCATTACCATGGAGATTCCATCAGGGCCCAATGCTTTGGATGATTTAGCGTTCCTGATGGCATTAGCAACATCATCCTTTGTAAACTGTGGTGGTTCCTCCTCGGCAGGAAGAGATCTGATGCGACGTAATACTCTTCTCTTTGCCCTGCCTGCTCGACAAACTGTCGATTGAAATAACTTGCTCACCTCTTCGGGTCAGTCAACGTAACGTCGCCAAACGTGACTGAGGTCATATCTTCCCTTCTTCCAGGGTTCGAGAGTGACTTAACCGTTGCCCACAATTCACATATACCGGCTCCAATGTTGCAACTCTTCAGATGATTTAACCACTTGTTCCGCTTGTGCTTGCCGATCAGCCTGTTAACTTCCAGTGTCAGCTCCTTTACTCTGGGGTCATTGGGGTTGGTTCGGCGAAGCTCATCACGCTCATTTGCTAATCATGTCGCCTCTGCTGGGAAGTTTGGTCTTACTTCGGGTATTTGACCAGCAGGGATATGGCGAGCGGCTGCAGCAGTGATGATGTCTCGGAACGTCCTTTCCGCTACCCGAACATCAGAAGAATTGGGCAGCTCTCTGAAGCGGTGATTGGTGAACTCTCTGAAACCCGGCCAATCAGCTTTCTTACGATTGACGAATGTGCGGCGTTCAGAGGTAATGAAATCGGGTGGTCTGCTAATGGAGACAATTATGGGGAGATGGTCTGATCCAAGGAAAATGACGGGTTGCCAGTTAACGTCATTTGTCAGACCAGGTGACACGATGGTTATGTCTGGCGAGCTGTGACAATTTCCACTAATTCTGGTAGGGGCGTCCTCATTGACCGTGCAAAACGTAGAGCTGCCAATCTGCTCAGCCAGCGCTGTACCTCTCTGGTGGTTTCCGAGGGCCGAATGCCACATCTCATGATGCGCATTAAAGTCCCCCAGGACCAGACGATTATGACCTTCCAAAAGCGGGCTAATTTTAGGCACGTAATCTGAGATACAGCTATTTCTCGGCGGGATGTATACTTCAGCAACTCTATCTCGGCAGTTCCACACCTGACTGCTACCCCCATACATTCCATGTGCGGGTCATTAGAGACAGGCTCAAGCGAGATAGGTCTGTATTGGACAGACTGGTGCAATGGGATAGCTAATCCCCCACCTCCAATTCTGATGCGATCTTTCCTTAGCACACTGTAACCATCACAATGTTGTAAGCTACAGTTGTTGTTGAGCTTGGTTTCTTGCACCGCAGCGGAGTCCATTTCAATTAAATTGCAAAAAGAATGCATTTTCTGGGATTGGGACAACATCGGCTGGTGTTAGAGACTGCGCGTGCGGTTGTTGTCGAGGGGACTGCGGGGGAGTTTCGTAGTCAGACGACGAGGGAGTTTCGTAATCCGACGACTCAATGGGGACGGTGTTCACGCAGCATGCAGCAACATAGTCCCTGTCGTAGTCCCTCAAGTCGACAAGTCCAGAGCAACCCCTTAGATGCACCCACTCCTGATATCAATTGCATCTCAACGAAAGTTGGATGTGGGTGAAGATGCGGATGTGACAAACTGACACAGATATATTGGTCCTGGGTTTTTCTCCGTCCCGGCACGGACCAAAAGAATTCGGAGCAAGCATTCCGGGATATGCTGCTCCCAACATAGAAAAACGAAACAAATACAAACATATGTACACTGAGGTGGCAGCTGCTGGCCGGAACGATGATTTTGTGCTGTTCCGGGTCAATCCGGTACGAAAGAACCCGATGCGTGGGATTGATGAATATTCATATTCATCAATGAATATTTATAGACCGTTGTTAGTGGCTGTGTATAAATATTGCCATAACGGTCCGCCTATGAAGTTTTATCTGGAAAATGTTTTTTCTATAGAAGACCTATTGAGTGTCTTCTTTCCATAGAATACAACATATTGTACTTCTTTTCACAGAATCCCTCTTCATAAAAGACTTTTTGCTTGTCTTCTTTCTTTTGATTGACTTCTTTTCAGGGTCTCTTGTCCATAGCAGGCGTTTTGCTTGCCTTCTATTCAGAGAATAGCTCTTGACACTGTTTTACCCATAAAAGTCCTTTTACGAAGCTTATCTTTATAGAAGACCTTTTGCAAATATTCTTTTCAGAATACCTCTCAAAGTTATAGAAAATCTTTGCCGGACTTCTTTTTACGGTCTTTTACCATCGAAGACCTAACATTGGCCTGCTTACCCTAGAAGACCTCTTAAGGGTCTTCTTTCCATAGAAACTCAGGTTGGCTGAAACAATTTTTAAGAATTACACAGGTCAGAAGTTCAGATTGACTTAGATTTTTTTCCACATAAATTAAGCTTAGATCGGCCTTGAAAAACACCTTCCAAAAATTCTCAAAAAATCCACACTTACGAAAAAAACTATTATAAAGCTTAGGTAACGAAGTCGACGCTTAGGAAGCTTAGATTGGCCTTGAAACACTTCTTATGAATTTTATTCCATCTTAATCCACGCATATAAAGCTTAGTTGGGCCGTGAAAAAAATCGTATGAAATCCAGGCTTATAAAGCTCAGGTTTGCTGAGAAAATATTTTAATAAAATTCATAATTTAAAGCTTAGATTGACTTTGAAAACTATTTTATGAAATCAAGACATATGAAGATCAGGTTGGCTGAAAAAATATTCTAGCTTAATCCACGCCTATGAAGCTTTGATAGGCCTTAAAAATCGCTTAAGAAAACCAAGCCTTTGAATCTTATGTTGGCTGAGAAAATATTCTATAGAAATCCAGGCTTATTCAGTTCAGAAATCCACCCTTATGAATTTTAATATAGCCTTGAAAAAATTCTTATGAAATCCAAGCTTATGAAGCTGATGTAGACTGGAAAATATTCTTGATATATTCACGCTTATAATGCCCAGCTTTGTCTAGAAAATATTTTTAAGAAATCAACGCTTATGAAGCTCAGTTTGGTCTAGAAAAAAAATGTTTAAGAAATTTGGCCTAGGAAATATTCTTCAAAAATCCACGCTTACGAAGCCCAGATTGCCTAGGAATCTATTCTTCAAAAATCCTCTCTCATGAAGCTCAGGTTGCCTGAGAAACTATTAATAAAAATTAGGCTTATAATGCTCAGGTTAGATGAGAAGATATTCCATCTTAATCCCCGCATATAAAGCTTAATTGGGCTTCGAAAAAAATCGTATGAAATCCAGGCTTATAAAGCTCAGGTTTGCTGAGAAAATATTTTAATAAAATTCGAACTTTAAAGCTTAGATTGGCTTTGAAATTGTTTTTTATAAAATTGAGACTTCTGAAGCTCAGATTGGCTGAAAAAATGTTCTAGCTTAATCCACGCCTATGCAGCTTTGATATGCCTTGAAAAACCGCTTAAGAAAACCAAGCCTTTGAATCTTATGGTGGCTGAGAAAATATTCTTTAGAAATTCAGGCTTATGCAGTTCAGAAATCCACACTTATGAATTTTAATTTAGCCTTGAAAAAACTCTTATGAAATCCAAGCATATGAAACTGATGTAGACTGGAAAAATATTCTTAAAAAATTCACGCTGTTAATGCTCAGCTTGGTCGTGAAAAAAAAAAATGTTTAAGAAATCCAGGCTTATTAAGCTCAATTTGGGCTATGAAATATTCTTCAAAAATCCACGCTTACGAAGCCCAGATTGAGAACTCCAAATATATATTAAACTAAGTTTGGGAGGGTTTTTGGAGCTTTTGGGCCATTATCTCAGGAAGTATGGACTTACTTCGGAAAATATTGTACCGTTGTAAATGGGGTCAATAGGACAGCCTACTGAAAAAAGATTCGAAACGACCCAAGAGGAGCTTTAACTTCGCTTTTCCCGAAATTTGTGCGGAAGGTGCCCGAAGGAGTGGACCTATGTAGACCATATTACAACCTGGTACATGACTGGATGAAATAATACGATGTGCAAAGTCTGCACCCATCAAAATTTCCCTGTGATAATTATTTTGCGGATTTTCCATTTTGGTTGGTGCCGTCAGGGTTTCTTGGAGTTTTTAGGCCAATATCTCAGGAAGTATGGACTTGCGCCAGAAAAAAAGTACCGTCGTATAGGAAGCCGCAAGGACAACTACTGAAAAAAATTTCAAAACGATCCGCGAGGTGCTCTTAAACTTCACTTTATCCGAATTTTGTGTAGGAGGTACCCGAAGGAGTGGACCGATATAGTCCATATTCCAACCTGATACATGACCGGATGATATAATACGATGTGCAAAGTTTGGATCAATCAGAAACTCCCTGCGAGATGTATCTTGCGGATTTGCCATTTTGGTTGGTGCCGTCAGGAACTTTTTTGGAGCTTTTTGGTCCATTAACTCAGGAAGTATGGACTTGCGCCCGAAAAAAATTGTACCGCCGTAAAGGGAGCCGCAAGGACAACTACTGAAAAAAATTTTCAAAACTATCCGCGAGGTGCTCTTAAACTTCACTTTATCCGAATTTTGTGTGGGAGGTACCCAAAGGAGTGGACCGATATAGTGCATATTCCAACCTGATACATGACTGGATGATGATTATAATACGATGTGTAAAGTTTGGATCAATCAGAAACTTCCTGCGGATTGTATCTTGCGGATTTGCCATTTTGGTTGGTGCCGCCAAGAACTTTTCTTGGAGCTTTTAGGCCATTATCTCAGGAAGTATGGACTTGCGACCGAAAAAAATTGTACCGTCGTAAAGGGAGCCGCAAGGACAACTACTGAAAACATTTTCAAAACGATCCGCGAGGTGCTCTTAAACTTCACTTTATCCGAATTTTGTGTGGGAGGTACCCAAAGGAGTGGACCGATATAATCCATATTCGAACCCTATCTATGTCTGGAAGTAATAATACGATGTGCAATGTTTGGACCAAATCGACTGTTTTCGAGAGTTATCGTTCACACCATTTTATAGAAAAATTTAGAACTTTTGTGGGGGAGGTACCCGAAGGAGTGGACCGATATAGCTCATCTTCGAACTTAAACTAAGTTTGAAAAAAAAACTTCAAGTCAAAATCCGGGGGCTCGATTTTCACCGTAGACATATGGTCTAGTAGACTTTTTTGCTCAGCACAATCCCAATAATCAGAAAATCCAGGCGCCCGTGGTGGTGTTCAAATCGCCCCACCCTAGTATATACCCTTTCTAGCCTAAAGGCTGAGGGTATAAAAATGTACGAATATGAGGGTTTGAAAATATGTTTAAAAAATCTATGAAACTTAAATTGACCCCCAAAATATTTTTATGAAATCCACGCGTATGCAGCTGATGTGGGGCTTGAAAATATGTTTGTGATATCCACGCTTATAAAGCTCAGTAGTGCGATTCTCTAACTCATGTTTTGAGTTACCGACAAAAATCGGTAAAATTAAAACGCAAAATTATGAATGAAAAGTTCAAATAAAAGTTGACAACACTCCTGCTATCGGTAGAACTTTACGACTACTTTTTATTCGTCGCTAACTTACCGACAAACATCGTTAATTACCGAAGTTATAAGCATTTTAATTTTACCGACAATTGTCGGTAACTCAAAAAATGAGTTAGAGAATCGCACTACAGGTTGGCGAAAAAATTTTATTTAAAAAAAAGCATGATTCTAAAGATTAGATTGGCATTGAAATACTTCTAAGAAATCAAAGCTTATAAAGTTCAGGTGAGTTTTGAAAAAATTCTTTCGAAGCTCAGATTGTCTGAGAAAAAGTTCTTAGAAGCCCATGCTCACGTTGAAGTCAACCGTTATCGAACTTTACAAATATTACACTGTGAACACAAATTTTGGGGCAGAGATAATTCCTGTTGGATATGAAAGCCCTTGGTGAGTATATTAAGAACTCCAAAGGACAGATCCGCCGTGAAGTCGATGAAGTTTTTGCTAGAGACCCTGCAAGCCATCAGGAATTAGAGTTATATCTTTGTTCACTGTTGCCTTAGCTTATTTTTTAGATGACATGTCTTCAGTCAAATAGAATGAGGATTATTTGCGTAAAGCACTTCGAACTTCTAACTCGCTTCCTTCAATGTCCTTTTCGTCCTTTATTTTAAGAGCCGCTATAAAAGTACCACAAGATGATGTTTTTCAGCTTCGAAATGTTCTGCAAAAATGTCGCTCAGAAAATTTAATGTACGGCTCTAATGACAACTATACGATTTTGTAGCCCTTTTATTGCGGCTCTTAAAATAAAGGACGAAAAGGACATTGAAGAAAGCGAGTTAGAAGGTCGAAGTGCTCTACGAAAATAATCCTTATTCGATTTGACTGATGACATGTTATCTCAAAAATAAGCTAAAGCAAAAGTGAACAAAGATATAACGCTAATTCCTGATTGCTTGCAGGGTCTCTAGAAAAACTTCATCACGCCATAACGCGGAAGTTCGACTTATGGCGGATACGTCCTTCGGGGTTCTTAATATACTCACCAAGGCCTTTCTTCCCCAAGAGGAATTTCCCGTGCCCCAGACTTTCACCACCATTTTGTTGCACAGTGTTATCTAAGACCTATATTTAGCTTTCCTTAGGATCTCTACAGCCCATTTGTACCTGGTTGAATTTTGGATGAAAAATTAAATGACAAATTATTTCTTTCGAAATCTTCTATTGCTTCCGTGCCTCTTGTCTCTGAAATTTCAACCCGTATTGAATTTGTACTGCTGCCAAATTTGTAGCCAGGAAAAACAGAACACAATTTGCCTGAGTCACCTGTTCTTATAACTGTCACGCTATAATATTAATCACTCAAAAAACAAGCCACACGAACTACAAACCAGCCGAGCATTCAGGCATAAAGCCATGAAGGATGCGTGTTCCTGAGAGAACAGAATAGAACGACAGAGAGAAAAAAAACGTCGAGCAAAACGGAAAACGAGTCAAGCAACATCTGCCAAATTTGTTTATTTCAATTTAAATGATTCTTTTTTCATTTGGGATGAACAAAATAATGGCAAGTAACTGAAGCTGCTTGGCAGACAGACTTGAATAAGGACATATTTCAATGAGAGGAGATGATGGTTATGCTGGCTCAACAGTTTTACTTTTTAGAATGTATTGCTGTTTTTTCTTCTTTTTGCAAGGAAATTGAAGTGTCAAGTTGAGTTATATCTGTTTGGTGTTACAGTTTTTTATTCAGTTGTTGCCTTTTTTCCTAAATTTTCCTTCTCTGGTCTAGTAGGGCTATCCAGGCATTTAGATTATTGTTGTCGGTCACAAAAAAAAAAAAAAAAAAAAAAAAAAACAAAGAATACAACAACCATTAGGGCCTTTTGTGTT
This sequence comes from Musca autumnalis, assembly GCF_047663935.1. NCBI lineage: Eukaryota > Metazoa > Arthropoda > Insecta > Diptera > Muscidae > Musca > Musca autumnalis. The sequence goes on along the minus strand of NW_027411644.1, from coordinate 24,835,743 downwards.
CGTTCCCAATACTGTTGTAAATGAGTGGCTGGCATGTCGTCACTTCATCAATGACACAATACACGTTGCGTTATCATCATTATCATTGTAGTTGTCGTCCTTTTCACCATATCCAAGGCGGGAGACAGAGGGATGCTATGAACTTTTTTAAACAGTGAATTCCTAATGAGATGTTTTGTCACATCTTTTGTGTATTCCTTTGTTCTGTTCGTTTTATTTCTTTAAGTTTTCAATGTGTCCCCGATTCTCTACAGGCTTCACTCCCCTTTACCTGATGGACTACAAGATTTATGTATTTTGTTTTTTCTCCATTTTCCTTATCCGTCTTCCCTATTGCTTCTTATTTAAAAAACTACAAAACATGATTGGTGGCGGGCTGGGTTGTAGAGCTGACGTTTATTTAGACAATCAACAGGTCTTAAAAAATTGCGTGAGAAAATTGTTGAAGTTTGTTGGGTGGGTAGCTATGTTTTAGATTTCCCAATAAATCAGTTTAGTTGGGAAAAGTTTTTTCCTGCTAATATTTCTTAAAAAAAACTCAAATTAATGAAGTGTTGGAAACGATAAATGGGAAAAATCTTCAAAAGCGATTTGGCAGAATAATGATATCGTTTTAGTTTCCAATTAATTTTAGGGAATTGAGGTGGAAGATGCTTGACAACATGTGGATTTTGTCCTAGAGGCTCTGGATTACAAAAACAATGGCAATCGAATATTAGGATTTCCGATGCGCTCTTTTAAGACTTGGATTTCTCAATATTTTTAAAACCAATCTAAGATTCATTGGGTGCCACCGTGGTGCAATGGTATGCACACCCGCCTTGCACACTTAAGGTCGTGGGTTCGATTCCCCGGCCAGGCAACATTAAAACACATTTCAACGGTGGCAAAATACCCCTTGGTAATGTTAAGTGTAAAAATTCTCTACAAAAGTGGTGTCTTAGACACGCCGTTCGGACTCGGCGATAAACCGTAGGTCCCATATCATTGAGCTAATATGAATCGGGGTCCACTCATTGATATGAGAGAAGCCTCCCTTGTCCCTTATGGGATGTTTGTGGAACAATTATTATAATCTAAGATTCATAGCCGTGGATTTCTAAAGAATATTTTAATGGTCAATCTAAGCTCTATAAGTCTGAATTCCCTAGACCAAGCTGAGATTCATAAGCGTGTATTTCTTAAACATATTTTCTTAGGCACCCTAAGCTTCCTAAGCGTCGATTTTTGAAGAATATTTCTTAGGTAATCTCAGTTTCCGCAAGTCGATAGAAGGAGTTAGTGAAGCTGCCAGATTCCGTAAGATACTATCTAAGGACCCAAAATCCATAGGTAGTATCAAACGGAGCGATGGTTCCTGGACTAACTCCAGTCTAGAGATGTTGGATCTGCTGTCAGGGGTTCATTTTCCCGGTTGTGTTGACTTCGACGGAGGCTTGCCAACAGCAAGTCACAGTCGAGTCGAACTGTCGAAGATGAACAGTTGATTGACAGAATAACTAATCACACAAGAATTCGGTGGGGATCTACAGTTTCCAGGCTTATAAATCACCGGGACCGGATGGTATAATACTGGCAATGCTACAGAATGTGGCTGAGCCTGCGCTATCAATCCTGGTAGAAATTTTCAAGGCTTGTTTATTGTTATCGTACATGCCTGGTCTGTGGAAGGAGGTTAAGGTGACCTACATCACCAAAGCGGGGAAGACAAGTCGTACTCTACCAAAAGCATTAGAAAGGTTACTGGATCTTGAAATTAGAACACAATTAAACCCCATTAACATCAGCATATCACAATATGCCTACACTAAAGGCAAATCAGTGGAGACTGCCTTGCATGAGGTGGTCGGGCATGTTGAGAAGCATATGGAAAATTCAGGCTTCACGCTGGCGGTCTTCCTCGATATAGAGGGGGCTTTCAATAACGTGAAGCTTGAATCAATCCACAATGCTCTCAGCAACATAGGCATTTCCTCCATCCTTGTGGAATGGATTGATGAGATGCTGAAGAGTAGAATCATCAACTCATGCATAGGAGAGAGTTCCGTGAGGAAATCTGTTAACAGAGGCACTCCGCCTCACCTCTGATATGGCTTCTGGTAATAAATGAAATACTTGTGTGCTTCGACCGGCTGAAGATCAAGGTGGTTGCTTATGCTGATGATGTGGTTGTGCTGATAAGTGGCAAATTCCTGCCAACCCTGTTTGAGCTCATGCAAAGAGCCTTAGTACAGCTTGCAAACTGGGCCCAGAACAACGGTCTGGGAGTAAGCCCAGAAAAAACAGAGCTTGTACTATTCACTAAGAAACGCAAAATTTCCAATTTCGAGCCTCCAGTCCTGGACGGGGTGGCCCTGGAACTTTCTACGGAAGCTAAATACCTCGGCACTATTCTGGACTATCGCTTGTCATGGAAAAGAAATGTAGAGGAGCGAACGAAGAAAGGACTCACGGCACTCTATTCCTGTAAGAACTCCATTGGGAAAAGCTGGGGATTGAGACCACAGATCATACACTGGCTGTATGTAACCGTGGTCCTGCCCATACTTAACTTTGGTGGACTGGTTTGGTGGCAAGCTCTTGGGAACAAAGCGTTACTTTTCGAATTATCTAAAAGCACTCCTGCTTTAAACGTCATCCTGGATCTCCAACCTCTGGACATTCTAATCCAGTTTCAGGCGGCGAGAACTGTTGTAAGACTCCGGGAGTCAGGGTGTTGGCGTGGTTCACACTTTGGACAATCGAATGCCCTAAGACTAGTTGATAGTCGACTTGAGTTAGGTGACAATGGTAGCGTAAGCGATTATATGCCTACCTCATTTAAGTTTGACTCCTAAACTGTTATTTTCCCAAGCAGAGACGCATGGGCAGAGTGCATATTTCCTCTGGACGGTCTGGCAAGATGGAAGAAGGTACTGGCGCTGGCGTCTACTGCGAGAATCCACTAATTAAAAACTTATATAAGCTTGACTATAATTGTAGTGTTTTTCAGGCGGAGATTCTTGCTATCAATAAAGGCCTTGAAGGCAGTCTTACAGGACCGGTGACTATATATGTCGATAGTCAAGCGGCCCTCAAGGCTCTCAAGTCACGGACCATAAATTCAAGAGCTATTCTTGATTGTAGGAGAGCTCTGCAGGATATACACGATATCGTAAAGCTATGTTGGGTTCCGGGTCACAGCAACATCATGGGAAACGAGGTAGCAGATGAACTGGCTCTAGGTCTATCGACTTATCAGTTGATGAAACCGTCCGGCCACCGATGTGCCACTACATCGGCAAACTTCGGGAGATCTTCAATGCGAAACACATCAAAGATGGCTATTGGAACCTGGTTGTAGGGTATCCAAGGCAATCTGGCCTGTGGTTTCTCATCGAAGAACGGCTTCCATCCTCTCACTTGATAAGTAAGGGATGAAAATCGCGGTGGGACTTATAACAGGTCACTGCAGAGTGAGGTCCCTAACTTCAAAATGGGACGACAGTGGCATTGACTACTGCAGACTATGTGAAGATGCGGAGGAGATAGAGACTGGCGAGCATCTGCTTTGTAGGTGTCCCATGTTGCAAACAAGGAGGTACCGTACACTAGGCAGATATGAGATAGACACTCTGCCCTCCTGTCTAACATAGATCCCATCGTCCTACTCAACTTTGCCAGACATCTAGCATGGTTTGGCAAAGGTCCTTAACAACCCTTAATAATCATACTCTTTTCACTCTTCCAGATAATTCCTTGGCGTCAATCTCTACATCTCCTACGCTCACCATCATCTCATCATCTCTATCCTATCATCCTCATCTCATCAAGCTGCATCAACACTCTATCATCTCCTTCATCTTTAATCATCTCAACAACACACCTCCATCATCTTTAAATCAATATCTCCATCATCTTTAAATAGCCTACACAGGATGAACACAATGGACCAACGGTCTCCGAGTGAAGCAGTCACCTATTCTAATAGAGGGCTACGCATCCTTAAACCTAACCTAGGCAATCTCATCTTCATAAGCGTGGATTTTTAAATAATATTTTCTTAGGCCACCTCAGCTTCAGAAGCATGGATTCTTAAGCGTGGATTTTTGAAGAATATTTTTTAAGGCAACCTGAACTTCATAAGCGAGGATTTTTGAAGAATATTTTCTTATGCAACCTGAACTTCATAAGCGAGGATTTTTAAAGAATATTTTCTTTTGCAACCTGAGCATCATAAGCGTGGATTTTTAAGAATTTTTTCTTATGCAACCTGAGCTTCATAAGCGAGGCTTTTTGAAGAATATTTCCTAGGCCAAATTGAGCTTCATAAGCCTGGATTTCTAAAGAATATTTCAAGGCCAATCTATGCTTCATAAGCCTGGATTTCTAAAGAATATTTCAAGGCCAATCTATGTTTCATAGTTCTTGGATTTCTAACAAATATTTTCTCATCCCGCTTCATAAGTCTGGATTTCTTAAAAATGTTTTGTGATGCAATCTGAGCTTCATACGCCTGGATTTCCAATGAATATTTTCCCTTCTTCTATATTTGAATATTATGTCTAACTAAAATTTATTCCATTCATAATCCTATCTTAAATCCTTCAATGACGTTTACTAATTGATTTAAATTCTAACAAAAAATAGCTTTCCTCAAGGTGTTGGCGAAGTAAAAACTACTACGAAGAAGATACCTATTAAATTACACCCTTAAGAAGAGTAGAAAAAAACAAATTTGTGAAGAGGTTTTCTTTTGTAGGACCAGTTTCCTTGAAGTGAGCTCATTTAGTGTGTTTTTCTCACCTTCCCTTTAGCCACAGATTCTTATTTGCAAAAAGTACTTCCGTACTTGGAAAATGATGACGACGAAACCAAAAAAATACAATTTTAATAGTTAACATGAATTGTGCTACAGCCGGCAACAGAAAAGAAAAGTCATCCGACAAAAAAGAGTAGCGAAGACATCTTGTTAAGATATAATGACCAACAAATGAATGAATGGACGAACGGAAGAATTCCCAAAAGTATTTTAATTGCAATTCACAGTAAAAATACAAAAACAAATAATGACAGCAAAGAGGATTCCGAATGGGGAAAAGTAATGAATTCCAGTAATGAAATAAATTCTCATTAAAACACAAGTCAAGGGAGGTTGACATCTGCTATGGACAGGTAAAGAGAGTCAGGTATGAGGTAGCCGGTACATAAGAGTGGATTTTTATGAATATTTTTTAAAGCAAATCGGAGCTTCATAAGTGTGGAAGAATATTTTTATGCCGATCTGAGCTTTATATGCGTAGACCAGATTAGATCTAAGATTGTCAATAGTTTGATAGCATCAGGAGCTGTGATTTTCCTATAGACTAAAATCAGAATAAAGTTCCGCATCCATCAAGCATTACTTCGCTCATATATGAAAAGGATATACTGCCATTCTTTAAAAAATATTTTTTTATTTTTAAATAAACATTACAAACCCTAGGAACCACACAATGACTCCATATAAACCCTTAGGGCCCATCAAATTTTGTCAAAAATTCATAAAAGTTCCAATCCTTTTTTTTCTTGGAATTTTACATAGTTTATTTCATATTTGACCTCTTGACTGACATGGCGGTTGTTTGTTCTTTTTATATTTTATGAGTGGTTTTGTTAATGCGAATGTATGTGTGTGACACATACAAACACACATGCTTATGCTGATGCTCTTTTCCCAAATGCGTATGACTTCGAGTGCCACTACTTTTTTTCAAAACCCTCAATATCCACAACCACTTCTGCCACTGCACTTCAGCAAGCTTGAATGTGCCAACTTTTGAAGGATACACTGACATTACAAATCCCATTTTTACCAAAGACAATAACACGTATGTACATATGATGGTTAAGCAACGGGGAAAGGCAGGCAAACGGATGGATGGATGTTTGGTTAGATGAATTATTCAAATGTTGCTTGAAGTTATGTGGGTTAATTACACTGGAAAAGAAAACATTGGGTAAATTAATTAAAGAGATTTTTAAGAATATTTTCAAGTCCAAACCATAAGCCAGAATTTCATAAAATTTTTGTCAAGGCCAATATAAGCTTCATAAGCGTCTGTTTCTAAAGTATATTTTCTCAGCTAACTAGAGCTTCATACGCGTGGATTTCTTAAAAAATATTTTCGAGGCTAATCTAGGCTTCATAAACGTGGATTTCTTAAAAATATTTTCAAGGCCAACCCAGGCTTCATAAGCGTGGATTTCTTAAAAATATTTTCGAGGCCAATCTAGGCTTCATAAGCGTGGATTTCTTAAAAAAATATTTTCGAGGCCAATCTAGGCTTCATAAGCGTGGATTTCTTAAAAAATATTTTAGAGGCCAATCCAGGCTTTAAAAGCGTGGATTTCTTAAAAATATTTTAGAGGCCAATCCAGGCTTCATAAGCGTGGATTTCTTAAAAATATTTTAGAGGCCAATCCAGGCTTCATAAGCGTGGATTTCTTAAAAATATTTTCGAGGCCAATTCAGGTTTTATAAGCGTGGATTTCTTAAAAATATTTTCGAGGCCAATCTAGGCTTCATAAGCGTGGATTTCTTAAAAATATTTTCGAGGCCAATCTAGGCTTCATAAGCGTGGATTTCTTAAAAATATTTTCGAGGCCAATCTAGGCTTCATAAGCGTGGATTTCTTAAAAATATTTTCGATGCCAATCTAGGCTTCATAAGCGTGGATTTCTTAAAAATATTTTCGAGGCCAATCTAGGCTTCATAAGCGAGGATTTCTTAAAAATATTTTCGAGGCCAATCTAGGCTTCATAAGCGTGGATTTCTTAAAAATATTTTCGAGGCCAATCTAGGCTTCATAAGCGTGGATTTCTTAAAAATATTTTCGAGGCCAATCTAGGCTTCATAAGCGTGGATTTCTTAAAAAATATTTTCGAGGCTAATCTAGGCTTCATAAACGTGGATTTCTTAAAAATATTTTCAAGGCCAATCCAGGCTTCATAAGCGTGGATTTCTTAAAAAATATTTTCGAGGCTAATCTAGGCTTCATAAACGTGGATTTCTTAAAAATATTTTCAAGGCCAATCCAGGCTTCATAAGCGTGGATTTCTTAAAAATATTTTCGAGGCTAATCTAGGCTTCATAAACGTGGATTTCTTAAAAATATTTTCAAGGCCAATCCAGGCTTCATAAACGTGGATTTCTTAAAAATATTTTCAAGGCCAATCCAGGCTTCATAAGCGTGGATTTCTTAAAAAAATATTTTCGAGGCCAATCTAGGCTTCATAAGCGTGGATTTCTTAAAAAATATTTTCGAGGCTAATCTAGGCTTTAAAAGCGTGGATTTCTTAAAAATATTTTAGAGGCCAATCCAGGCTTCATAAGCGTGGATTTCTTAAAAATATTTTAGAGGCCAATCCAGGCTTCATAAGCGTGGATTTCTTAAAAATATTTTCGAGGCCAATTCAGGTTTTATAAGCGTGGATTTCTTAAAAATATTTTCGAGGCCAATCTAGGCTTCATAAGCGTGTATTTCTTAAAAATATTTTCGAGGCCAATCTAGGCTTCATAAGCGTGGATTTCTTAAAAATATTTTCGAGGCCAATCTAGGCTTCATAAGCGTGGATTTCTTAAAAATATTTTCGAGGCCAATCTAGGCTTCATAAGCGTGGATTTCTTAAAAATATTTTCGAGGCCAATCTAGGCTTCATAAGCGTGGATTTCTTAAAAATATTTTCGAGGCCAATCTAGGCTTCATAAGCGTGGATTTCTTAAAAATATTTTCGAGGCCAATCTAGGCTTCATAAGCGTGGATTTCTTAAAAATATTTTCGAGGCCAATCTAGGCTTCATAAGCGTGGATTTCTTAAAAATATTTTCGAGGCCAATCTAGGCTTCATAAGCGTGGATTTCTTAAAAATATTTTCGAGGCCAATCTAGGCTTCATAAGCGTGGATTTCTTAAAAATATTTTCGAGGCCAATCTAGGCTTCATAAGCGTGGATTTCTTAAAAATATTTTCGAGGCCAATCTAGGCTTCATAAGCGTGGATTTCTTAAAAATATTTTCGAGGCCAATCTAGGCTTCATAAGCTTGGATTTCTTAAAAATATTTTCGAGGCCAATCTAGGCTTCATAAGCGTGGATTTCTTAAAAATATTTTCGAGGCCAATCTAGGCTTCATAAGCGTGGATTTCTTAAAAATATTTTCGAGGCCAATCTAGGCTTCATAAGCGTGGATTTCTTAAAAATATTTTCGAGGCCAATCTAGGCTTCATAAGCGTGGATTTCTTAAAAATATTTTCGAGGCCAATCTAGGCTTCATAAGCGTGGATTTCTTAAAAATATTTTCGAGGCCAATCTAGGCTTCATAAGCGTGGATTTCTTAAAAATATTTTCGAGGCCAATCTAGGCTTCATAAGCGTGGATTTCTTAAAAATATTTTCGAGGCCAATCTAGGCTTCATAAGCGTGGATTTCTTAAAAATATTTTCGAGGCCAATCTAGGCTTCATAAGCGTGGATTTCTTAAAAATATTTTCGAGGCCAATCTAGGCTTCATAAGCGTGGATTTCTTAAAAATATTTTCGAGGCCAATCTAGGCTTCATAAGCGTGGATTTCTTAAAAATATTTTCGAGGCCAATCTAGGCTTCATAAGCGTGGATTTCTTAAAAATATTTTCGAGGCCAATCTAGGCTTCATAAGCGTGGATTTCTTAAAAATATTTTCGAGGCCAATCTAGGCTTCATAAGCGTGGATTTCTTAAAAATATTTTCGAGGCCAATCTAGGCTTCATAAGCGTGGATTTCTTAAAAATATTTTCGAGGCCAATCTAGGCTTCATAAGCGTGGATTTCTTAAAAATATTTTCGAGGCCAATCTAGGCTTCATAAGCGTGGATTTCTTAAAAATATTTTCGAGGCCAATCTAGGCTTCATAAGCGTGGATTTCTTAAAAATATTTTCGAGGCCAATCTAGGCTTCATAAGCGTGGATTTCTTAAAAATATTTTCGAGGCCAATCTAGGCTTAATAAGCGTGGATTTCTTAAAAATATTTTCGAGGCCAATCTAGGCTTAATAAGCGTGGATTTCTTAAAAATATTTTCGAGGTCAATCTAGGCTTCATAAGCGTGGATTTCTTAAAAATATTTTCGAGGTCAATCTAGGCTTCATAAGCGTGGATTTCTTAAAAATATTTTCGAGGCCAATCTAGGCTTCATAAGCGTGGATTTCTTAAAAATATTTTCGAGGCCAATCTAGGCTTCATAAGCGTGGATTTCTTAAAAATATTTTCGAGGCCAATCTAGGCTTCATAAGCGTGGATTTCTTAGAAATATTTTCGAGGCCAATCTAGGCTTCATAAGCGTGGATTTCTTAAAAATATTTTCGAGACCAATCTAGGCTTCATAAGCGTGGATTTCTTAAAAATATTTTCGAGACCAATCTAGGCTTCATAAGCGTGGATTTCTTAAAAATATTTTCGAGGCCAATCTAGGCTTCATAAGCGTGGATTTCTTAAAAATATTTTCGAGGCCAATCTAGGCTTCATAAGCGTGGATTTCTTAAAAATATTTTCGAGGCCAATCTAGGCTTCATAAGCGTGGATTTATTAAAAATATTTTCGAGGCCAATCTAGGCTTCAAAAGCGTGGATTTATTAAAAATATTTTCGAGGCCAATCTAGGCTTCATAATCGTGGATTTCTTAAAAATATTTTCGAGGTCAATCTAGGCTTCATAAGCGTGGATTTCTTAAAAATATTTTCGAGGCCAATCTAGGCTTCATAAGCTTAGATTTCTTAAAAATATTTTCGAGGCCAATCTAAGCTTCATAAGCGTGGATTTCTTAAAAATATTTTCGAGGCCAATCTAGGCTTCATAAGCGTGGATTTCTTAAAAATATTTTCGAGGCCAATCTAGGCTTCATAAGCGTGGATTTCTTAAAAATATTTTCGAGGCCAATCTAGGCTTCATAAGCGTGGATTTCTTACAAATATTTTCGAGGCCAATCTAGGCTTCATAAGCGTGGATTTCTTAAAAATATTTTCGAGGCCAATCTAGGCTTCATAAGCGTTGATTTCTTAAAAATATTTTCGAGGCCAATCTAGGCTTCATAAGCGTGGATTTCTTAAAAATATTTTCGAGGCCAATCTAGGCTTCATAAGCGTGGATTTCTTAAAAATATTCTCGAGGCCAATCTAGGCTTCATAAGCGTGGATTTCTTAAAAATATTATCGAGGCCAATCTAGGCTTCATAGGCGTGGATTTCTTAAAAATATTTTCGAGGCCAATCTAGGCTTCATAAGCGTGGATTTCTTAAAAATATTTTCGAGGCCAATCTAGGCTTCATAAGCGTGGATTTCTTAAAAATATTTTCGAGGCCAATCTAGGCTTCATAAGCGTGGATTTCTTAAAAATATTTTCGAGGCCAATCTAGGCTTCATAAGCGTGGATTTCTTAAAAATATTTTCAAGGCCAATCTAGGCTTCATAAGCGTGGATTTCTTAAAAATATTTTCAAGGCCAATCTAGGCTTCATAAGCGTGGATTTCTTAAAAATATTTTCAAGGCCAATCTAGGCTTCATAAGCGTGGATTTCTTAAAAATATTTTCAAGGCCAATCTAGGCTTCATAAGCGTGGATTTCTTAAAAATATTTTCAAGGCCAATCTAGGCTTCATAAGCGTGGATTTCTTAAAAATATTTTCAAGGCCAATCTAGGCTTCATAAGCGTGGATTTCTTAAAAATATTTTCAAGGCCAATCTAGGCTTCATAAACGTGGATTTCATAAAAATATTTTCGGGGCCAATCTAGGCCTCATTGGCGTAGATTTCTTAAAAATATTTTCGAGGCCAATCAAGGCGCTTCATAAGCGTGGATTTCTTAAAAATATTTTCGAGGCCAATCAAGGCTTCAAAAGCGTGGATTTCTTAAAAATATTTTCGAGGCCAATCTAGGCTTCATAAGCGTGGATTTCTTAAAAATATTTTGGAGGCCAATCTAGGCTTCATAAGCGTGGATTTCTTAAAAATATTTTGGAGGCCAATCTAGGCTTCCTAAGCGTGGATTTCTTAAAAATATTATCGAGGCCAATTTAGGCTTCCTAAGCGTGGATTTCTTAAAAATATTATCGAGGCCAATCTAGGCTTCCTAAGCGTGGATTTCTTAAAAATATTTTCGAGGCCAATCTAGGCTTCCTAAGCGTGGATTTCTTAAAAATATTATCGAGGCCAATCTAGGCTTCATAAGCGTGGATTTCTTAAAAATATTTTGGAGGCCAATCTAGGCTTCATAAGCGTGGACTTCTTAAAAATATTTTCGAGGCCAATCTAGGCTTCATAAGCGTGGATTTCTTAAAAATATTTTCGAGGCCAATCTAGGCTTCATAAGCGTGGATTTCTTAAAAATATTTTCGAGGCCAATCTAGGCTTCATAAGCGTGGATTTCTTAAAAATATTATCGAGGCCAATCTAGGCTTCATAAGCGTGGATTTCTTAAAAATATTTTGGAGGCCAATCTAGGCTTCATAAGCGTGGACTTCTTAAAAATATTTTCGAGGCCAATCTAGGCTTCATAAGCGTGGATTTCTTAAAAATATTTTCGAGGCCAATCTAGGCTTTATAAGCGTGGATTTCTTAAAAATATTTTCGAGGCCAATCTAGGCTTCATAAGCGTGGATTTCTTAAAAATATTTTCGAGGCCAATCTAGGCTTCATAAGCGTGGATTTCTTAAAAATATTTTCGAGGCCAATCTAGGCTTCATAAGCGTGGACTTCTTAAAAATATTTTCGAGGCTAATCTAGGCTTCATAAGCGTGGATTTCTTAAAAATATTTTCGAGGCCAATCTAGGCTTCATAAGCGTGGACTTCTTAAAAATATTTTCGAGGCCAATCTAGGCTTCATAAACGTGGATTTCTTAAAAATATTTTCGAGGCCAATCCAGGCTTCATAAGCGCGGATTTCTTAAAAATATTTTCAAGGCCAATCTAGGCTTCATAAGCGTGGATTTCTTAAAAATATTTTCGAGGCCAATCTAGGCTTCATAAGCGTGGATTTCTTAAAAATATTTTCGAGGCCAATCTAGGCTTCATAAGCGTGGATTTCTTAAAAATATTTTCAAGGCCAATCTAGGCTTCATAATCGTTGATTTCTTAAAAATATTTTCGAGGCCAATCTAGGCTTCATAAGCGTGGATTTCTTAAAAATATTTTCGAGACCAATCTAGGCTTCATAAGCGTGGATTTCTTAAAAATATTTTCGAGGCCAATCTAGGCTTCATAAGCGTGGATTTCTTAAAAATATTTTCGAGGCCAATCTAGGCTTCATAAGCGTGGATTTCTTAAAAATATTTTCGAGGCCAATCTAGGCTTCATAAACGTGGATTTCTTAAAAATATTTTCGAGGCCAATCCAGGCTTCATAAGCGTGGATTTCTTAAAAATATTTTCAAGGCCAATCTAGGCTTCATAAGCGTGGATTTCTTAAAAATATTTTCGAGGCCAATCTAGGCTTCATAAGCGTGGATTTCTTAAAATATTTTCGAGGCCAATCTAGGCTTCATAAGCGTGGATTTCTTAAAAATATTTTCGAAGCTAATCTAGACGTGGATTTCATAAAAATATTTTCGGGGCCAATCTAGGCCTCATTGGCGTAGATTTCTTAAAAATATTTTCGAGGCCAATCCAGGCTTCATAAGCGTAGATTCCTTAAAAATATTTTCGAGGCCAATCCAAGCTTCATAAGCGTAGATTTCTTAAAAATATTTTCGAGGCCAATCCAGGCTTCATAAGCGTGGATTTCTTAAAAATATTTTCGAGGCCAATCTAGGCTTCATAGGCGTAGTTTTCTTTGACGCCAATCCAAACTTCATAATCGTGGATTTCTTAAAAATATTTTTATAGCCAATACGGGCCCAAAAGCGTGGACTTATTCAAAATATTTTTATAGTCAATATGTCTCCCAAAAGCGTGCATTTCACCTAAATATTTTCAAAGTAAAGTTTGACTTTACATAATTTTAATAGACGAAGGTACATTCCGTTCAAACCCTTCTGTTACCCCATCTAAATACCATTTTCCATCGGAATCACCAAACTAAAAACTTCCATTTTCATCATTTCAAATGAAAGCGTATCCCACTTTGAAATGAGAACAAAACGCTGCAGCTTTAGAATGAATTTTACTTAAATTGAAAGTGTTGATGTTCAAGTCTCTTACACACTGACATCGCCACAAGTCTGCAGCTATCAGCTTTTAACATGTAAGTGTGGCTGGCTATGCAGTAGCTGTGTGCCCGTCCGCCACCACAATGTGTGAGAAATTCAGGATTTATTTACATGGAAGTTGTGACCCGGAAAGTGGAATACAATGTGGGTGAAGAGGAGAAGTCCATCATCAGAGTTGTTCTGTATGATGATTTTTTAGGTTTTCGACGGTCAGAAATTTGGAAACGTCACATATCCGTAGAAAACGTATAAAAAATAGTAAACGTCATAAACCTAAAAAAGTTATGTTACCATCATACTTTTCACTTAATATTAATCCTGCAAGCCTTTTTTTAATAAAAGCACATTTTTATAAATATTTTAATTTTTTAAATAACTAAAATAATTGAACAATAAATTGAATTACGCATTTGGAACGTCATCTACAATATATTGTGACCATTACAATTTCCGGGTGAAATAATAAACAAACATATAATGCTCATATAATATAAAAAATATATATAAAATGTATATTTTAGAGCGAAATATTTTTATGGTTGTTTTTTTAATAAAATAGGACCTCAAAAGAAATGATAAAATCAATTTTATTATTATGAAAAGAAAATCGATTTTTAGATTATAAAATTCGATTGTTTATTCTGTTAAAAACCTTGTCTTTGGCTAGGTTTACGACGTTTTTGACGTATGTAATATACGTCTGAAATGTATGTCAGATACGTCTTAATTTCCGACAGACCATATGTTAACATCATACATAAAAAACCAACATAAAGTGAAAATCTACCATGTTTTTGTTAATCCAAAATGGTATAGAACCACGACATTACTTTTAGCTAGAATTGAAAAATCTGAAAAACACACATGTCAACTCTCGCACACCCACCCACCCACACTAATGTACACTACCAGCCATACTTCTCAATAATACTGACTGTTAGGATACATGTATGTGCGTATATTGGTGAATGCATGTGTTTGTTTGCCATTTTTATTAGCCCTGCCCCCCGGGTACTGAACACTGGATAAACAGTTGCAATGACCGAAGTTGCAGCGGCATCAGCAGCAGCAAACAACAACCAGCTGCTTGAAGACAGCATCACCAAATTGCTTTATGCCACTTGCAAGCTGGCAAACGCACACTCACTGCTGAACACCTAACAATCGCACGAATGTATCTGGCAGGGATTTATGGGAGTGTGTATGTGTGAGTGTGTGAAAGCATGACTTTAGTCACTTAGCAAATAATTAACTTAAATCAATTTTTTCTTCTTTGGGAAGGACATTGCGACAGTTTGAAATATTTTTGTGACAGTTTTTGTTTTTGTTGTTTAATTTTATTGACTTACACATTAATGCTGGAATAGGAAAAATGTGGATATTCCGAAGTAAAAGAAAAAGTCAAAGGCGTGAATTTCTTAAAAATATTTTGAGAGACATTCTGAGCTCCATAAGCGTGAATTTTTTAAAAATATTTTTAAAAACATTCAGGGATTCACAGGCGTGAATTTCGTTGAAATTTTTTGAAAGACATTCTGAGCTTCACAAGCGAGTAGTTCTAAAAAATATTTTCTCAACCAACCTGAGCTTCACAAACGTGGATGTTTTAAAAAAATTTTCTCACATAATCAGATTAAATATATGCAACATGTGTAGCGTATACGTACTGTCATATCGTATTCACCACCGTGGAACATTAAACTACGTAACGTATAAGAATTTGATATAACGTATTCGACACCGGAGCTACACTTACTTACCTACCATACAAAAGCCTAAATTTATACGCTGGAAACTTCCAAAAATGTATTTTGTAACCATCAGAAATGCTACTTCATTTTACATTTTTTCATGGGTCATTTAGGTTCGCTTATTGTTTTTTTAGAGTCCTAAGCTGAATGTATTTGCTGTCGGTAAAGCCGACATGTCTTTTCTAAATTTATAAAACTTGACTATTTTAAAAGCAGATGATTTAAATTGGTTTTATTTCATTTTTGTCTAAACGACCTTTTTATCATGTTAATCATTTCTTTATAACGGATATCCCTGATGCCATCATTTGTGGCTGACTTTCTGACAGACAGACAGGAAGCATCAATTGTTAAAAGACGCATAAAAAAGTTAATGAAGTCCTTCCTTTTCATGGTTTAATGGCGCTACAGCAACACAAAAATTAAAAGAAGAAAAACTAATTCAAAGCAACATTGAGAAGGTCGCACTCAGACATATTTATATAATTCAACGCATACAAACAAACAACCAAAGAAGAATATCTAATGTCAGTATCGTTATTTGTTATCCCTTTTTTTGTTAGATTAACCTTAAAGATCTAACAAAAAGGAAAAAAAAAACACGAAAGTAATAAAAAAATGATTTTATTTATTTTCTTAATAGGAGGTTTTTGATTGAAAAAGATCCTAACAACAGATAATTGTATAAAATGAAATAAAAGTAAAATTCAATGGAAGTTCGTTGTTGTTGGGATTTTGATACTTATTTGAGGTAAAAGTCATGATTTGAAAGATAACAATAAGGCATATTTAAACGAAAAAAGAACTAAATGGAATAGTCGTGAAACCCTAAAGATTACACTGCTCAACAAAATTGAAAAAGCTGAATGTTTCAGACGAAGTTGCAGTTGTTTCTAGATGAAATCGGCGAGTTATTTTCAAATCCGGTCCCGGTTTTTCTCCATCAGCTCTTGTTTTTGAGATATAGCTCAAAATCGGTTTTTACGATTGGAGCCCGGATTTGAATTGAAAATATTTGTAAGAAATCCACGCTTATTGAGCCCGGATTTGGTTTGAAAATATTTGTAAGAAATCCACGCTTATGGAGCCCGGATTTGGTTTGAAAATATTTGTAAGAAATCCACGCTTATGGAGCCCGGATTTGGTTTGAAAATATTTGAAGGAAATCCACGCTTATGGAGCCCGGATTTGGTTTGAAAATATTTGTAAGAAATCCACGCTTATGGAGTCCGGATTTGGTTTGAAAATATTTGTAAGAAATAAACGCTTATGGAGCCCGGATTTGGTTTGAAAATATTTGTAAGAAATCCACGCTTATGGAGCCCGGATGTGGTTTGAAAATATTTGTAAGAAATCCACGCTTATGGAGCCCGGATTTGGTTTGAAAATATTTGTAAGAAATCCACGCTTATGGAGTCCGGATTTGGTTTGAAAATATTTGTAAGAAATAAACGCTTATGGAGCCCGGATTTGGTTTGAAAATATTTGTAAGAAATCCACGCTTATGGAGCCCGGATTTGGTTTGAAAATATTTGTAAGAAATCCACGCTTATGGAGCCCGGATTTGGTTTGAAAATATTTGTAAGAAATAAACGCTTATGGAGCCCGGATTTGGTTTGAAAATATTTGTAAGAAATCCACGCTTATGGAGCCCGGATTTGGTTTGAAAATATTTGTAAGAAATCCACGCTTATGGAGCCCGGATTTGGTTTGAAAATATTTGTAAGAAATCCACGCTTATGGAGCCCGGATTTGGTTTGAAAATAGTTGTAAGAAATCCACGCTTATGGAGCCCGGATTTGGTTTGAAAATATTTGAAGGAAATCCACGCTTATGGAGCCCGGATTTGGTTTGAAAATATTTGTAAGAAATCCACGCTTATGGAGCCCGGATTTGGTTTGAAAATATTTGAAGGAAATCCACGCTTATGGAGCCCGGATTTGGTTTGAAAATATTTGTAAGAAATAAACGCTTATGGAGCCCGGATTTGGTTTGAAAATATTTGTAAGAAATCCACGCTTATGGAGCCCGGATTTGGTTTCAAAATATTTGTAAGAAATCCACGCTTATGGAGCCCGGATTTGGTTTGAAAATATTTGTAAGAAATAAACGCTTATGGAGCCCGGATTTGGTTTGAAAATATTTGTAAGAAATCCACGCTTATGGAGCCCGGATTTGGTTTGAAAATATTTGTAAGAAATCCACGCTTATGGAGCCCGGATTTGGTTTGAAAATATTTGTAAGAAATCCACGCTTATGGAGCCCGGATTTGGTTTGAAAATATTTGTAAGAAATCCACGCTTATGGAGCCCGGATTTGGTTTGAAAATATTTGAAGGAAATCCACGCTTATGGAGCCCGGATTTGGTTTGAAAATATTTGTAAGAAATCCACGCTTATGGAGCCCGGATTTGGTTTGAAAATATTTGTAAGAAATCCACGCTTATGGAGCCAGGATTTGGTTTGAAAATATTTGTAAGAAATCCACGCTTATGGAGCCAGGATTTGGTTTGAAAATATTTGTAAGAAATCAACGCTTATGGAGCCAGGATATGGTTTGAAAATATTTGTAAGAAATCCACGCTTATGGAGCCAGGATTTGGTTTGAAAATATTTGTAAGAAATCCACGCTTATGGAGCCAGGATTTGGTTTGAAAATATTTGTAAGAAATCCACGCTTATGGAGCCAGGATTTGGTTTGAAAATATTTGTAAGAAATCCACGCTTATGGAGCCAGGATTTGGTTTGAAAATATTTGTAAGAAATCCACGCTTATGGAGCCAGGATTTGGTTTGAAAATATTTGTAAGAAATCCACGCTTATGGAGCCAGGATTTGGTTTGAAAATATTTGTAAGAAATCCACGCTTATGGAGCCAGGATTTGGTTTGAAAATATTTGTAAGAAATCCACGCTTATGGAGCCAGGATTTGGTTTGAAAATATTTGTAAGAAATCCACGCTTATGGAGCCAGGATTTGGTTTGAAAATATTTGTAAGAAATCCACGCTTATGGAGCCAGGATTTGGTTTGAAAATATTTGTAAGAAATCCACGCTTATGGAGCCCGGATTGGGCTTAAAATTATTTTTAAGAAAACCACGTTTGTGAAGCTCAGAATGTCTTTAAAAATATTTTAAAGAAAACCACGTTTGTGAAGCTCAGAATGTCTTTAAAAATATTTTAAAGAAATCCGCGCTTGTGAAGCTTAGATTTTCTTTAAAAATATTTTTAAGAAATCCACGCTTGCCAAGCTTAGGTTGCTTAGTAATTGGTAACTTAGAGCCTTAACATACAAAGACCCACTCGGGCAAACACATAAATCGCTGTCAAATGCATTCGTCCGATTAGTCGGAAATTCTCGGTGTTCAGGAGTGTGTGTTTGCCAGCTTGCAAGTGGCATAAAGCAATTTGGTGATGATGTCCTCAGGCGGATTGCTGTTGTTTGCTGTTTATGCCGCTGGAACTTCGTTCATTGCAACTGCTTATCTTGTGTTCTGTATCCAAGATATGGTTAATAGAAATGGCAAACAAACACTTGCACTCACCAACATACACACACATGTAACCAAACAATCAGTATTATTATGAAGTACACATTAGTGTGGTGCAAGTACACATTAGTGTGTGCGACTTTGTTCATATGTAGTGATTGTAGATCATTTTCGGTTAACAAAAACATGGTGGATTTTCGTTTCGTGCGTTATAACGGACGGACAGACAGACGACCAGCATCTACATCGCCAGTAGACTTACATGTTAACAATAGATAGCTGAATATGTGTTATGTGTGGTGAATAGAAGTTTTCTTATAGAATAACCCTGTGGTGATGTCTGGCAATGGTGGCTTAAAGAGCATAGCTATTTCTGTTAAAATCCGTTAGTGTTCACAAAAAAACCCCATCTGCTGTATATTGAAACCAGTGTTTGAATTTGCTACCAGCACAGCACTGAAATCACTAAAAATATGCTATTGCTATGCTGTGTTGTTTTCAAAAACAAAATCGAAAACTGTTGCTGTGCTATGCTGCGAACATAAAAGTAGCACAGCACATGGTATATGCTGTGCTTCTGAAATCTGCGAAGCACACAGCATAGCATAGTCATCAAAATCAAAAACGAATGCTATTGCTATGCTGCGCTGCAGACATTTTAACAGCATAGTAAACAGCCGCTGTCAAGAAAATAAAAACGAAAACTATTGCTGTACTGTGCTATGGACAAAATCAACAGCATAGCATCAAACAAAACCCAGAAAAATGTTTGGTGGCAAAGAAGTATGTATTTTTTTGACGTTTCTTATATTTTTACATTACCATACGTTTTGGACAAATATGTTTTTTGAACTCATTTTGCAACGTTTACAATTAAAAACGTAGGGGACCACACATACAATTCATTTATAAACAAGTTCACCACCAATATTTTGCAAAAAACACGACTTATTTGCCATTATTTGACAACTAATACAAGAAATGTATTCGTTTTATTGACAAACTGTATATTTCTCCCTTACGAAGATTGAAACAAATAGCAATAGAAAATAACGGACTACGAAGATGTGTTATGCAATGAGAGAGAATTTTTGAGAGTAAAATGCCACTTTTAAACATCTGCTGACAAAGAAAAAGTTATGGTATGTTTACATTTACGAAATCCGCTCGATTTGCCAATTCCATTGCTTATACGTCAAATGAAATCCACTGGATTTTAGACGAGTTTTCAATTGACATTTACGTAAAGTTGAAAGCGATTGGATTTCGTAAATGAAAACGTACTATCAGTTGGTCTGTTCCTTTACTTTATAAAATGGTAACAGTGGCAAAAATGGTAAAAATGGTATGCTCATATAAATTGTATGCTTTCTAAAGTAAGCGTTCCTTTGCAGGTTAAAAACTATAAGAAATGGTAACCTCAGGCACGTAAAGGAACAGAACAAATATGTTTCTAAGACAATGTATTTATGTATTTGAACTGCTGTAGATTTGTCAAATGTTATTGTGCGAATTTACACATTTGGTTTTAAGTTAATTTACAAAGAAATGAAAGAAAGAGCGATATCAATAAATATTTGTATACGTTTACTATTTTTTAAAATTCATCATTTAAAGACTAGTTTTTGTATACTCTTATTAATTAATCTAACAACGTATTTTGGATTAGATAAACCATTTATCCCAAAAAACTTTAATAAAAACTGTTTAGTCATTATGACGATAGATGTACTCTTTAAAAAAATATAAAAAATTAACTATTATGTCTGTTAATTGACAAAACAGTATATAGTACCAAAAAATCTCTTATGTGAAATTGTTACCAATCTCTTTACCTGAATGAAAAATTAAGAAATAAGGAAAGAAACCCCATGACAATTTGCTTATTATTATTATTATTGGTCGACTATAAAAAGCCCAAACATTTCTGTATGTTCTGCAACTAAGTAATTGTTGTTATAGATAACAAAATTTCAAAGAAAATATTGAATAATTGATTGTTCTAAAAATGTTCTTAGGACAAATATAAAAACATTTCGAAAGACCGCTAAAATATAACAAATTTCACACAAAATATTATAAAAATATAGTAACAATAGTTTCTTGAAACTAATTTATTTATTCGGGAACCATACTAGCATGAATTTCATTAAACAACTTAATAACATTTTGTGTTTCTAGATCAAGTTCCACAGTAGAGTAAAATCGTGAAATTGCTGTAGTGTAGAATTCGATCTAAGAACGCCTATTTTCATGAAATTTAATCAAATTCTCGCTAGTGTGGTCCATGGCTTATGGAAGCGAATTTCGAATTTCTAAATGCATGTTATTGCCACTTGTACCTTTTTTAATATATGTACTAGAGTGGTTTTAAAAATCGATGTCGGATTTTTTATGCGGCACTCTCCTAATACTTTTAGTTTTGTTAAAAATTAAGATTGTCAGAGTTTGAGCTCAATCGGAGTATGTTAACCAGGGTTTCGGAGTCGAGCCATTTTTCCTTCGACTCCGACTCCGACTCCAGGCCAGTTTTTTGTCACGACTCCGACTCCGGAGTCGACTCCGAGGGCAATTTCCTATACCACTAAAAATTAATAAAATTTGCTAAATTTTTCAACTTTTCCTATACTAGGACCCTATATGCTTATGTGTTCTTTTCTCTAAGACAATTTGTAATGCAATGCGATGTAAAATTGATGTTCCGTATTGAATCTGCTGTATCTTATATCAAAAAGAACAACAACAACAGAAAGAATTTAGAAAGTTTCAGTAGATTTTGCCGAAATATACCCTCCGATTATCAATTTAAAACAAAAACAAGTAGAATTGACGAGTTTGATTAATTTTTTTTTTTGTACGGACGCACAGAGGGGAAAAATAGGCATAAAGTTTCTCAAAACTCAAAATATGAAAATCGTTTTTTTTATGAAAAAATGTTGATAAACGGCAACCAGACTCTTTTCTACATTTGCTATAACCTTCCTCGACTTTGTAAGATTAACCAATCCAATGCAGCAGTCGATTGAACTCAGCCATACTGAAAACAAAAAGTAAATTTTCGAAAACTAACTAAATTAGGTGAACATTAAAATGACATTATTTTCGCGAAAACTAATATTTTTCAAGATTTATTGTTTTTGTACAGTCTCCGAACAAGATTAGCATTTAAAATTTTCAGATTGATTTTACATCTTTGCTCTTTAATAATGGTAATACATATCCTCTTTATGAAAATTGTTTATGATCATTTTTAAGATTACTACAATTTCAATAGTGAAAAAGTCTATTTCTCCGTCGTTTTCCGACCATAGTTTCTTCTAATGTTTTATGCGATTGAGCCTCGAATATCAGATTCAATCATAAAAAATTGCGCATATTTGCGCCATTCCGAAAAAATCTAATTTTTCTCAACTAAAATATGAAATATTTTTGTATGGAATTGAAAGGTTTACTCACACTAAATTTTGCTCCGCGTTATAACCGGGGCTCTAATTTATCAAACTAAACCAACACCTATCAAATATGTTTGCATTATTCAGAAACATTCAAGGCTTTTCTCACGTGAATTGAGAAAAATTTTATTTAAGTAAATTTCAAAAAATAAAATTTGGAATATACATATGTATATGGGACTATATATACATCTGTACTGATTTGTTTGAAAATTGGCTCAATGTTTTTTAAGGCTAGTTCAGGTTGCATGATTTCAGTGATTTTGGTGCATTTTTATCTCATATCAGATGCGAATATATATGGAAGCTGCATCCAAATCTGGACCGATTTTCATTATTTTCTATAGGATTAATCCTTGTGCAAAAGATAAGCTTTGTGCAAAATATTATATCAATCGAAGTATAAATGAGCTTTCTAGGACTTTTGATCAACTTTTAACACAAATTTCCCCTCTGTGGGACGGGTCACATATCTTTTTCGTTTTATTTTGTCGAAATATGAAGATGGGTATGCCAACAGTAATTTGTTAATTACAGATTTTACGAAAGCGAAATTTTGACTTCTACAGTAGTTCCCTTTTTTTAAATGCATATTTTTTAATTCGTTTCGCTTAAATACACGATTATTATGTTCCTAATGATCCCACAATAACATATGCTGATCGGTTTATTCGTTTTCGAGCTTCAGTGGTCACCGCAAACTGCTTTAGTAAGACCAGTAGGAAAAGACCAAAGTCGGGCGGGCCGACTATGTAATACCCTACACCAGAAGTTTTTTAATAACCCAAAACAAACATTAAAGTAAATTTTTTGAACTCATTAAACTCCAAATGGCAAATTGGAGCCATATTTGGGGAAAATCGTTAAAATACCTAAAATCGGGAGGTGCCGTTATATGGGGGCTACAAAAAAGCATGAACCTATCTTAACAATTTTAAGTGGCGAAATTTCGTGGCCACTGGGAACCACATATGTAAAATTTCAGATAGTTCAAGCAAAAAATGTGGCTAAGATCCCTAATATACCTTAAATCGGGAGGTATCGTTATATGGGGACTATACCGAACCGTGGACCTATCTTGACAATTTTTAGTGGAGCAATTTCGCGGTCATTGAGAACCTCAAATGTAAAATTTCAGCTAGTTTGGGCAAAACATGTGGCTAAGATCCATAAAATACCTTAAATCGGGAGGTATCGTTATATGGGGGCTATACCAAAACTTGGACCGATATTGCCCATCTTCGAACTTGATCTTCCGACGGCTAAACAAATGGTATTCCCCAATTTTCAGCGAAATCGGTCAACAAATGCGACCTGTATGTTGCGAACGGACGGACGGACGGACGGACATGCATAAATCGACTCAGAAAGTGATTCTATGTATATCCCTAGAAGGAACTATGGGTCTATCTCGCTTCCTTTTGTATGTTACATACAAATGCACTAACACATAATACCCCTTACCACATAGTGGTGTAGGGTATAATGACGCGTGACGCGTCGTCGTTTTAAGGAATTTGTAAGATATTTGTCCCATTTTACCACCGATTTGTTTTTGGTATTTTGTGTCTCCAGAGGCCAAAAAACATTCCTACCAAAGTTGGTTTATATAGGTCCACGTTTTAGTATTACCCCCATATAACGTCCCGTATGAAGTACGCGTCATTTTAATATATTTTGAATGTATTAGTCCAATCGGTTGTAACTTTGTATTTTGCATTTCCAGATTTTGATATAGCCCCCATAGGACGATATCTGCCGATTTTCGGTATTTTGAAGTTTTTGGCCTCATTATCACACCGAGATGGCTGAAATTTGGTATTTAGTCTTCGTTTGGGGTATAAAACTTTCCCCCAGATATAGGTCCAAGCCATCATATAGCCCCCATAGAACAGTACCTTCCGATTTTAGGTATTTTGAAGGTTGTGGCCACATTAATCCACCGAAATGACTGAAATTTGTGGTGGAGGGTATAAAAAGTTCGGCCCGACCGAACTTAACGCTTTTCCTACTTTTTTAAAAATATTTTTAAAGACATTCTGAGATTCGCAGGCGTGAATTTCTTTAAAATTTTTTGAAAAACATTCTGAGCTTCACAAGCTTGTATTTCTAAAAAATATTTTCTCAACCAACCCGAGCTTCACAAACGTGGATTTCTTAAAAAAAGATTTCTCACATAATCAGATTAAATATATGCAACATGTGTAGCGTATACGTACTGTCATATCGTATTCACCACCGTGGAACATTAAACTACGTAACGTATAAGAATTTGATGTAACGTATTCGACACAGGAGCTACACTTACTTACCTACCATACAAAAGCCTACATTTATACGCTGGAAACTTCCAAAAATGTATTTTGTAACCATCAGAAATGCTACTTCATTTTATATTTTTTCATGGGTCATTTAGGTCCGCTTATTATTTTTTAGAGTCCTAGGCTGAATGTATTTGTTGTCAGTAAAGCCTTTCTAAAATTATAAAACTTGACTATTTTAAAAGCAGATGATTTAAATTGGTTTTATTTCATTTTTGTCTAAACGACCTTTTTATCCCTGATGCCATCATTTGTGGCTGGCTTTCTGATAGACAGACAGGAAGCATCAATTGTTAAAAGACGCATAAAAAGTTAATGAAGTCCTTCCTTTTCATGGTTCAATGGCGCGACAGCAACACAAAAATTAAAAAAAGAAAATCTAATTCAAAGCAACATTGAGACGGTCGCACTCAGACATATTTATATAATTCAACGCATACAAACAAACAACCACACAAGAATATCTAATACCAGTATCGTTATTTGTTATCCCTTTGTTTTGTTAGATTAACCTTAAAAATCGAACAAAAAGGAAAAAAAACACGAAAGTAATAAACAATTGATTTTATTTATTTTCTTAATAAGATGTTTTTGATAGAAAAAGATCTTAACAGCAGATAATTATAACAAAATGAAATAAAAATAAAATTCAATGAAAGTTTGTTGTTGTTGGATTTTGATACTTATTTGAGATAAAAGTCATGATTTGAAAAATAACTGAAGCGTAGTGAAAACATTAGAAAAGGCATATTTAAACGAAAAAAGAACTGAATGGAAAAGTGGTGAAACCCCAAAGAATATTAAATCGACTAAATATCCACTGTGTAGCTCCAGTGACGAATACGTTATGTCAATTCTTATACGCCATATATATATATATATATATATATATATATATATATATATATATATATATATATATATATTTGAATGAATGTAAAGCTCTGACAGTTTTGTAAAAAATCCACGTTTCTTGAAAAAGGAACTAAATGCAAATGTCATGGGGTTTCAAAGAATCTTAAAGGGACTAAATGTCCATAGTCTAGTGCCCGGATTTGGTTTGATAATATTTGTAAAAAATTATGGAGCCCGGATTTGGTTGAAAACATTTGTAAGAATCCGCGCTTATGGAGCCAGGATTTGGTTTGAAAATATTTGTAAGAAATCCACGCTTATGGAGCCAGGATTTGGTTTGAAAATATTTGTAAGAAATCCACGCTTATGGAGCCAGGATTTGGTTTGAAAAATATTTGTAAGAAATCCACACTTATGGAGCCAGGATTTGGTTTGAAATATTTGTAAGAAATCCACGGCTTATGGAGGCCAGGATTTGGTTTTGAAAATATTTGTAAGAAATCCACGCTTATGGAGCCAGGATTTGGTTTGAAAATATTTGTAAGAAATCCACGCTTATGGAGCCAGGATTTGGTTTGAAAATATTTGTAAGAAATCCACGCTTATGGAGCCAGGATTTGGTTGAAAATATTTGTAAGAAATCCACGCTTATGGAGCCAGGATTTGGTTTGAAAATATTTGTAAGAAATCCACGCTTATGAGCCAGGATTTGGTTTGAAAATATTTGTAAGAAATCCACGCTTATGGAGCCAGGATTTGGTTTGAAAATATTTGTAAGAAATCCACGCTTATGGAGCCAGGATTTGGTTTGAAAATATTTGTAAGAAATCCACGCTTATGGAGCCAGGATTTGGGTTTGAAAATATTTGTAAGAAATCCACGCTTATGGAGCCAGGATTTGGTTTGAAAATATTTGTAAGAAATCCACGCTTATGGAGCCAGGATTTGGTTTGAAAAATTTGTAAGAAATCCACGCTTATGGAGCCAGGATTTGGTTTGAAAATATTTGTAAGAAATCCACGCTTATGGAGCCAGGGATTTGGTTTGAAAATATTTGTAAGAAATCCACGCTTATGGAGCCAGGATTTGGTTTGAAAATATTTGTAAGAAATCCACGCTTATGGAGCCAGGATTTGGTTTGAAAATATTTGTAAGAAATCCACGCTTATGGAGCCAGGATTTGGTTTGAAAATATTTGTAAGAAATCCACGCTTATGGAGCCAGGATTTGGTTTGAAAATATTTGTAAGAAATCCACGCTTATGGAGCCAGGATTTGGTTTGAAAATATTTGTAAGAAATCCACGCTTATGGAGCCAGGATTTGGTTTGAAAATATTTGTAAGAAATCCAGCTTATGGAGCCAGGATTTGGTTTGAAAATATTTGTAAGAAATCCACGCTTATGGAGCCAGGATTTGGTTTGAAAATATTTGTAAGAAATCCACGCTTATGGTGCCAGGATTTGGTTTGAAAAATATTTGTAAGAAATCCACGCTTATGGAGCCAGGATTTGGTTTGAAAATATTTGTAAGAAATCCACGCTTATGGAGCCAGGATTTGGTTTGAAAATATTTGTAAGAAATCCACGCTTATGGAGCCAGGATTTGGTTTGAAAATATTTGTAAGAAATCCACGCTTATGGAGCCAGGATTTGGTTTGAAAATATTTGTAAGAAATCCACGCTTATGGAGCCAGGATTTGGTTTGAAAATATTTGTAAGAAATCCACGCTTATGGAGCCAGGATTTGGTTTGAAAATATTTGTAAGAAATCCACGCTTATGGAGCCAGGATTTGGTTTTAAAAATATTTGTAAGAAATCCACGCTTATGGAGCCAGGATTTGGTTTGAAAATATTTGTAAGAAATCCACGCTTATGGAGCCAGGATTTGGTTTGAAAATATTTGTAAGAAATCCACGCTTATGGAGCCAGGATTTGGTTTGAAAATATTTGTAAGAAATCCACGCTTATGGAGCCAGGATTTGGTTTGAAAATATTTGTAAGAAATCCACGCTTATGGAGCCAGGATTTGGTTTAAAAATATTTGTAAGAAATCCACGCTTATGGAGCCAGGATTTGGTTTGAAAATATTTGTAAGAAATCCACGCTTTGGAGCCAGGATTTGGTTTAAAAATATTTGTAAGAAATCCACGCTTATGGAGCCAGGATTTGGTTTGAAAATATTTGTAAGAAATCCACGCTTATGGAGCCAGGATTTGGTTTGAAAATATTTGTAAGAAATCCACGCTTATGGAGCCAGGATTTGGTTTGAAAATATTTGTAAGAAATCCACGCTTATGGAGCCAGGATTTGGTTTGAAAATATTTGTAAGAAATCCACGCTTATGGAGCCAGGATTTGGTTTGAAAATATTTGTAAGAAATCCACGCTTATGGAGCCAGGATTTGGTTTGAAAATATTTGTAAGAAATCCACGCTTATGGAGTCCGTATTTGGTTCGATAATATTTGTAAGAAATCCAAGCTTATGGAGCCCGGATTTGGTTTGAAAATATTTGTAACAAATCCACGCTCATGTAGCCCGGATTTGGTTTGAAAATATTTTTAAGAAATCCACGCTTATGGAGCGCGAATTTGGTTTAAAAATATTTTTAAAAAATCCACCCTTATGGAGCGCGGATTTGGTTTGAAAATATTTGTAAGAAATCCACCCTTATGGAGCGCGGATTTGGTTTGAAAATATTTATAAGAAATCCTCGCTTATGGAGCCCGGATTTGTGTGGAAAATATTTGTAAGAAATTCACGCTTATGGAGCCCGGATTTGTGTGGAAAATATTTGTAAGAAATTCACGCTTATGGAGCCCGGATTTGTGTGGAAAATATTTGTAAGAAATCCACGCTTATGGAGCTCGGATTTGGTTTGAAAATATTTGTAAGAAATCCACGCTTATGGAGCCCGGATTTGGTTTGAAAATATTTGTAAGAAATCAACGCTTATGTAGCCCGGATTTGGTTTGAAAATATTTGTAAGAAATCCACGCTTATGGAGACCGAATTTGGTTTGAAAATATTTGTAAGAAATCCACGCTTATGGAGGCCGAATGTGTATTGAAAATGCACGCTTATGGGGCCCGGACTTGGTTTGAAAATATTTGTAAGACATCTAAGCTTATGGGGCCCGGACTTGGTTTGAAAATATTTGTAAGAAATGCACGCTCATGGGGCCCGGATTAGGTTTAAAACTATTTTTAATATTCTCGCTTATGAAGTCCGGATTTGGTTTAAAAATATTTGTAAGAAATCCACTCTTATGGAGCCCGGATTCGGTTAAAAATTATTTTTAAGAAAAGCACGTTTGTGAAGCTCAGAATGTCTTTAAACATTTTTAAGAAATCCACGCTTGGGAAGCTGAGGTTGCGTTTGAAAATTATTATGGAATCCACGCATGGTAAGCTAGGTTGCTTCGCAATTATTTTTAAGAAAATCACGTTTGTAAAGCTTAGAATATCTTTAAAAATACTTTAAAGAAATCGAGGCTTATGGAGTCCGTATTGGGTTTAAAATTATTTTTAAGAAAATCTCGTTTGTGAAGTCAGACTTTCTTTAAAACTGTTTTTAAGAAATCCACGCTTGCGAAGCTTAGTTTGCATTTGAACATATTTTTTTTTAGAAAACCAAGTTTCTTGAAACTCAGAAGGTCTTTCAAAATATTTTTAAGAAACTAACTCTTGTGACTGATTCGTTTACTTTCAATACGAAATACTCACATTTTTCCAGCCTCAAATGTTAAGTCAATAAATTTAAACTATAACAACACAAACTGTCATAAAAATATTTCAAACTGTCACAATTTCCTTCCTAAAGAAGACAAAATTGATTTAAGTTAATAATTTGCTTAGTAACTAAAGGCATGAGCCTTCACATACAGATACCCACTCGGACAAACACATAAATCCCTATCAAATGTATTCGTCCGATTAGTCGAAATTTTTCGGTGTTCAGGAGTGTGTGTTTGCCAGCTCGCAAGTGGCATAAAGCAATTTGTTGATGATGTCCTCAGGCGGCTGGCTGTTGTTTGCTGTTTATGCCGCTGAAACTTCGTTCATTGCAACTGCTTATCTAGTGTTCTGTACCCAAGACATGGCTAATAGAAATGGTAAACAAACACATGCACACACCAACATACACACACATGTAACCAAACAATCAGTATTATTATGAAGGATGTCTTGCAAGTACACATTAGTGTGGGCGGGCGGATTAAAGTTTGCATGTGTACGGGAACTACGACTTTGTTCACATTTTAAATTTTAGCTTAAAGTAATGCCGTGATTGTAGATCATTTTCGTTTAACAAAAACATGCTGAATTTTCATTCTGTAGGGGGTTTTTCATGTCAACCCTTCCCTCAACGTGCAATCCATTTCCCGGCTCATAAGTCCTGAATTTCCAACACATTGTGGTGGCATGTGGAATTACGGAAATTTGGGTTAACATTGTCGGCAATAAATCTTAAAATATCTTTGTGAAGTGCATTATAACGGACGGACAGACAGACAGCCAACATCTACATCGCCAGCGCACTTACATGTTAAAAACAGATAGCTGAACATGTGTTATGTGTGGTGAATAGAAGTTTTCTTATAGAAAACCACTGTGATGATGTCTGGCAATGGTGACTTAAAGAGCGTAGATATCTCTGTTAAAATCCGTTATTGTTCACAAAAAAAGCCATCAGTTGTATATAGAAACCAATCAATATTATTATGAGCGCCTTAAGTTGCTTAAAAATCAGAAGTAATTTCGAGGGAAAGCAGTTTATGGCGTTGGTAATCAGGTGTCAACACGTTTCAATAAAAGTTGATGACGGTAGGAAGAGACATTAAAATTCCTCTCAATAAATTGAAAACATTTCCATAAATTTATATTTTCTTTTCTTCTTTCAGCAAATAAACATAACGGTGATTACAATAACATACACGCAGACACATTTTTGCTTGGTCTGATAAATACCTCATGTATGGATGGTGGGAGGGTTAACAGAAACAAGAAGTCTTCAAAATTGCCCAGATGATTCTTCAAAAAAATAGTTTGCTTCGCATCCACTCATGAGTGTTCACAAGACTGCTATAAAAAAATTCATAATTTAAACCAACATTAACACATGTTATACACACACATATACATTAATGTATGCACATAGACATACACGTGTATGTATATAAGTGTGTGTTTTTTTACATTTATGTTGATTGTTATTTATTATCTTTCAAAAGTGTCGATGGCTGCGGAGAACAGACAGACTCTTAAGCAGAAATAACAAAAAGATCCATCATCCAGATTCATGCACACATTATCATCATCGTTGTGTTTTCACACTTATACACACATCTACCTTAAATAATAACAGCGTTTATATTCTGTGGTTAGGTTCATTACTAATGCTCTTTTGTTGCTGTTATTCGAACAGCATTTTTGGCAATATTGAAATTGTCAAAGTGGGGATGGACCGACAGACAGACAGGCATGTGTGGTACCCTAACCTACACAAACACATACATACAAATACAAAGTTATGTCTTTCACTATTGCAGAATTTATACACGTAAAAGGCATTCGACAAAGATTCACGAAAGTCAACATTTGAATATTTTAAATATGTAAACTGGCACGGGAATACGGCACATAGTGAGAAGGGGGAGAGGGAGGCGAAATATCATTCAGCCTTTGACAACAAATGTGTAACCGGATTCCTGTTACTCAGAACAAATTTTGCCTACAGCTATGGATAACGTATTATCCACATCGATGTATATAAATGTTGTCCACATTGGTGGATAAGAATATAATCTGCAAGGGTGGAAAATATATTACCCTCGTTAAAGAATAAAAATGTCATCCACATTTGTGGATAACAATATTATCCACAATGGTAGCTCAAAATATTATCCAAATCAGT
Source organism: Musca autumnalis (assembly GCF_047663935.1). Lineage (NCBI taxonomy): Eukaryota > Metazoa > Arthropoda > Insecta > Diptera > Muscidae > Musca > Musca autumnalis. Next base: position 24,804,775 of record NW_027411644.1, on the reverse strand, counting down.
GGATAAAAAATTAATTAATATTTGTGGAAAATGATATTATCCGTATTTTTGGATAAAACTATTATCCACATTTATGAATAATAATATTACTCACACCTGTGTATAAAACTGTAATCTACACTTGTGGATAATAATATTGTCCACACCTGCGAATAAAAATATTATACAAACTTGCGTATAAAAATATTATCCACATATTGGATAAAACTATTATTTACATTGGTGGATAAAAATATTATCTAAATTGGTGAATAGCATTTACCACATTTGTGGATAAATATATTATCCGCATTGGTAAATAAATTTTTTATATAAGTTTGTGGGTAAAAATAATATCTGCATTGGCGTATTAAAATATTATCCACATTTGTGGATATAAATATTATCCACATTGGTGGATAAATATATTATCCACTTTGGTGAATAAAATTATAATCCACATTGGTGGATAAAAATATATTTCTTTTTCCTCAAGCAAAAGAATGTTCCCTCTGTTCCTATCACGAGATGCGATGTTGCAAAAACTGTGATCACACACAAAGGTATGGTATGTAAGTATGGTATGAATAAGTATGTATGTATGTATGCATATGAATATATTTGTCACAATTCGTGTTGACAACTGCTGTGACAAGAGAAACAATTTGCATCTTCTGACGCTGAATGCCGCCACAATATTCCACGAAATGTGGGGGCTGACAAGCAGTGACGATATGCGGTGGTGGTGGAATGTTGCATTCTAGGGAGTAGCTTGTGATGGACGTTTTAAACAAAATCAATGACTACATTTAGGGTTACTTCGTTTGGTCATAAAGTGCTCCTTCTTACCATATATGTTTTGGATAAAAACTTTATAAAATTCCATAAACAAAATAGCTATAAAAAATGCTTTCAACAAACACACTCTAGTAAATAGGTGTACGCTTATATTTATTGGTCCGCAAATAAATTTTGGATGATAACCTTGCATACGTAGATAGTATCTGCACAGAGAATCTGCATCCAATTAATTCACTAAAACATTTCTGTCGTTCTTTTATTGAAAAGAGATGCATGGGCGGTACACACATCCAAAAGAGTGCACTGATCTTTACTTACGTGCCTGGTAATCTTTACTCCTTATATTGGGCAAATCGCTTGAACCACTCAACGTCCTCAAACATTCATAACACATAATCTTAAATGGTTAAAATAATCCGCTTTTAATTTAGAATTCCCCTTATCTATATCAGCAGACGGACATCTCCCTAGAACTACATACATCCATGTCAACTATGGCCACAATCGACTTTTGATTAGAACTCTGTTTTCACATTTCATCCGTAGTAGTTCACTCCATCATCACCGAAACCAAACTAAAAAGACAATTATTACTGAAACAATATTCTATTTTTTCCTTTTTTTTTTATTTACTCACTAAAGTGTCGAGAGCTAATATGATTTTCTTTAACTTCATTTCCAAATCACAATATTTTTGTTTCAGTCTTCTTTTAATTTGTTTTTGTTTTGATTCTCACGGACATTTCATTCATAAATTTCTATTGCTCTTCGTTGCTGGCTCCTGCACTATATTCACCACAGCTGCAGATGAATGGTTTATATCTCCGCTTGGTCAAATTCACAGTGCCTATCAGAACTTAAATAGCTCATATTTCGCAAAATACACTTTAAATAATTTTTTAAAGTAGATATTCGAAATTTGCGGATGAATTTTGTTCAAAATACCTCATTTTATTTTCTATAAAAGAATTTATATATAAATCTCGATAACACCCTGTTGACCATTGGCAGCATTCTTTCAACTTCGATAACTAAGATTTTTTTCTTCCCTTTGTCTGCATTTTCGCTGCATCTAACTTAATATTGATTGCTTTTTCAAGAAAATTAATCTTCCTTTCCATCAAAAATCTTGGACGTGATTAGACCTTTAAATCTGGACAAAAAATCCATAATTATTTTTTCCATCCGATTGGCAATTTTATTTCAAAGTGAGAAAAATTTTCCTCCACAACTATATTTGCATTCACCCATCAAATTATTGAAGGTAAAAAAATCAATTTCGAATATAAAGTGTGAAAGTGTAACTATTGTGAAATATTCTAGGCAATTATTGAATTTGTTCTGTGGCCACCAAAAAATCAGACACCACTGTAGTTCGGCGTGCCCACATGAAACGATTGCATCATTCTCCGAAGCATATTGAGAAACCCAAATTCCTACAATTCGTCATTTCGAAAGCTACCAATCTACTCAAGACCATTTTACCCACAGGGTAATTGGCTTATCTAAAGATTACACATCGTATTGCTTCAAACATTGTGCCCAACCATCATTTTGGTGCGAAGCTGGTCGGTTGGGTGATCACCCTAAACCGCCAGATAGCCGTGGGATCCAGGAGACAATAACTTTGACCACTGATGTGTGGCCCAGAACAATAAATTTTAAGAAGTCCTTCGCAATATAAAATTGAATTTGAGGGTTCCCTTCTGACGTCCACTCTAGAAGTATCTTTGGGGAATCCAATGCCGTCATATCCCGGCGTATATTTGGAGATTATTATTTGCTGCCCATTATCTATATATTGCGTTCCCATCTATACTACATATTTGTACCAATAACCCACCTGAATCTATTTTGGAAGTACTGAAGACGGTATTGTATTTTATGTGCATGAAGCTGCATGGAATCTGCTAATGGAAATCTGAAGTATACGGCTGTTGTTTGGTCCCATGCGAAATTCATAATTAGTGTTCAAGATAACTTTCATAATCACTCCCATCTGTTTATGGAATCGTGCAAAAGATTGATGAGAAAACAATCTAAGTGAATCTGAATTCCCATGAAGACTCTATATTTCATAATTATGAAATCTATGCCCTCATAGATTAGCCAGAATATCCAAATTTTTCAGCGTACTAATTACATTGTACAAGCAATGCAAATAAGTATAATTCATAACTATATACGTATGTCAATGTGCGTATGATATACATTCAATGATTACAATTGTGTTTTCCTATTATACTTAAACTATTTTAAAGTGACTCAAAAATTGGAATGGCAATAAAACATTTCCTTTCCTAAATGAACACAAATTTTCGTTAAGTGTATATCATTCTGCAGTAAATGTATTTCATTTTTTTCTTTAATCATTATCATTTCTATTGGTATAGAGTAGATTTTTTAAATTTATCGCATGAGATAAAATCATCACAACCAACATACCTACCTAATAATTTCACAGATAATTGAACAAGCATCGAACTATTGGAGAAGGCCTTTAACAATACGGAGAGCATAGTAAGTGAGTGAGTACCTCAATAATAAAAAATGTTGTTTGTTATGAGAAAGATAGACATGTATATAAGAGACATAATTAAAATGTAATCTCTTTTTTTATCTTAAACAAAATGAGAGTTCACATTGCCATTGAGCTTTAAAATTGTATTTTTTCCATACATCTCTTAATTTTACTAATAATCATCAATTCCAAATCTCAAAACATTGATTAACCCCTTAAGGGCCACAATATTTAATTTGTGTAGATGTATTTATACCTGTATATATAAAGTAATGAATTTGTAGTGAATTTATTCAATTCTTTATCCATATTTTATATATATTAACATTTTATATATACCTACAAATAGCGTAAAAATTATTTATCATGTGAATAAACACGGCCATTGAATTCAATATGAATTTCTAATTTACCACCAGACGTTATCTTATGTAGGGATGTCTATATAGTTTGGAGGTGAGTCATATTCGGGGTCCAATGAAAAATTTGCCATTTTTGGACATAGGCAGGTGAGGGTTAAGAGGCTGCTTCTCATAACATCTGAGAGGCACGAATGTTCTTGCAGCATGCGATTAAGACAACCACATTAGCTGTTCCCATTTAATTTTTTCTAGATTTTTTTTATGGGGTTTTCAATTTATTCAGTTTCTTTATTGTCTTACTTGGTCCACATTTCAGTTTTATTTATACGTTGTTGTTTTTTTTAAGGGAGTCTACATTAATATCTGTGACAAGACATGCATTTGAGTATAGAAGGACAAGAACCCCCCATTCCGACTGCAGCTTCCAATTCAAAGGCTCCCGCAGTCCTTCTCATAAACAAATGCTCAGATGCTTCAATTTTATGAAAAAATGCATCTGATCAAAAATCAAGTCGTGTACATTACAAGCTTTCAGTGAAAAGCCTTTCTTTGTCTGTACTACTTGGTATTTGATTCTCCACTTCAGCAGACATTTTGGCAGTTAGTCCATATGGCTGGCTGACAAACAAACAGATACGAGCGCACATTCGCGTCACCACAAGCTATTGAGTTGCCTATTTGCCTAAACACACACACACACTTATGTACATATATCAGGCTCATCACGCAGTTGATATGTGTAACAGTTTCTGCTTGCGGGTAAGGCATTCAAAGAGCCTCCTCTTGCAGTGCCTGGATGGATGCTTATGACGTGGTTGTGTGTGTGTGTTCGCTTGGAGAAGATCTATTTCTCAATTTGTTTGAATTTGTTCCTCCACGTTTTTGTGTGTGTGTGATATGACTGTAAGTGTATCTGTATCTGTGTGTGTGTGTGTGGCTTTTATGTTTGTATTTTTATATGAAAAGTTTTGTTTTGCATTTTTAGTTGGTGTTGTTGCTGCTGCTGTAGCTTTTGTGTCACACTTAATTTTAATGAAAGCAACATTGCTGCAACAGATTTGTCACCTCAAGGACTACTAAAAATAACATCAACAAAAACAAAGAGCAATAATCAAAACACACACATCCATTCTAGTCACCTCTACACCAATGTCGTGCTTTGGTATTGTTATACCCTACACCAGAGTGAGGCAGAGAACATTTTTGGGTCTCTCTTGTGCTCTCAATGAGCGTAAATTTGTTGTTGTTCACAACGTGTTAGCATCTACACAGGCTGTGAGCGATAACAAATTTACGCTCACTTAGAGCAAATGGGCTCTCTTGTGAGTCACAATGCCTCCTCCTGCCCTACACCACTATGTGGAGAGGGTATTATAAGTTGGTTTTGGCCAAAAAGTTTGTAACGCATCGAAATAATGGTCGTAGACCCATACTTATATATATCAAAATGAATGTCTCGACGAGCTGAGTCGATCTGGCTATGTGTGTCCGTCCGTCCGTCCGTCTGTCCGTCTGTCCGTCTGTCCATCTAAACCTTGTAATCACGCTACAGGCCGCAATTATGATCGGATCGTCACGAAATTTTGGATGTTAATGGGGGTCCCGGAGGGGAAGAAGCCTATTGATTTTGGTGATGGTCGGATAATATTTAGGGGTCGGGAAGGGCAAAAAACTTAGGTGGATAAAAAGACAACACTTTTTTCCAAAGCCAATATCTCAGATTCTATATGGGGTATACCAAAAGCAAAACCTGGCAATGAAAGCAGAAAATATCACCTTTCTAATGATGTAAAGTAGGTGCTTGTAGGTGATCAAACAACGAAGATATCGCAATAGTAGCAAATAAAACCCCAATTTTCATTTTTGCGATTTTAATTATATTGACAAATATCACAGCTTTGGTTGAACATTTTCCAAAAGCAAAGCCTGACTATGAAAGTTGAAGATCCCGTCTTTACAATGATGCAAACTAGGTCGGCGTAGGTAACCAAATAACGGAGATATAGCAATAGTCGGTAATACATCCCATTTTTCTATTTTTTTGGAAATCACGCTACAGGTCGCAATATTGATCGGATCGTCACGAAAATTTCAAGGTTAATGGGGGTCTCACAGATGAAGAAGCATATTGAATTTGGTGATGGTCGGATAATATTTAGGGGTCGGAATGGGCAAACACTTATTTGGAGAAAAGTCAACATTTTATTTCAAAGCCAATATCTCTGTTTCTTTAAGAGGTATATCAAAAGCAAAACCTGAAAAGGAAAGTAGAAAATATCACCTTTACAACGGTGTAAAGCAGGTTGTCGTAGGTAGTCAAATAGCAAAGATATGGCAATAGCCGATAATGCGTCCCATTTTCCGATTTTTTGTAATCACGCTACAGGTCGCAATTTTGATCGGATTGTCACGAAATTTTGGGGGTTAATGGGGGTCCCAAAAAGAAAGAAGCCTATTGATTTTTATGATGGTCGGATAATATTCAGGGGTCGGAATGCGCAAACACTTATTTGGAGAAAGGTCAACGTTTTATTTCAAAGCCAATATCTCTGTTTCTTTAAGAGGTATATCAAAAGCAAAATCTGGCAAGGAAAGTAGAAAATATCGCCTTTTCGGCGATGTAAATTAGGTTGTCATAGGTGGTCAAATAGCAGAGATATGGCAATAGTCGATAATGCATCCGATTTCCGATTTTTTTGTAATCACGCCACAGGTCGCAATTGTGATCGGATCGTCACGAAGGTTTAGGGGTTAATGGGGGTCCCACAGAGGAAGAAGCCTACTGATTTTAATGATGGTCGGATAATATTCAGGGGTCGGAATGGGCAAACACTTATTTGGAGAAAGGTCAACGTTTTATTTCAAAGCCAATATCTCTGTTTCTTTAAGAGGTATATCAAAAGCAAAATCTGGCAAGGAAAGTAGAAAATATCGCCTTTTCGGCGATGTAAATTAGGTTGTCATAGGTGGTCAAATAGCAGAGATATGGCAATAGTCGATAATGCATCCGATTTCCGATTTTTTTGTAATCACGCCACAGGTCGCAATTTTGATCGGATCGTCACGAAGGTTTAGGGGTTAATGGGGGTCCCACAGAGGAAGAAGCCTACTGATTTTAATGATGGTCGGATAATATTCAGGGGTCGGAATGGGCAAACACTTATTTTGAGAAAGGTCAACGTTTTATTTCAAAGCCAATATCTCTGTTTCTTTAAGAGGTATATCAAAAGCAAAATCTGGCAAGGAAAGTAGAAAATATCACCTTTACGGCGATGTAAATTAGGTTGTCATAGGTGGTCAAATAGCAGAGATATGGCAATAGTCGATAATGCATCCGATGTCCGATTTTTTTGTAATCACGCCACAGGTCGCCTTTACGGCGATGTAAATTAGGTTGTCATAGGTGGTCAAATAGCAGAGATATGGCAATAGTCGATAATGCATCCGATTTCCGATTTTTTTGTAATCACGCCACAGGTCGCAATTTTAATCGGATCGTCACGAATTTTTTGAGAGTTGATGCGGGTCCCACATAGGAAGAAGCCTATTGATTTTGGTGATAGCCGGATAATATTTAGGGGTCGGAATGGGCAAACACTTATTTTGAGAAAGGTCAACGTTTTATTTCAAAGCCAATATCTCTGTTTCTTTAAGAGGTATATCAAAAGCAAAATCTGGCAAGGAAAGTAGAAAATATCACCTTTACGGCGATGTAAATTAGGTTGTCATAGGTGGTCAAATAGCAGAGATATGGCAATAGTCGATAATGCATCCGATTTCCGATTTTTTTGTAATCACGCCACAGGTCGCAATTTTGATCGGATCGTCACGAAGGTTTAGGGGTTAATGGGGGTCCCACAGAGGAAGAAGCCTACTGATTTTAATGATGGTCGGATAATATTCAGGGGTCGGAATGGGCAAACACTTATTTTGAGAAAGGTCAACGTTTTATTTCAAAGCCAATATCTCTGTTTCTTTAAGAGGTATATCAAAAGCAAAATCTGGCAAGGAAAGTAGAAAATATCACCTTTACGGCGATGTAAATTAGGTTGTCATAGGTGGTCAAATAGCAGAGATATGGCAATAGTCGATAATGCATCCGATTTCCGATTTTTTTGTAATCACGCCACAGGTCGCAATTTTAATCGGATCGTCACGAATTTTTTGGGAGTTGATGCGGGTCCCACATAGGAAGAAGCCTATTGATTTTGGCGATAGCCGGATAATATTTAGGGGAGACAAATTTAAAGTTTTATTCTTTGTGAATATATTGGCTTCTTGTAGGGGTATTCCAACGACAAAGCCTGTCAATGGAAGAAGAAAATATTACCTTTACATTGGTGAAAAACAGGTTGGCGAAGGTGGTCAAACAAGGGAGATGCCACAATAGTCGGTAATGCATCCAATTCTTCCATTTTTTTGCAATCAAGCTACAGGTCGTAATTTTGATAGGATGGTCACGAAATTTTGGTTGCTTATGGGGGTCCCAGAGACAAAGAGGCATATTATTTTTGGTGGTAGTCGGTTTATATTCCCTAAAAGAAATGTTTACCAGTGAAAAGCTTATGCACAGGGGTAGTGGTGTAGGGTATCACATGGTCGGCCCCGTCCCGACTATAGCCTTTGCTCACTTGTTAAAGTTACGAAGTTTTTCGGCAATTCACACACACACCACCCGAACGCAACGAAAGAGCACACAAATGTTTTGATTTGTTTTTGTTTTGCAGCATGCGTGCATACAACGTTACTAACACACTGTCAAAAGTTACAAATATTGAGAATTTTGTGTGCCCTCTTCTTGGTCGGCTGTGCTCTACAAAAATAAACTCAACGAAATTTACGAGTCTATAAATTAAGAAGAACTGCGGTGAGGCCGAGCCAGCAATCATCCACGTCATCCCCTCAGCGTCTTCTTTGTTGAGCCCATAAAAATATTGTGGCGTCAGTATTCTTTTTTCTTTTGGCATCTCCATATTCGTCTTCACTCGTTTCATGTTTTTGTTTGCAAAACAAATCAAGAGGAAGCCAAGGCATTGATACCAAAATTGTAGATTCCACCACAGACGGCAACGTGCCAAATGTAAGAGAAACGGAACCAAGGTGTCTGTTTTGGTTTCTTTGCCACAAAGACAGCGAACAGCCATGTAGCCTAGCGTCTGTTTCTCCAGGTCCACGTATTTCATGTTTTCACTTCTTTCAAAGATAAAGTTGACACGACAAACATGGTCATAGATAATGCAACAAAAACCGAAGGATGGCAAAATGAAACAAACAACACAAAATAACACTTAGCGAAACGATGCCATTAATTTGTTTCATATATTTATGTGTATATATATGTGCATGTTCGTCTGTATGTAGCTCTAAGTGCTGATATAATTATAGTTGCAGTCAAGGACAAATGTCTGTGATTTATAATAATTGTTATGTTTTTGATAAGAGCGTGTAGGTGAGTGTTAGAATTGAGACCGGTAACGGTTTTCATTTGACGAAATTGGGTTAAAACAAGAAAACGAAAATGGTGATAAGCATGAGAATAATGATAAAATTATCCACGTTTTAGGATCAAATTATACCTGTCTGTGAATATTATCCACTACAGTCGATAAAAATTATTAAACAAATTGATGGATAAAAATATTATCCACAGTGTTGGATAAAAATAATCCACGGTGTTGGATACAAATATTTTCCCCCTTGGTGGATAACAATACCATCCACGTTGGTGCATAAAAATGTTATTCACGTTGTTGAAATATACAAATTTCATCCAGTGTGCTTAAGGTTTTTATCCACGACAGCTTATAATATTTTATTCACCAATAACCAATCTGAATAACATTTTTATTCACCTATTCAAAATGGTGCATACAAAATTTTTTCATTCACAATAGTGGTTAATATTTTTATCCACCAACAATGGTGGAAAAAAGTATTGTCCATTTTGTTGGATAAACATATTATCCTCATTTGTGTATCATATAACAGTGTCAATGTTTGCGTGTCTCGCGTCCTTACATCCTTCAACAAAAGCCAACAAAAAACCTTCGCTTATTGGGTAATCATTGTTACCTAACTTTATACCTGTTTATTCATTATGAATGGCCAATAAGGACAACCACTTTTTACAATGTCCTCAATGTGTGAATTTCTGCTTCTTCCCCGTTCGCTTGCATGGAAATTCCTTGCATGGAAGTCCCTTATTTAATTTATTCTTTTCTCCACCATATGCTATTATTAAATACCAATTCCTTCCCCTGCATATGTTATGAGAAACATCAATAACGAGAAAAGGCCTCTTGACAAGAATAAACTGCAAATATCATCCATCCAAGCTCTCTTAAGTGTTGTAAATGCAAACGGCGACCATTAATAATGGGGTATTAATTAAATATTTAAATTTCATGTATGCAATTTTTTATAAAGTTTTTTTTTTTGTGTGTTAATGGTTGTTGACATTAGGGTCTTTGGGCTGAACGAGGCATTTTTTATGGAGCTTTAATAACACGGAAATGTCAGAGTGGCGTATTAGTTACTTGAGTACTTATACGTAACATGGTATAAGAAGTAATCCACTAAGATGGCATTTTTCCACGAACTTCATTGGAGTGCACAAAGACAGACTGACTTCTCCCATATCAATGAGAGAACGACTATATGTGATGCATACATCTTGGCAAAGTATGTGTTTCCATTGAAGGTTATCCTCCAAAAAGATTTTTTTAAGAAATATTTAGAAACTTCTTATAAAAATTTATTTACACTACATCATTGCATCCCAATATTTGCTAACATTAACAGCATGAATATGAGCATGATATTCCATACAAAATAAAGTCCTTGTCTGGCACATTTTCACATATTTGTTCTTATGAATTACCCACTCAAGTGTTTCATAATTAATCTTCTTAAAATATCTTCATTACAGCACGACAATGAGCTGCAAGAATACGCTTACCACCGACAACGATGATGACTCTGACTCGAATGACTTTTGTAAATGATGGATAGTGGTATTTCATGCAGACATACATACAATGCATGCTTACTAACATATGAACATGTATGTGTGTATTTTTAATTACTCTTTATTATGTTACAGCAGTATATAAGCGGCGAAAGGTATACAAAATTACACAAAACATTATTGTTGTTGTTGAGCATAACAGTGAACTCAGAAATTTGAGTTATAATTTATAGATGTCATTTAAAAATTCAATTAGGAATAATGAAAAAATATAACAGGTGTAAAGTATGAAAGGAGTAGTTTTTTATAGATAAAAAATGCTATCTAGTCGCTAAAACAATACTAAAAACGTCTTTCAAGAGCTATAATTGAGGAACAGACCAGACCTCAAAGTGTTTATAACATCCGTTAAAGGAACCATGCAAAATATTATTTTTCTTCTGCGGACCTACTGAAAATAAAACGAAGAAAGTGAAGGGGCCATGTACTCTATAGTAGACGACCCAAATGGCCATATACTTTATAGTAGACGACCCAAGTGGCCATATACTTTATAGTAGACGACCCAAGTGGCCATCTACTTTATAGTAGACGACCCCAGGGGCCATGTACTCTATAGTAGACGACCCTTATGGGCCATCTACTCTATACTAGACGACCCCAGGGGCCATCTACTCTATAGCAGACGACACCAAGGGCCATATACTATAGTTTTTTAGAGCCATGCGCTGAGGTTCTTTAGCTGTCACCAAAACCAACTGATCATTGAAATCATAAAACCAGAATAACCTTTAATTCTAAATTTAATGCACGTTTTATTTCTTGTTTACTTTGTTACGACCTTCTTATTAAGTTAAGCGTTTCTTTATAACGGATATCCCAGCTGCTATCATTTGTGGCTGACTGACAGACAGGAAGCTTCAATTGTTAAAAGACTCATAAAAACTTAATGAAATCCTTCCTTTTCATGGTTCAATGGAGCGCTAAGCAATGCAAAAATTAAAAGAAGAAAAACGAATTCAAAGCAGCATTGACAAGATTACATTGATAGGATTTTCAATACATACAAATCAACAACCAAACAAAAATATCTAATCGCAGTGTCACTATTTTTATACATTTTCTTGTTAGATTTTAACGTTTTCTTTTTTTTTTGCCTTGCAAGAAAATGGAATAAGTTAAAAACACTGATTTTATTATCTTTTCAATAATGAGCTTTTCGATTGAAAGTAAAATTCAATGGAAGTTTGTTGTTGTCGGGTTTTTATACCCTCCACCATAGTATGGAGGGTATATTAAGTTTGTTTTTCCGTTTGTAACGCAATGAAATACTCATTTGCCTACCCTACCCAATACCCTATAAAGTATATATATTCTTGATCAGGGTAAAATTCTGAGTCGATCTGCGCACGTCCGCCCATCCGTCTGTGGTAATCACTCTAGCATCCACAAAAATGGAGATAGGACGCTGAAATTTTGGGAAATTGCATCTTTTGTTTGCAGGCAGGTCAAGTTCGATGATGGGCTATATCGGTCCACGTTTTGGTATAGCCCCCATATAACGGTACCCCCCGATTTACGGTATTTTGCCGTTTTTAGCTACATTTTCAGACCGATTTAGCTATAATTTGACATTTAGGGTTCTTAAGTGTCAATAAACGTATATAACAAAACTTGTGGACATATTTCCACGTTTTGGTATAGCCCCCATATAACGGTACCCTCCGATTTACGGTATTTTGACGTTTTTAGCTACATTTTCAGACCGACGTAGCTATAATTTGACATTTAGGGTTCCTAAGTGTCAATAAACTTATATAACAAAAGTTGTGGACATACGTCCACGTTTTGGTATAGCTCCCATATAACGGTACCCCCGATTTACGGTATTTTGACGTTTTTAGCTAAATTTTCAGACCGATTTAGCTATAAATTGACATTTAGGGTTCTTAAGTCTCAATAAACTTATATAACAAAACTAGCGGACATAGGTCCATGTTTTGGAATGGTTCCCATATAACGTTACCGCCCGATTTCAGGTATTTTGACGTTTTAAGTTACATTTCTAGACCGATTTAGCTATAATTTGATATTTAGGGTTCTTACTGACCAAAAAACTTATATTCGAAAAAATTAGGAACATAGGTCCATGTTTTGGTATAGCCACATATAACGGTAACTCCCGATTTTCGGTATTTTGAGAATTTTACCTACAAGTTTTAACCGAATTATCTATAATTTGAACATTTGACATTTGAAATTCCTAGTGGTCACACCACCTCTCCACCAAAAATTGTCAAGAAAGGTCGATGTATTGATAAAGCCCCCATATAACGGTACCTCCCGATTTTCAGTAATTTGATGATTTTAGCTACAATATTAAACCGAACTAGGAGTAATTTGACATTTGAAGTTCTTAGTGGTCACAACACCTCTCCATCAAAAATTTTCAACATAGGTCCATGTTCGGATATAGCTCCCATATAACGGTACCTCCTAATTTTCAGTAATTTTGCAATTTTAGCTACAATTTTTAACCGAACTAACTGTAATTTGACATTCGAAGGCTGTAGTGGTCACCACACATCTGCATCAACAATTTTCAACATAGTCCCAATATAACGATACTTCCCGATTTTCGGTACTTTGAGGATTTTACTTAAAATGTAAAAAAAAAATATTCTTAAAAAATCGGGGCCATTAAAAATATTCTTAAAAAATTCACGTTTTAAAAAATATTCCTAAAAAATCGGGGCCTTAAAAATATTCTTAAAAAACCACGCCTAAAAATATTCTTAAAAAACCACGCCTAAAAAATATTCTTAAAACAATCCACACCTACCAAATATTCTTAAAAAATCCACGCCTAAAAAATATTCTTAAAAAATCCACGCCTAAAAAATATTCTTAAAAAATCCACGCCTAAAAAATATTCTTAAAAAATCCACGCCTAAAAAATATTCTTAAAAAATCCACGCCTAAAAAATATTCTTAAAAAATCCACGCCTAAAAAATGTTCTTAAAAAATCCACGCCTAAAAAATATTCTTAAAAAATCCACGCCTAAAAAATATTCTTAAAAAATCCACGCCTAAAAAATATTCTTAAAAAACGCACGCCTAAAAATATTCTTAAAAAATCCACGCCTAAAAAATATTCTTAAAAATCCACGCCTAAAAAATGTTCTTAAAAAATCCACGCCCAAAAAATATTCTTAAAAAATCCACGCCTAAAAAATATTCTTAAAAAATCCACGCCTAAAAAATATTCTTAAAAAATCCACGCCTAAAAAATATTCTTAAAAAATCCACGCCTAAAAAATGTTCTTAAAAAATCCACGCCTAAAAAATATTCTTAAAAAATCCACGCCTAAAAAATATTCTTAAAAAATCCACGCCTAAAAAATATTCTTAAAAAACGCACGCCTAAAAATATTCTTAAAAAATCCACGCCTAAAAAATATTCTTAAAAATCCACGCCTAAAAAATGTTCTTAAAAAATCCACGCCCAAAAAATATTCTTAAAAAATCCACGCCTAAAAAATATTCTTAAAAAATCCACGCCTAAAAAATATTCTTAAAAAATCCACGCCTAAAAAATATTCTTAAAAAATCCACGCCTAAAAAATGTTCTTAAAAAATCCACGCCTAAAAAATATTCTTAAAAAATCCACGCCTAAAAAATATTCTTAAAAAATCCACGCCTAAAAAATATTCTTAAAAAACGCACGCCTAAAAATATTCTTAAAAAATCCACGCCTAAAAAATATTCTTAAAAATCCACGCCTAAAAAATGTTCTTAAAAAATCCACGCCCAAAAAATATTCTTAAAAAATCCACGCCTAAAAAATATTCTTAAAAAATCCACGCCTAAAAAATATTCTTAAAAAACGCACGCCTAAAAAATATTCTTAAAAAATCCACGCCTAAAAAATATTCTTAAAAATCCACGCCTAAAAAATGTTCTTAAAAAATCCACGCCCAAAAAATATTCTTAAAAAATCCACGCCTAAAAAATATTCTTAAAAAATCCACGCCTAAAAAATATTCTTAAAAAATCCACGCCTAAAAAATATTCTTAAAAAATCCACGCCTAAAAATATTGTTAGAAAATCCACGTCTAAAAAAATATTCTTAAAAAATCCACGCCTAAAAATATTGTTAAAAAATCCACGCCTAAAAAATATTCTTAAAAAATCCACGCCTAAAAAATATTCTTAAAAAATCCACGCCTAAAAAATATTCTTAAAAAATCCACGCCTAAAAAATATTCTTAAAAAATCCACGCCTAAAAAATATTCTTAAAAAATCCACGCCTAAAAAATATTCTTAAAAAATCCACGCCTAAAAAATATTCTTAAAAAATCCACGCCTAAAAAATATTCTTAAAAAATCCACGCCTAAAAAATATTCTTAAAAAATCCACGCCTAAAAAATATTCTTAAAAAATCCACGCCTAAAAAATATTCTTAAAAAATCCACGCCTAAAAAATATTCTTAAAAAATCCACGCCTAAAAAAATATTCTTAAAAAATCCACGCCTAAAAAATATTCTTAAAAAATCCACGCCTAAAAAATATTCTTAAAAAATCCACGCCTAAAAAATATTCTTAAAAAATCCACGCCTAAAAAATATTCTTAAAAAATCCACGCCTAAAAAATATTCTTAAAAAATCCACGCCTAAAAAATATTCTTAAAAAATCCACGCCTAAAAAATATTCTTAAAAAATCCACGCCTAAAAAATATTCTTAAAAAATCCACGCCTAAAAAATATTCTTAAAAAATCCACGCCTAAAAAATATTCTTAAAAAATCCACGCCTAAAAAATATTCTTAAAAAATCCACGCCTAAAAAATATTCTTAAAAAATCCACGCCTAAAAAATATTCTTAAAAAATCCACGCCTAAAAAATATTCTTAAAAAATCCACGCCTAAAAAATATTCTTAAAAAATCCACGCCTAAAAAATATTCTTAAAAAATCCACGCCTAAAAAATATTCTTAAAAAATCCACGCCTAAAAAAATATTCTTAAAAAATCCACGCCTAAAAAATATTCTTAAAAAATCCACGCCTAAAAAATATTCTTAAAAAATCCACGCCTAAAAAATATTCTTAAAAAATCCACGCCTAAAAAATATTCTTAAAAAATCCACGCCTAAAAAATATTCTTAAAAAATCCACGCCTAAAAAATATTCTTAAAAAATCCACGCCTAAAAAAATATTCTTAAAAAATCCACGCCTAAAAAATATTCTTAAAAAATCCACGCCTAAAAAATATTCTTAAAAAAATCCACGCCTAAAAAATATTCTTAAAAAAATCCACGCCTAAAAATATTCTTAAAAAAATCCACGCCTAAAAAATATTCTTAAAAAAATCCACGCCTAAAAATATTCTTAAAAAAATCCACGCCTAAAAAATATTCTTAAAAAATCCACGCCTAAAAAATAATCATAAAAAAATTCACGCCCAAAAAATATTCATACAAAAATAAGCCATTAATTCTGTAGGCCAAGTTTTCGTTTTATTGGAAATAAATGCATTTTATTTCGTCCTTGTGGTTACTTCTCTAACGTATTTTTTGCCCATCGGCGTTGTCTCACGCCTTTGGTAATGATCCTAAACGTTGTTGTCAGCTTGTAAATTTTGTATCGATTTCTGGTTACAGAAAAAAGGCAGCTACACAACTCTGACATTATTCACTAAAGGGATTAAACGGATATCAAGTTGATGTCATAGAATTGTCCTGTGTAATAGAAGAAAAACAAAAACGAAACTAGAAACCAGCATCACATATTGCTAATAACACATGTGAACGTTTATATGAAAACCTTGTGGATACACTCTGACACACTCGAATGTAATGATGGGTAAAAGAGTACTGTATAGCTTTGGTTTATTTGAACATTTGTAACAGTTTCTTCCTTCAACTGAGCTCTGCTCTGCTTTCTGTGTTTCAAGTTGTTTGAAATGACTGCTTGGTTTGTTTGCAAAATATTGGCCCCCTAATACTAAGTGACAAACACAGAGAGAGTTAACATATGGAGATGCGAAAGAGAAAGATGGGAGGGAGTGTTAATAGACGTGAGTGCGTAGCCTTGTTGTTTGCCATGAGTGTATTCTTCCTCTAGCTACCTTCAGTTGTGACGATGCCGATGAAGACGACGTGAACGCGTGTGTGTGCAGCCCTTGAGAATTTGTTTCGTTTCATTTCGTTCGTTTTTGCTATTTTTTCTGGTTTCTTCCTTGTTTTGTGGGCTGCAGTGTTCAGTGGCTATAAATTGCTCATAAGAACCTTATTGCCGGTTTCAATTGTTGGCGCCCAAACTATGCGTCCTTCGTCCACCCGGTTAAAGTTCAACAACAACCATATGCCGCTGCAAGTATTTCTCCACACAGTAAATAGCTAAGTAGCACAACTGTATATGAAACTCGTCATAAGCAGGCTTCACAACACCACCATCACTCCCTCATAAGAAGATGACATGAGTGTTTTTTATGAACTTGACTAATCGGAAAAAACGGAGAGAAAAAATACATTATTATGCCTAAAACTTAATGGGAAAGACAAGAAAATATAACAATTGTTTGGTCTGCATTCAACGTTTTCCCCTTACTCCTCCCCTGGGCTTTATTTCTACGCTTGTGGACAAACCATTTCTGCACTCAAACAACTACTTGAACTTGAAGTTTGCTTGACAGAGCGAGATTGTTTTTGAACTTTCTAGAGCTTCTGTAGTTGTTGCATAGTTGTTCCATACTGACCCCATTTTCCGGGGCGAGAAAATAAAAGACTTAACTATTTATGATTTGTCAATAACTGTTTTCCCAATCCCATATTCGTAAATACGGATGTATTTTTTCCATTGTTCAAGGGGAAAAAAGCTTGTGATGTGTTAGAGATTATTGAGTTACTTTGACATGTTTATTGGGAGGAGGAAGGAAATTGAAAGAAAATATCACAGAGCGTATAAGTTTTGTCGTAACGTATACGCCACAAGAGGTTGTCATAGAAATACATTTGTTAACAAAAGAAATAATATTATTATTCCTTTGAAATATTAATCAGTGGCGAACAGGGCTTTTTTTCAATAAGCCAATAGCGTGGATTTTTAACCAATTTTTTTATTCATCCACCATCAGGTTAATAAGCGTGGACTTTTTAACAATATTTTTTTCATCCAACATCAGGCCAATAAGCGTGGACTTTTAAACAATATTTTTCATCCAACATCAGGCCAATAAGCGTGGACTTTTAAACAATATTTGTTATCCAATATCAGGCCAATAAGCGTGGACTTTTAAACAATATTTTTTATCCAACATCAGGCCAATAAGCGTGGACTTTTAAACAACCTTTTTTCATCCAACATCAGGCCAATAAGCGTGGACTTTTAAACAATATTTGTTATCCAATATCAGGCCAATAAGCGTGGACTTTTAAACAATATTTTTTATCCAACATCAGGCCAATAAGCGTGGACTTTTAAACAACCTTTTTTCATCCAACATCAGGCCAATAAGCGTGGACTTTTAAACAATATGTTTTCATCCAACATCAGGCCAATAAGCGTGGACTTTTAAACAACCTTTTTTCATCCAACATCAGGCCAATAAGCGTGGACTTTTAAACAACCTTTTTTCATCCAACATCAGGCCAGTAAGCGTGGACTTTTAAACAATATGTTTTCATCCAACATCAGGCCAATAAGCGTGGAGTTTTAAACAACCTTTTTTCATCCAACATCAGGCCAGTAAGCGTGGACTTTTAAACAATATTTTTTATCCAACATCAGGCCAATAAGCGTGGACTTTTAAACAATATTTTTTATCCAACATCAGGCCAATAAGCGTGGACTTTTAAACAACCTTTTTTCATCCAACATCAGGCCAATAAGCGTGGACTTTTAAACAACCTTTTTTCATCCAACATCAGGCCAATAAGCGTGGACTTTTAAACAATATGTTTTCATCCAACATCAGGCCAATAAGCGTGGACTTTTAAACAACCTTTTTTCATCCAACATCAGGCCAGTAAGCGTGGACTTTTAAACAATATGTTTTCATCCAACATCAGGCCAATAAGCGTGGACTTTTAAACAACCTTTTTTCATCCAACATCAGGCCAGTAAGCGTGGACTTTTAAACAACCTTTTTTCATCCAACATCAGGCCAGTAAGCGTGGACTTTTAAACAATATGTTTTCATCCAACATCAGGCCAATAAGCGTGGACTTTTAAACAACCTTTTTTCATCCAACATCAGGCCAGTAAGCGTGGACTTTTAAACAATATTTTTTATCCAACATCAGGCCAATAAGCGTGGACTTTTAAACAACCTTTTTTCATCCAACATCAGGCCAATAAGCGTGGACTTTTAAACAACCTTTTTTCATCCAACATCAGGCCAATAAGCGTGGACTTTTAAACAACCTTTTTTCATCCAACATCAGGCCAATAAGCGTGGACTTTTAAACAACCTTTTTTCATCCAACATCAGGCCAATAAGCGTGGACTTTTAAACAACCTTTTTTCATCCAACATCAGGCCAATAAGCGTGGACTTTTAAACAACCTTTTTTCATCCAACATCAGGCCAGTAAGCGTGGACTTTTAAACAACCTTTTTTCATCCAACATCAGTCCAATAAGCGTGGACTTTTAAACAATATGTTTTCATCCAACATCAGGCCAATAAGCGTGGACTTTTAAACAACCTTTTTTCATCCAACATCAGGCCAGTAAGCGTGGACTTTTAAACAATATGTTTTCATCCAACATCAGGCCAATAAGCGTGGACTTTTAAACAACCTTTTTTCATCCAACATCAGGCCAGTAAGCGTGGACTTTTAAACAATATTTTTTATCCAACATCAGGCCAATAAGCGTGGACTTTTAAACAACCTTTTTTCATCCAACATCAGGCCAATAAGCGTGGACTTTTAAACAACCTTTTTTCATCCAACATCAGGCCAATAAGCGTGGACTTTTAAACAACCTTTTTTCATCCAACATCAGGCCAATAAGCGTGGACTTTTAAACAATATGTTTTCATCCAACATCAGGCCAATAAGCGTGGACTTTTAAACAACCTTTTTTCATCCAACATCAGGCCAATAAGCGTGGACTTTTAAACAATATGTTTTCATCCAACATCAGGCCAATAAGCGTGGACTTTTAAACAACCTTTTTTCATCCAACATCAGGCCAATAAGCGTGGACTTTTAAACAATATTTGTTATCCAATATCAGGCATATAAGCGTGGACTTTTAAACAATATTTTTTATCCAACATCAGGCCAATAAGCGTGGACTTTTAAACAACCTTTTTTCATCCAACATCAGGCCAATAAGCGTGGACTTTTAAACAATATGTTTTCATCCAACATCAGGCCAATAAGCGTGGACTTTTAAACAACCTTTTTTCATCCAACATCAGGCCAATAAGCGTGGACTTTTAAACAACCTTTTTTCATCCAACATCAGGCCAGTAAGCGTGGACTTTTAAACAACCTTTTTTCATCCAACATCAGGCCAGTAAGCGTGGACTTTTAAACAATATTTTTTATCCAACATCAGGCCAATAAGCGTGGACTTTTAAACAACCTTTTTTCATCCAACATCTGGTCAATAAGCGTGGACTTTTAAACAACCTTTTTTCATCCAACATCAGGCCAATAAGCGTGGACTTTTAAACAATATGTTTTCATCCAACATCAGGCCAATAAGCGTGGACTTTTAAACAACCTTTTTTCATCCAACATCAGGCCAATAAGCGTGGACTTTTAAACAACCTTTTTTCATCCAACATCAGGCCAGTAAGCGTTGACTTTTAAACAATCTTTTTTCATCCAACATCAGGGCAATAAGCGTGGACTTTTAAACAATATTTTTATCCAACATCAGGCCAATAAGCGTGGACTTTTAAGCAACCTTTTTTCATCCAACATCAGGCCAATAAGCGTGGACTTTTAAACAATATGTTTTCATCCAACATCAGGCCAATAAGCGTGGACTTTTAAACAATATTTTTCATCCAACATCAGGCCAATAAGCGTGGACTTTTAAACAATATTTGTTATCCAATATCAGGCCAATAAGCGTGGACTTTTAAACAATATTTTTTATCCAACATCAGGCCAGTAAGCGTGGACTTTTAAACAACCTTTTTTCATCCAACATCAGGCCAATAAGCGTGGACTTTTAAACAATATGTTTTCATCCAACATCAGGCCAATAAGCGTGGACTTTTAAACAATATTTTTTATCCAACATCAGGCCAATAAGCGTGGACTTTTAAACAACCTTTTTTCATCCAACATCAGGCCAATAAGCGTGGACTTTTAAACAATATTTGTTATCCAATATCAGGCCAATAAGCGTGGACTTTTAAACAATATTTTTTATCCAACATCAGGCCAATAAGCGTGGACTTTTAAACAATATTTGTTATCCAATATCAGGCCAATAAGCGTGGACTTTTAAACAATATTTTTTATCCAACATCAGGCCAATAAGCGTGGACTTTTAAACAACCTTTTTTCATCCAACATCAGGCCAATAAGCGTGGACTTTTAAACAATATTTGTTATCCAATATCAGGCCAATAAGCGTGGACTTTTAAACAATATTTTTTATCCAACATCAGGCCAATAAGCGTGGACTTTTAAACAACCTTTTTTCATCCAACATCAGGCCAATAAGCGTGGACTTTTAAACAACCTTTTTTCATCCAACATCAGGCCAATAAGCGTGGACTTTTAAACAATATTTTTTATCCAACATCAGGCCAATAAGCGTGGACTTTTAAACAACCTTTTTTCATCCAATATCAGGCCAATAAGCGTGGACTTTTAAACAATATTTTTTATCCAACATCAGGCCAATAAGCGTGGACGTTTAAACAATATTTTTTATCCAACATCAGGCCAATAAGCGTGGACTTTTAAACAATATTTTTTCATCCAACATCAGGCCAATAAGCGTGGACTTTTAAACAATATTTTTTCATCCAACATCAGGCCAATAAGCGTGGACTTTTAAACAATATTTTTTCATCCAACATCAGGCCAATAAGCGTGGACTTTTAAACAACCTTTTTTCATCCAACATCAGGCCAATAAGCGTGGACTTTTAAACAATATGTTTTCATCCAACATCAGGCCAATAAGCGTGGACTTTTAAACAACCTTTTTTCATCCAACATCAGGCCAATAAGCGTGGACTTTTAAACAATATGTTTTCATCCAACATCAGGCCAATAAGCGTGGACTTTTAAACAACCTTTTTTCATCCAACATCAGGCCAATAAGCGTGGACTTTTAAACAATATTTGTTATCCAATATCAGGCATATAAGCGTGGACTTTTAAACAATATTTTTTATCCAACATCAGGCCAATAAGCGTGGACTTTTAAACAACCTTTTTTCATCCAACATCAGGCCAATAAGCGTGGACTTTTAAACAATATGTTTTCATCCAACATCAGGCCAATAAGCGTGGACTTTTAAACAACCTTTTTTCATCCAACATCAGGCCAATAAGCGTGGACTTTTAAACAACCTTTTTTCATCCAACATCAGGCCAGTAAGCGTGGACTTTTAAACAACCTTTTTTCATCCAACATCAGGCCAGTAAGCGTGGACTTTTAAACAATATTTTTTATCCAACATCAGGCCAATAAGCGTGGACTTTTAAACAACCTTTTTTCATCCAACATCTGGTCAATAAGCGTGGACTTTTAAACAACCTTTTTTCATCCAACATCAGGCCAATAAGCGTGGACTTTTAAACAATATGTTTTCATCCAACATCAGGCCAATAAGCGTGGACTTTTAAACAACCTTTTTTCATCCAACATCAGGCCAATAAGCGTGGACTTTTAAACAACCTTTTTTCATCCAACATCAGGCCAGTAAGCGTTGACTTTTAAACAATCTTTTTTCATCCAACATCAGGGCAATAAGCGTGGACTTTTAAACAATATTTTTATCCAACATCAGGCCAATAAGCGTGGACTTTTAAGCAACCTTTTTTCATCCAACATCAGGCCAATAAGCGTGGACTTTTAAACAATATGTTTTCATCCAACATCAGGCCAATAAGCGTGGACTTTTAAACAATATTTTTCATCCAACATCAGGCCAATAAGCGTGGACTTTTAAACAATATTTGTTATCCAATATCAGGCCAATAAGCGTGGACTTTTAAACAATATTTTTTATCCAACATCAGGCCAGTAAGCGTGGACTTTTAAACAACCTTTTTTCATCCAACATCAGGCCAATAAGCGTGGACTTTTAAACAATATGTTTTCATCCAACATCAGGCCAATAAGCGTGGACTTTTAAACAATATTTTTTATCCAACATCAGGCCAATAAGCGTGGACTTTTAAACAACCTTTTTTCATCCAACATCAGGCCAATAAGCGTGGACTTTTAAACAATATTTGTTATCCAATATCAGGCCAATAAGCGTGGACTTTTAAACAATATTTTTTATCCAACATCAGGCCAATAAGCGTGGACTTTTAAACAATATTTGTTATCCAATATCAGGCCAATAAGCGTGGACTTTTAAACAATATTTTTTATCCAACATCAGGCCAATAAGCGTGGACTTTTAAACAACCTTTTTTCATCCAACATCAGGCCAATAAGCGTGGACTTTTAAACAATATTTGTTATCCAATATCAGGCCAATAAGCGTGGACTTTTAAACAATATTTTTTATCCAACATCAGGCCAATAAGCGTGGACTTTTAAACAACCTTTTTTCATCCAACATCAGGCCAATAAGCGTGGACTTTTAAACAACCTTTTTTCATCCAACATCAGGCCAATAAGCGTGGACTTTTAAACAATATTTTTTATCCAACATCAGGCCAATAAGCGTGGACTTTTAAACAACCTTTTTTCATCCAATATCAGGCCAATAAGCGTGGACTTTTAAACAATATTTTTTATCCAACATCAGGCCAATAAGCGTGGACGTTTAAACAATATTTTTTATCCAACATCAGGCCAATAAGCGTGGACTTTTAAACAATATTTTTTCATCCAACATCAGGCCAATAAGCGTGGACTTTTAAACAATATTTTTTCATCCAACATCAGGCCAATAAGCGTGGACTTTTAAACAATATTTTTTCATCCAACATCAGGCCAATAAGCGTGGACTTTTAAACAATATTTTTTCATCCAACATCAGGCCAATAAGCGTGGACTTTTAAACAATATTTTTTCATCCAACATCAGGCCAATAAGCGTGGACTTTTAAACAATATTTTTTCATCCAACATCAGGCCAATAAGCGTGGACTTTTAAACAATATTTTTTCATCCAACATCAGGCCAATAAGCGTGGACTTTTAAACAATATTTTTTCATCCAACATCAGGCCAATAAGCGTGGACTTTTAAACAATATTTTTTCATCCAACATCAGGCCAATAAGCGTGGACTTTTAAACAATATTTTTTCATCCAACATCAGGCCAATAAGCGTGGACTTTTAAACAATATTTTTTCATCCAACATCAGGCCAATAAGCGTGGACTTTTAAACAATATTTTTTCATCCAACATCAGGCCAATAAGCGTGGACTTTTAAACAATATTTTTTCATCCAACATCAGGCCAATAAGCGTGGACTTTTAAACAATATTTTTTCATCCAACATCAGGCCAATAAGCGTGGACTTTTAAACAATATTTTTTCATCCAACATCAGGCCAATAAGCGTGGACTTTTAAACAATATTTTTTCATCCAACATCAGGCCAATAAGCGTGGACTTTTAAACAATATTTTTTCATCCAACATCAGGCCAATAAGCGTGGACTTTTAAACAATATTTTTTCATCCAACATCAGGCCAATAAGCGTGGACTTTTAAACAATATTTTTTCATCCAACATCAGGCCAATAAGCGTGGACTTTTAAACAATATTTTTTCATCCAACATCAGGCCAATAAGCGTGGACTTTTAAACAATATTTTTTCATCCAACATCAGGCCAATAAGCGTGGACTTTTAAACAATATTTTTTCATCCAACATCAGGCCAATAAGCGTGGACTTTTAAACAATATTTTTTCATCCAACATCAGGCCAATAAGCGTGGACTTTTAAACAATATTTTTTCATCCAACATCAGGCCAATAAGCGTGGACTTTTAAACAATATTTTTTCATCCAACATCAGGCCAATAAGCGTGGACTTTTAAACAATATTTTTTCATCCAACATCAGGCCAATAAGCGTGGACTTTTAAACAATATTTTTTCATCCAACATCAGGCCAATAAGCGTGGACTTTTAAACAATATTTTTTCATCCAACATCAGGCCAATAAGCGTGGACTTTTAAACAATATTTTTTCATCCAACATCAGGCCAATAAGCGTGGACTTTTAAACAATATTTTTTCATCCAACATCAGGCCAATAAGCGTGGACTTTTAAACAATATTTTTTCATCCAACATCAGGCCAATAAGCGTGGACTTTTAAACAATATTTTTTCATCCAACATCAGGCCAATAAGCGTGGACTTTTAAACAATATTTTTTCATCCAACATCAGGCCAATAAGCGTGGACTTTTAAACAATATTTTTTCATCCAACATCAGGCCAATAAGCGTGGACTTTTAAACAATATTTTTTCATCCAACATCAGGCCAATAAGCGTGGACTTTTAAACAATATTTTTTCATCCAACATCAGGCCAATAAGCGTGGACTTTTAAACAATATTTTTTCATCCAACATCAGGCCAATAAGCGTGGACTTTTAAACAATATTTTTTCATCCAACATCAGGCCAATAAGCGTGGACTTTTAAACAATATTTTTTCATCCAACATCAGGCCAATAAGCGTGGACTTTTAAACAATATTTTTTCATCCAACATCAGGCCAATAAGCGTGGACTTTTAAACAATATTTTTTCATCCAACATCAGGCCAATAAGCGTGGACTTTTAAACAATATTTTTTCATCCAACATCAGGCCAATAAGCGTGGACTTTTAAACAATATTTTTTCATCCAACATCAGGCCAATAAGCGTGGACTTTTAAACAATATTTTTTCATCCAACATCAGGCCAATAAGCGTGGACTTTTAAACAATATTTTTTCATCCAACATCAGGCCAATAAGCGTGGACTTTTAAACAATATTTTTTCATCCAACATCAGGCCAATAAGCGTGGACTTTTAAACAATATTTTTTCATCCAACATCAGGCCAATAAGCGTGGACTTTTAAACAATATTTTTTCATCCAACATCAGGCCAATAAGCGTGGACTTTTAAACAATATTTTTTCATCCAACATCAGGCCAATAAGCGTGGACTTTTAAACAATATTTTTTCATCCAACATCAGGCCAATAAGCGTGGACTTTTAAACAATATTTTTTCATCCAACATCAGGCCAATAAGCGTGGACTTTTAAACAATATTTTTTCATCCAACATCAGGCCAATAAGCGTGGACTTTTAAACAATATTTTTTCATCCAACATCAGGCCAATAAGCGTGGACTTTTAAACAATATTTTTTCATCCAACATCAGGCCAATAAGCGTGGACTTTTAAACAATATTTTTTCATCCAACATCAGGCCAATAAGCGTGGACTTTTAAACAATATTTTTTCATCCAACATCAGGCCAATAAGCGTGGACTTTTAAACAATATTTTTTCATCCAACATCAGGCCAATAAGCGTGGACTTTTAAACAATATTTTTTCATCCAACATCAGGCCAATAAGCGTGGACTTTTAAACAATATTTTTTCATCCAACATCAGGCCAATAAGCGTGGACTTTTAAACAATATTTTTTCATCCAACATCAGGCCAATAAGCGTGGACTTTTAAACAATATTTTTTCATCCAACATCAGGCCAATAAGCGTGGACTTTTAAACAATATTTTTTCATCCAACATCAGGCCAATAAGCGTGGACTTTTAAACAATATTTTTTCATCCAACATCAGGCCAATAAGCGTGGACTTTTAAACAATATTTTTTCATCCAACATCAGGCCAATAAGCGTGGACTTTTAAACAATATTTTTTCATCCAACATCAGGCCAATAAGCGTGGACTTTTAAACAATATTTTTTCATCCAACATCAGGCCAATAAGCGTGGACTTTTAAACAATATTTTTTCATCCAACATCAGGCCAATAAGCGTGGACTTTTAAACAATATTTTTTCATCCAACATCAGGCCAATAAGCGTGGACTTTTAAACAATATTTTTTCATCCAACATCAGGCCAATAAGCGTGGACTTTTAAACAATATTTTTTCATCCAACATCAGGCCAATAAGCGTGGACTTTTAAACAATATTTTTTCATCCAACATCAGGCCAATAAGCGTGGACTTTTAAACAATATTTTTTCATCCAACATCAGGCCAATAAGCGTGGACTTTTAAACAATATTTTTTCATCCAACATCAGGCCAATAAGCGTGGACTTTTAAACAATATTTTTTCATCCAACATCAGGCCAATAAGCGTGGACTTTTAAACAATATTTTTTCATCCAACATCAGGCCAATAAGCGTGGACTTTTAAACAATATTTTTTCATCCAACATCAGGCCAATAAGCGTGGACTTTTAAACAATATTTTTTCATCCAACATCAGGCCAATAAGCGTGGACTTTTAAACAATATTTTTTCATCCAACATCAGGCCAATAAGCGTGGACTTTTAAACAATATTTTTTCATCCAACATCAGGCCAATAAGCGTGGACTTTTAAACAATATTTTTTCATCCAACATCAGGCCAATAAGCGTGGACTTTTAAACAATATTTTTTCATCCAACATCAGGCCAATAAGCGTGGACTTTTAAACAATATTTTTTCATCCAACATCAGGCCAATAAGCGTGGACTTTTAAACAATATTTTTTCATCCAACATCAGGCCAATAAGCGTGGACTTTTAAACAATATTTTTTCATCCAACATCAGGCCAATAAGCGTGGACTTTTAAACAATATTTTTTCATCCAACATCAGGCCAATAAGCGTGGACTTTTAAACAATATTTTTTCATCCAACATCAGGCCAATAAGCGTGGACTTTTAAACAATATTTTTTCATCCAACATCTGGCCAATAAGCGTGGACTTTTAAACAATATTTTTTCATCCAACATCAGGCCAATAAGCGTGGACTTTTAAACAATATTTTTTCATCCAACATCAGGCCAATAAGCGTGGACTTTTAAACAATATTTTTTCATCCAACATCAGGCCAATAAGCGTGGACTTTTAAACAATATTTTTTCATCCAACATCAGGCCAATAAGCGTGGACTTTTAAACAATATTTTTTCATCCAACATCAGGCCAATAAGCGTGGACTTTTAAACAATATTTTTTCATCCAACATGTGTAACATTTCGAACTTAAGTTTGTCCTGTTTAAAAATTACTCTTTTTTATCCTCACTCCTTCTTAAGATGTTCATCTTTTATAAATGTACAATTTCGAAAAGTTTAATTTTCTTCCCAAAAATAGCATCCCCATTTAACAAAATACCCAAGAATAAACACATGTGTCCTGGCAGGAGCAGACAGACATCAAGCTCAACAGCAGTCGTTCCAACCATCCGAAAGATAGACAGACAAACAACAACATCGGGAGCATGAGTAGCATCAGGAAAGGTATTGTAAATATTAAAAGTAATATAATTAAATTGAAATAATAAAATAACGAACCACGAGCATGGAAGCGAAAAAGGACATAACGAAGGTCAGAATAACGTTGTTGAACAGATGCCTTCCTGTCTGTTTGCCTGGCTGACGGAGACTAGAAACCTGCTTGGTGTAAACAAAGAATACCAGCAACGGTCATTTGAAATACCTTGAAATTGTAAGTGTGTTTGTTTGTTTCCTCTTTCATTCGCTTTTTATTCTAAGCTTATTGTTGTTTACATTTGTTGAGTGTTTACATTGCGTGCCTTGTAAATGTTACTTGTAGTCGTTGTAGTTTAAAGACATTTTCTAGGAACAAAGCAAAGGTATTCAAAAAAGTTATCTTATAAGGCTTTTGCTGTTAAGAAGACAAGTCAAGAATCTATTAACAATATCCGTTCTAATATCTGACTCTTGTATAAGGTTGCGAATAAGTAACGACAACACTTATACGCTCTATAGCTATTGGTTGATTTATAGAGCTTACAATGGTTGAAAAACTATTTTTTTAAATCCATGCTTATTGCTCTGAAGATGGTTGAAAAAATATGTTTTAAACTCCACGCATATTGCTTTGAATATTGTTGAAAAAATATTTATTTTTAAATCCACCCTTATTGTTCTGAGGATGGTTGAAAAATATTTTTTTGAAATCGACGCTTATTGTTCTAAGGATGGCTGAAAAAATATTTTTTAATCCACGCTTATTGCTCTGTGGATGGTTGAAAAAATATTTTTATTTAAATCCACGCTTATTGCTCTGTGGATGGTTGAAAAAATATTTTTATTTAAATCCACGCTTATTGCTCTGAAGATGGTTGAAAAAATATTTTTATTTAAATCCACGCTTATTGGTCTGAGGATGGTTAAAAAAATATTTTTATTTAAATCCACGCTTATTGCTCTGAAGATGGTTGAAAAAATATTTTTATTTAAATCCACGCTTATTGGTCTGAGGATGGTTGAAAAAATATATTTTTTTAAATCCACGCTTATTGCTGTGTGATAGTTGAAAAATCCACTCTAACTGCTCTACCTCATATCCCTTCTAAGTTATTTATTTATTTTTTTTTTGTAGTGTTTTTTTTGTCTCTCGGTATATTTGCAAATTAATCATGGAAATGTTCTGCAAATTTTTCCAAATAACTTTAATTAACTTTTTTGATTTGTAATTATCACCAGCCCTCCTCTATTCTCTATTACAGTTTTTTCTGAGATTTTTTCCTCCGTTTCTGAGTAGTTATTGAGTCTTCATGTGGAAATGAATTTCTGTTTGTGTTTGTAATTAGTTTCGTTCTGTCACTTTCTGTGTATGACTAGCTGGTTGGCAGCGTTTTTCAGTCTGTCTGACTGTCTGTTTGTAGGTCTCTGTATTTTTAATTTCCGTTTGCTTGTTATTTTTTCGGAATATAATTTTTAATTAAAAATATAAATAAAACAAACTGTAAAATGAAGAAAATAATACAAAAGTATGGAAAAGGGCTTGAATTGGACAACTATGTACCTGCATAGTAGAAAAAAAACATGAGCATAGCCAAAAATTGAAACAGAACAAAGTTTCTCTAATATAAATATTGGCATAATGTGTACGTCACTATGTCCTGTTGAGGCTACATTATCAAGAAGGCCACAAAACTTGGATTTTTTAAATAAGGACAAGCTGGACCTAAGATATACAATAAATGTGGATTTTTAAAGATTTTAAGCTTTAACTAAGAAGGAAAATAAAAGTAGACTTTTTAAAAATTTTTACCTGCACCTAAAGGGGACAATAAATGCGGATTTTTTAAAGTTTCTGGGCTGGACCTTAAGATGACAATAAACGTAAATTTCTTAAAGATTTTAGTTGTACCTAAAGAGGGCAATTAATGTGAATTTTTAAAGATTTCTAGCTGAACCTAAAGGGGACAATAAATGTGGATTGTTTAAAGATTTTTATCTGGAACTAAAGAATGCAATAAATTTGGATTCTTTAACATTTATAGCTGGACCTAAAAAAGGCAATAAACGTTGATTTTTAAAGACTTTCAGCAGCAACCCAAGAAGTGCAATAAACGTTGATTTTTTTAAAGATTTT
This sequence comes from Musca autumnalis, assembly GCF_047663935.1. NCBI lineage: Eukaryota > Metazoa > Arthropoda > Insecta > Diptera > Muscidae > Musca > Musca autumnalis. Next base: position 24,774,376 of record NW_027411644.1, on the reverse strand, counting down.
TAGCTGCATCAAAAAAGGAAAAAAATGTGGAATTCTTAAAAAAAATTTAGCCGGACCTAAAGAGGACAATAAATGTGAAATTTTTAATGATTTTTAGCTGGACCTAAAGAGAACACTAAACGTGGATTTCTTCAAGATTTTAGCTGTACCTAAAGAGGACATTAAATGTGAATTTTTTAAATAGTTTTAGCTGCTCCTAAAGAGGTCAATAAAAGTGTATTTTTAAAGATTTTAGGACCATTCAAAGAGGAGAATAAGAGTGAAATTTTTAAAGATTTTTAGGACCATTCAAAGTGTACATGGACGTAGATTTTTAGAACCATCCAAAGAGAACAATCAGCGTGGATTTTTTAAATATGTTTTTTTTAGATGTTTAGCAGCAACCAAGAAGGCTGGACCTACGAAAAATGATTTTTTTTAAAGATTTTTAGCTGGACCTAAGGAGGACACGAAACGCACGATTTTTTAAAGATTTTTAGCTGAACCAAAGAAGAACATTAAGCGTGGATTTTTTAAAGATTTTAGCTGTACCAAAGAAGGATTTTTAAAGATTTTTAGCTGGACCTAAAAAGAACAACGAATGTGGATTTTTTGAAGATTTTTTAGCTGCAACAAGAAGGCCATAAAACGTGAATTTTTTTAGAGATTTTTAGCAGCAGCCCAGAAGGCTACGAAAAACTATTTTTTTAAAGATTTTAAGGATTTTTTGATTTTTAGCTAGAACTAAAGAGGCTACGAAACATGATTTTTTTAAAGATTTTTAGCTGGACCTAAAGAGGCTACAAAAATTTTTTTTAAAGATTTTTAGCTGGACCTAAAGAGATTACGAAAAATTTATTTTTTTTAAAGATCTTTAGGTGGACCTAAAGATGCTACGAAACACGAATTTTTTAAAGATTTTTAGCTGGACCTAAAGGGGCTACGAAAAATTATTTTTTTTTTTAAGATTTTTAGCTGGACCTAAAGAGGCTACGAAAAATTATTTTTTTTAAGATTTTTAGCTGGACCTAAAGAGGCTACGAAAAATTATTTTTTTAAAAATTTTTAGGTGGACCTAAAGAGGCTACGAAAAATTATTTTTTAAAGATTTTTAGCTGGACCTAAAGAGGCTACAAAAAATTATTTTCATAAAGATTTTTAGGTGGACCTAAAGAGGCTACGAAAAATTATTTTTTTTAAAGATTTTTAGCTGGACCTAAAGAGGCTACGAAAAATTATTTCTTTTAAAGATTTTTAGCTGGACCTAAAGAGGCTACGAAACATGATTTTTTTTAAAGATTTTTAGCTAAACCAAAGAAGAACACTAAGCGTGGATTTTTTAAAGATTTCTAGCTGGACCAAAGAAGCACACTAAGCGTGGATTTTTTTAAAGATTTCTAGCTAAACCAAAGAAGAACACTAAGCGTGGATTTTTTAAAGATTTCTAGCTGGACCAAAGAAGCACACTAAGCGTGGATTTTTTTAAAGATTTCTAGCTAAACCAAAGAAGAACACTAAGCGTGGATTTTTTAAAGATTTCTAGCTGGACCAAAGAAGCACACTAAGCGTGGATTTTTAAAGATTTCCAGCTGGACCAAAGAAGCACACTAATCGTGGATTTTTTAAAGTTTTTTAGCTGGACCAAAGAAGCACACTAAGCGTGGATTTTTTAAAGATTTTTAGCTGGACCAAAGAAGCACACTAAGCGTGGATTTTTTAAAGATTTTTAGCTGGACCAAAGAAGCACACTAAGCGTGGATTTTTTAAAGATGTTTAGTTGGACCAAAGAAACACACTAAGCGTGGATTTTTTAAACATTTTTAGCTGGACCAAAGAAGCACAGTAAGCGTGATTTTTTAAAGATTTTTAGCTGGACCAAAGAAGCACACTAAGCGTGGATTTTTTTAAAGATTTCTAGCTAAACCAAAGAAGAACACTAAGCGTGGATTTTTTAAAGATTTCTAGCTGGACCAAAGAAGCACACTAATCGCGGATTTTTTAAAGATTTCCAACTGGACCAAAGAAGCACACTAATCGTGGATTTTTTAAAGATGTTTAGCTGGTCCAAAGAAGCACGCTAAGCGTGGATTTTTTAAAGTTTTTTAGCTGGACCAAAGAAGCACACTAAGCGTGGATTTTTTAAAGATTTTTAGCTGGACCAAAGAAGCACACTAAGCGTGGATTTTTTAAAGATTTTTAACTGGACCAAAGAAGCACACTAATCGTGGATTTTTTAAAGATTTCCAACTGGACCAAAGAAGCACACTAATCGTGGATTTTTTAAAGATTTCCAACTGGACCAAAGAAGCACACTAATCGTGGATTTTTTAAAGATTTCCAACTGGACCAAAGAAGCACACTAATCGTGGATTTTTTAAAGATTTCCAACTGGACCAAAGAAGCACACTAATCGTGGATTTTTTAAAGATTTCCAACTGGACCAAAGATTTTTTAAAGATTTTTAGCTGGTCCAAAGAAGCACGCTAAGCGTGGATTTTTTAAAGTTTTTTAGCTGGACCAAAGAAGCACACTAAGCGTGGATTTTTTAAAGATTTTTAGCTAAACCAAAGAAGAACACTAAGCGTGGATTTTTTAAAGATTTCTAGCTGGACCAAAGAAGCACACTAATCGCGGATTTTTTAAAGATTTCCAACTGGACCAAAGAAGCACACTAATCGTGGATTTTTAGCTGGTCCAAAGAAGCACGCTAAGCGTGGATTTTTTAAAGTTTTTTAGCTGGACCAAAGAAGCACACTAAGCGTGGATTTTTTAAAGATTTTTATCTGGACCAAAGAAGCACACTAAGCGTGGATTTTTTAAAGATTTTTAGCTGGACCAAAGAAGCACACTAATCGTGGATTTTTTTAAAGATTTCCAACTGGACCAAAGAAGCACACTAATCGATTTTTAGCTGGACCAAAGAAGCACACTAAGCGTGGATTTTTTAAAGATTTTTAGCTGGACCAAAGAAGCACACTAATCGTGGATTTTTTAAAGATTTCCAACTGAACCAAAGAAGCACACTAATCGTGGATTTTTTAAAGATTTCCAACTGGACCAAAGAAGCACACTAATCGTGGATTTTTTAAAGATTTCCAACTGGACCAAAGAAGCACACTAATCGTGGATTTTTTAAAGATTTCCAACTGAACCAAAGAAGCACACTAATCGTGGATTTTTTAAAGATTTTTAGCTGGTCCAAAGAAGCACGCTAAGCGTGGATTTTTTAAAGTTTTTTAGCTGGACCAAAGAAGCACACTAAGCGTGGATTTTTTAAAGATTTTTAGCTGGACCAAAGAAGCACACTAATCGTGGATTTTTTAAAGATTTCCAACTGGACCAAAGAAGCACACTAATCGTGGATTTTTTAAAGATTTCCAACTGAACCAAAGAAACACACTAATCGTGGATTTTTTAAAGATTTTTAGCTGGTCCAAAGAATCACGCTAAGCGTGGATTTTTTAAAGTTTTTTAGCTGGACCAAAGAAGCACACTAAGCGTGGATTTTTTAAAGATTTTTAGTTGGACCAAAGAAGCACACTAAGCGTGGATTTTTTAAAGATTTTTAGTTGGACCAAAGAAGCACACTAAGCGTGGATTTTTTAAAGATTTTTAGCTGGACCAAAGAAGGATTTTTTAAGATTTTTTCCGGACCTAAAGAGGACAACGAATGTGGATATTTTAAAGATTTTTTTGCTGCAACCAAGAAGGCAACAAAACGTGGATTTTTTAAAGACTTTTAGATGCAACCACAGTTAACGTTTATTTTTTAAGGATTTTCAGCTTCAACTAAGAAGAACAATTAACGTGGATATCACCATAAAATAACCTTCGCCTTAATAAGACAAAACAAAAAATTATTTCAGCATGAGCCAGGCTTGTATTTGAACCTGGGTCTCCGACAACCAAGTGACACGGTTTCCGGCGTCTTAGCGTTCTAAGCCACTATCAACTTGTCAAAGCTTCCAATGACAAATATCGATGATCAAATCTTCTGATACAGGAGGACAAATTCAAATAAAAGTGGAAAAAACTGCCATAGTATTTGTAATAAAGCGTTGAAATCAGTCAAATCAAACTATAGAAAGGTTTGGAATTAAATAATTAACATAAATAAATAACTAATTCGAATATACCATTTTCAAATGATTTGTGCTATAAATGCTAGTTTCCAAGCTTAGCCTTCGTCTACCCACTAAAATAGCATTCTAATATGCCTGATGATCCAGCTTGACCAACCGTGAAACGTAGCGAAATGCTTGAATATGTGGGACTTCGGTGGATTCCTAATTTTTCAATGTACCACTTAGGTCATAACAGCCCAACTCGAATGAGAATTAATAAACGTGGATTTTTTAAAGATTTTTAACTGTAACCAAGAAGGACAATAAACGGGAATATTTTTAATATTTTTAGCTGGAGAGGACAATAAATGTGGATTTTTTAAACATTTTTAACTGAGCATAAAGAGGACAATAAATGTCGACTTTTAAAGATTTTTAGCTGCAACCAAGGAGGACAATAAACGTAGTTTTTTTTAAAGATTTTTAGATGCAACCGTAAAGAACAGAACAGTTAACGTTAATATTTTAAACAAATTTAGCTGGACCAAAACAGGACAACAATTTGGATTTTTTAAGATTTTTATCTGAGCATAAAGAGGAAAATAAATGCCGATTTTTTAAAGATTTTTAGCTGCAACCAAGAAGGACCACAAAAAGTGGATTTTTTTTAAGATTTTTTAGCTGCAACCAAGAAAGGGCAATAATTGTGGATTTTTTTTTAACGATTTTACCTGCAACCAGGTAGGACAATAAACATGGATTTTTAGATTTTTAACTGCAATCAAGAAGAATTTTTTAAATTGGATTTAAAAAAAAATGTTATCTGCCACCCAGAAGGACAATGAACGCTGATATATCAATGCGTTTATGTATCGCTTTTAAGAATTCTATATCATCTACGCCAAGTAGTTCTAACTCCCAATGGCCAATTACCAATTTTCCAATGTTAAAATATCAATGAATCTTCAACAGACCAACAATTTTGTTTTACAAATAAAAAATCCTCCCACATATGTCCAGCCCATATTTTATTATTATTCCGCCCAATCTACCGAAAAACAATGCCTAGACCTCAATATGACCTTCATTCTGGACAAAACAAAAAACCGTTTTAGTTTTGAGTTCCTTTTCCTTTGTTCTTTTTCCAATCCGTTTTGTTGTGAAAAGCATTTTAAAACAATTCTAGGCAGTTTAGCAAAGTTGTATTTTTTATTTTTCCCCTAGAAGAAAATTATAATCAACAACAGCAGCAGCAATAAAACTTAAAGAGAAATAGGCAAAAAATGAAAAACTTTTTATTGTTCTTCAGCTATGGCTGTGGTGGCCCAAAAGCCGTTCTCAGGTTTTTTGTTGACAGAGAGAGGTTCTTAATTACCATTAAATGTTTGTTTTCCACGACTTAACAGCAGCAGTGACAGTAACTGACGACAAAACGACGGCAAGTGATGGTGACGGTGATGTTGATGGTGGTAATTTCACCAAAACAGCTACTTGGATTCTTAAGTCTCTGACGACGACAAAGATGAAACCCTGATGCTTATTAACACGTTAGTTTCGGATGCTGGTAGCGTTGTATTTGGGTTATTAACGAATTTCTAGGTGTACCACCGACAAATTCACAAAAGAAATTGCGCGCAATTTTTTTTAATTATTCACAAGGCAACCAGGACAAAAACAACAACGATAAGTAATTATTTATTCCACTAACATGGGGATACAAAGGAAAGAACAGATTTTAACTTGGCCATTAAGTGGTTGTTGTTGTTGTACACACATGCACAAAGCATTTATAGTTGTCCCAGTGCCCAGAAACGCCCGGGAACCAAACGCATTTTAACACACACTTTAATGCTGAGGACGTAGACGTAGTAAACAAAGACCAACACATACACACATAAATTCACAAACTCACATTTGGTCTTCTTCTTTCAACAGCAGACCTTTAACACTTGTCAGTTTGCAACTCGGGAGTAGTAGCTTTATTTTCCGCCGTCACTACTGAGGATAACCAAACAAATCCTGCCTCCTTTTTTTCAACAACAAAATTAAATCACAAAATATTATTCTTGTACTCCATTCCTAGTAGAGCAGCTTATTTTTTATTTTGGATTTGTTTACCGAACGCACAATGACGAGCAGCGGAAGATACGACACGTCACACGATACTCACAGCTTCCACGGACAGAAGGTAACTAACAACTGAACTGAAATGTGAGTCGTTGTGGCCCGAATGATGTTCCATCGTTTGTTGATGTTTGCTCTGCCAGGTGAGGGAGGGGACGGTTTGCTAGCAACAACTCCTTGTCAAGGATGTTGGCCATGCAACTCAAACATGTTACGCGGGTTGAAGGAAACAGTGGGCAACATAAGGAAGATTTTTTTAGAGATTTTTTTTTTGGACTCCAGTAGGACAACAAATGTGGACTTTTTAAGGATTTTTAGCTGAACCGAAAAACAAATGTGGAATTCTTAATATTTTTAGGTGGACCCAAGAAGGACAACATATGTGGAATATATAAAGATTTTTAGGTGCAACCAAAAAGGACAGTAAACGTGGATATTTTTAAAGAGTTTAGGTGGACCCAAGAAGGACAATACATTTGATTTTTTCAATGACTTTTAGTTAGGTACAAGAAGGGCAACAAATGTAGAACTTTTAAAGATTTTTAGGTGTAACTAAAAAGGACAATAAACGAGGATTTTTTTTAACGATTTTTATGTGCAACCTAGACGGATAATAAGCGTGGATTTTTTAAAGATTTTTTGATGAACCCAAGAAGGGCAATAAACATGGATTTTTTAAAGATTTTGTCATGGACCTAATAAGGACAATAAACGTGGATTTTTTTAAAAAATTTTAGCTGAAACCAAGAAGGACACTAAGCGTGGATTTTTTAAAGATTTTTTGCTGCAGCCAAGAAGTACACTAAGCGTGGATTTTTTAAAGATTTTTAGCTGCAGTCAAGAAGTACACAAAGCGTGGATTTTTTAAAGATTTTTAGCTGCAGCCAAGAAGTACACTAAGCGTGGATTTTTTAAAGATTTTTTGCTGCAGTCAAGAAGTACAGTAAGGGTGGATTTTTTAAAGATTTTTTGCTGCAGTCAAGAAGTACACTAGGCGTGGATTTTTTAAAGATTTTTTGCTGCAGTCAAGAAGTACACTAAGCGTGGATTTTTTAAAGATTTTTTGCTGCAGCCAAGAACTACATTAAGCGTGGATTTTTTAAAGATGTTTTGCTGCAGCCAAGAAGTACACTAAGCGTGGATTTTTTAAAGATTTTTTGCTGCAGCCAAGAAGTACACTAAGCGTGGATTTTTTTAAAGATTTTTTTGCTGCAGCCAAGAAGTACACTAATCGTGGATTTTTTAAAGATTTTTTGCTGCAGCCAAGAAGTACATTAAGCGTGGATTTTTTAAAGATGTTTTGCTGCAGCCAAGAAGTACACTAAGCGTGGATTTTTTAAAGATTTTTTGCTGCAGCCAAGAAGTGCACTAAGCGTGGATTTTTTAAAGATTTTTTGCTGCAGCCGAGAAGTGCACTAAGCGTGGATTTTTTAAAGATTTTTTGCTGCAGCCAAGAAGTACACTAAGCGTGGATTTTTTAAAGATTTTTTGCTGCAGCCAAGAAGTACACTAAGCGTGGATTTTTTAAAGATTTTTTGCTGCAGCCAAGAAGTACACTAAGCGTGGATTTTTTAAAGATTTTTTGCTGCAGCCAAGAAGTACACTAAGCGTGGATTATTTAAAGATTTTTTGCTGCAGCCAAGAAGTACACTAGGCGTGGATTTTTGTTTTTGTTTTGTTGAGTTTTTTTTGTTTAAGTTTTTTTTAAAGATTGTTTGGTGGACCTAAAAAGGACAATAAACGTGGTTTTTTGTTACAGTTTTTTAAGTGGACCCAAGAAGGACAAGAAATGTGAAATTTTCAAAGATTGTTTGGTGGACCTAAAAAGGACAACAAATGTGGAATTTTTACATAGAATTTTTAAACAGTTTGGGACAATGAAGGTGGAATTTAACATTTATTTTTTTAAAGATTTTTTTTGGTGGACCCAAGAATGACAATAAACTTAAATTTTTTAAAAATGTACCTACTAATGTAGGTTTGTAATATCAAACCTTCAAACTTTATTATCTACAATGTTTGACTGTCTCCTCCAACCAATACAACCCCACTCAACAGGTTCGATACAACTTCATTGTCATACAACAACATTCGAGCTTATCTAACTTTCACTATTCAGAAATGTTTCAAGAGGGGACAGCCAACAACAAACTTGTCTAGGGATTTCTTTTTTGAATGAATCAATTCCATAGAGACTCTGTTGAAGTTCTGCGTAACACAATCGAACCATTGTTATGGTGCTGTGTCCTCTGCAATGCAGTGGCATTGAAGGACAAGAAGAACAACAGCAACAATAAAAACAAAAAAGCTTTGTTACATGCCAAGCTGTCTACTGCTAGCTGCTGGGTCGTTATGAAAGACATCAAGTCGAGCATGTCGTGTGAAGTATGTCTTCAATCTTATGGTGTTGCTGGATGGATGAATGGTTAGATGAATGTATATTTTTGTGGGTGTACGTTTGAGTGTGTGAATGATGGCTAGAAGACTTCTTCTATTTGTCGCTTTTTTACCCAAGACCCTTAAGTTCTGTCCAGGCATGTGAACAATACAAATATGAAGGATTTGCCAATTCTAAGAACGTTTCTTGTTGTCCTTCTTGAGATTTTTTAGTTTTTTTGCTTGTCTCCCTGCACTAGCAGCATACATAGACAAACATTCACATGTATGTCCTTCGTGTGAATGGTTGTGTATGTATGCTGGCTGTCATTTTCCTTTTGCCTGTGGATTGTTGCACTCGTTCGTCACGTGCTGAAGTGCCTGCCATTGGTAATGAAAAATCTCTGTAAAATGGATGCTGTTGCTGATGTTTTCTTTGGATTTTTGTTGACCCTTGTAGACGAAAGAAAAATAATGAAAGCAAACAAAATTGGAATTTAAAGATTATTTGTTTTTTTCTCATTGGACAAATAACACCTGTTCCACGTAATGACATTCGTAGAAATGTGCCAAAATAATACTCAAAGGAATTTGTAATATTAAAGGATTAAATGTATATTGGGTTGGATTACTTGCTTGTAAGTTAGCAATTTAACTTCGGACGATAGTTCTCCTAGCGTAGAGAATAGCCTTCGGTATGCAGTGGAGTTTGGTTGGCCCTTGAATACCACTGACGCGCATTTTCCAACATTGAGGAATACCCTATTTGGCGAAATCTTCTTGGAGTGTTTCCATGTAGATATTAAACCGTCTCTTCACGGTATGTCCAAATCGACCACCTATTGCTAACAGGAAATCATCTGTGTATGTCAGCAGCAAACCTCCATCAGTTGGCCCCGGTATATCGCTGATGAACAGATTATATGGCACTTGTCCGAGGAGTGATCCTTGTGGCATCCCTGTTTTCAGAGGTCGTTGTTCCAACAATGCAACTCCAATTCGTTCACGAAAGTTCCCGTTTTTAAGGAAACAGCCCACCATGCGGCAAGTCTGTTGGTCGAATTCGAATGAATGCATCTTTTATTGGATACCATGTTGCCACAGAATGTCAAATGCTTTGGCAAAGTGGAAGCCAACAGCAATCGTTTCTATTTTGTTCTTGAAACTATCTGTCACGTATGTAGAGATGGCTGCCAATGCGTGAGTGGTGAAATGACCTGCTCTGAATCCGAACTAACAGTTCCTCAGCATTCCTCCTCGATTTAAAAGTGTTTTAACCGTTTCCTAAAGGGTAAAATTGGCTTACAGATTCCACATAAGAAAGTGTTAGATCCAGGATTTGGAATCGGAACTACAAGTTCTTCCAGGCCGAGGGAAAGTAGCCGATGGTCAGAAAAAGTATTACGACTTATCCTGCTTTCTTCAACACAATGTCCGGGATCTTGTCAATTCCACAAGGTTTCTTTGACGTTCTCTTTGCTGATCCGACCATGTCAGGATCAACGAATCTCCAATCATTTGCATCGGCGTTCATTTTAATGCTGAAATCTACCAAGGGAGTATCATATGGAGGGTATAATTAAATTTGTCATTCCGTTTGTAACACATCGAAATATTCATCGGAGACCCTATAAAGTATATATATTATTGATCAGCATAAAATTCTATGTCGATTTGACCATGTCGGTCTGTCCGTCCATCCGTCTGTCTGTTGAAATCAAGATACAGCTCGCAATGTTAAAGATAGAGAGTCAAAAATTGGTACAGAAGTTTTTATTACTTGCAGGATGGTTGGTATTGAAAATGGGATATATCGGTCCACGTTTTGATATAGCCCCCATAGAACGGTACCTCCCGATTTTCGGTATTTTTAAGGTTTTAGCTTCATTATCCTACCAAAATGGCTGAAATTTGGTACGTAGTCTTCTTTAGGGGTATAAAACTTTCCCCCAGAATTTTGTCGGTATCGGTTCACACCTTCATATAGCCCCCATAGAACGGTACCTCCCGTTCAGCCAAATGGCTGAAATTTGGCATTTAGTCTTCAATGTCTGTACATGTCCACGCTTTCATATTGCCCTATTTCCGACTAAAATTCGTCGGTATAGGTCCACGTTTCGATATAGCCCCCTTAGAACGGTACCTCACGATTTTCGTAATACTGAAGATTGTACGTTAATATCCCACCGAAATGGCTGAAATTCGTTATCTAGTCTTCCAAGAGTTATAAAATATTCCAGAAGAGTATTATCAGTATAGGTCCACGTCTTCCTATATCCCCATAGAAGCGTACTTCTTAATTTTCGGTATTTTTTAAGTTTTAGCCACATTCTCTTGCGGAAATATAGGAAATTTGGTATTCAGTCTTCTTTGAGTCTAAAAACTTTCCGTCAGAAATTTGTCGGTATAGATCGACGTTTTGAAATAGACCCCATAGAACGGTGCCTCGCATTGTTTTACCGAAATTGCTGAAATTTAGTATTAAGTCTTCTTTATACACGAAAGGAAACTAATTATTCCATTTTACTTCAATACAACTTGTGGTGGAGGGTAGAACAATTTCGGCCCGACCGAACTTAACGCCGTTCTTACTTGTTCTCCATACTTTCGCCCCGACGAGGTTACGAAATGTATTGTCCAATGCTTTATCCGTTTGTTGAATATCCTGAATGTGGTCTGCCAGGATTTCTGTTTTTTTTTACCTTTTTGTTGGTGATCGATTTCCCGATCCACCAATAGGCTGCTTAAATGAGAAACCAGCAGCCCTTTTCACTTTTTCCATAAGCTTTGGGATTATTTTAGATGCTTCGTAGGTATGACTTAAAGCTATCCTTCTCGTGGATTGTAACCAGATCCTTGATGATTATGCTTAGGTTCCTGATATCTGCTTTGAAACTTCGCCTTACTGTTTGCCTCGGAATACTCTCAAGAATTGACAGAGCTGAGTCCATCCACACTTGCGTCTACCTCAGCTATACTAGAATTTATATCAAGAGGAAGGATGTATTCGTCCAATCCTTACCTCAGTTGCCTATGAAATCTTCGAATCCTTATCCTATTGTAGTTGTAGAATGTCGCTTCTTCTTCTTTTTCTTCTTCTGTGAATATGACTAGAAAATATTACGGTCAAATTGGATATCCAATTGCACTGTAAACAAAATCGAACTTTTTTTAAAATTACAAGAAACCCCGCACAGATTATGAAAAAGGACCGAAAAAAAGAAGACACTGGACAATAGCCGTAGACTATCCCCGCATTTTCACATATAATATCCTGATGACGTTATTTTAGTTTATAGTACTAAAACACGTAATTTTTAAAAGTCCGATCTGGGTTATCAATTTTTTCCCTATATATATTCACCATAGATATTTCAAAAACAGTTTGGATCGAGCACACATAATCTTCTGAAAGAATTTATTATCAAAAAATTTCAATGAAGTATATTTTGTGACCGCAGATAACGAAAATGTGAATAAAACGTTAGAATATGGTCCTAAATCATATATAAAAAGCGAAAGCTTCTGGAGATGTTAAATATTATAGCTACAAATTTCTTTTGTTCAGAGACCCATAATGAAATTTGATTTGGAACATTTCTTCTTTTGACATAACCCCCAAAAAGTGAGGTATTTTAGAAGATTTTGACTCAGTATGGAATAAATTGTAATTAAGAGTCTAAAAGTTTAACAAATAATTTCTACCTATAATATCTAATTTTGTAACGTCATTTTCTTAACAAAGTGTTTTACTGAGATATATAGTCTGTTCTGGGACTTATAGTGAAATTTTGCGTAGAATATTTCTTCTTTCAAAAACTTTCATCTAAAACTAAATTTCATGTTACTTTCATGCATCAACCCGAAAAAAGAACAAAACTAATTTATTCAAAAACAAGTAAGCAAAGGCTATAGTCGGACGGGGCCGACAATGTGACACCCTACACCACAACCTGTAGGAATTAGCTATGTGCAACCGCCTTGCACGCTGAATGTCCGGGTTCGATTCCCATCAAATTGTCAATGGTGACAAAATACCCCTTCGTAATGTTGGCTATATTTCCTGAGTATTTCAGCCATGAAAAACGTCTCTACAAGTGGCAACTTAGGACACGCCGTTCGGACTCGGCGATAAAAACTAGCTCACATATCAATAACTTAATATGAATCCATTGATATAAGAGAAACCTCCCTTGTCTCTACTGGGATGTTTGTGGAAAAAATATATAAATTATACATTTCTAAATAATATTAGAAAGTTGGAAAATTCACATTGATTATATGATATCAGGTTCCTCTTTGTAATACACCTAAAATAAGTACATACAGTTTGACAAGTAATTGTTTTCAAACTGAGAAAACAAACACTTTTCATACATTAATTACTAAAAAATGACAAATAGTTGTGATAAAAATGTCGGGTTTTTTGCAAAAATTAGTTGGTCGACTTATTTAAGACCAAAATGAATGGATAAATAAAAAATTAACCCGCATAGTTCAACAATAATAACCAAAAGAATAATTAACATGTAATGCAAGTTGCCAATAAAATGTTTTCAAAATGTAATTCAGGTTCCATAATATCCCATGTTTTCGGTAAATGCTTAAAAATCATGACATTTTATGAATTTCATTCTTAACAAGGATTAGTTGCTAACAAGTATCAGCAATATTAGGCATGGGATATCCCCCTAAGAGGGTTACCATATGGACCAAGGGGGTATCAGATCATATTGAATGTAAACAATGTCCTATGTGTCTCAAGCCGGGAATATCTAAAAACTAAGAAGTTTTATGAGTATTTCGGTTTACCAAGATGGTATGACATCAATTACAATGAATATTACCCACCACAGAACTCGATCAGGAGAGTTGCCAGATCGACTAAAAATGTACCAGGTCTTAATAACAGTAAACTGGACCTCCTAGGCCCACAATTAGATCTTAAAAGTGGTTTATTTAACTGAAATTTAATTTAGGGATAAGGATATTCACAAACAAACCAAAATATAACCAAGAAGTACAAAAATCGGTTAGAAATGCATATGGAAGATATTGCTAAATTATACTGAGCTTGCTATTGACATCCAATTTTATCTATTAACAGCCAGATTGCGGAATTCCCGTAAATTTTTTTGGCTTTGATGGTATACCATGGTAACACTGTAGCATTATTTCCCCGTCACTTAGAAATTTTTGTCACAGTATTACTTCACAGTACACAAAATGTCTCCAGTAGGTCATACTAAGCATTTGCGAAAATTGTAGAAATCTGTACCCCACAAATTTCTAAGGAATATTAGTCTCCAAATGTGCTATTTTCGACTATTTCATGAAATATTCTTATCTCTTAATAAATTTTGAGTTGAATGAACCACTTGTAGGCTGTGGTTGTGGGCCTAATTGGTCCCTTTTACTGTTAATAAGACCTGGTACTATTTTAGTCGATCTGGCAACCCTCCGGATCGAGCTATTCTGTAGGCAATATTTATTGTAATTGATGGAAGATAGAGATATTCCCGGTTTGAGACATATACGACATCGTTTACATGTAATACGATGTGGTACCCCCTTGGTCCATATGGTAACCCTCTTAGTGGGGATATTCCATGCCTGATATTGTTGATACCTGTTAGCAACTAATCCTTGTTAAGAATAAAATGCATAAAATGTCATGATTTTTAAGTATTTACCGAAAAAATGGGGTATTTTGGAACCTCAATTACATTTTGAAAACATTTTCTTGGCACCTTGCATTACATGTTTATTATTCTTTTGGTTATTATTGTTGAACTAAGCGGATTAATTTTTTATTTATCCATTCATTTTGGTCTTAAATAAGTCGACGAACTAATTTTTGCAAAAAACCCGACATTTTTATCACAACTATTTGTCATTTTTTAGTAATAAATGCATGAAAAGTGTTTGTTTTCTCAGTTTGAAAACAATTACTTGTCAAACTGTATATACCACGCAATTTGGTATATTTTAAAATTGGGAGTTTATTGAAGATCTATCGTCCAAAATTGTGCACTTGTACCTCACATTTGCTTCGAAAATAGTTCGTAGTGGGCATATATTGTGACATCTAAAATATATTTTATACCGGTAGAAATAACTAACAATGAATAGAAATTTAAAATTTATGCATGCAAACAAATTATTGTTCATACTCAAGCAAAGAAGATAGTATAAGTCAGCTGCGCTAACGGTGATATACCTTAAGCCTCTAAAAATATATTTGTTTTGTAACACGAGCTTGCTTCAAAATACGTGGAATCTGTAGGTATCGTAATATCAATTTTATCAATTTTAGTAAGCTAAATTCTAAGTTTTGGAAATATTTGAGAATTATTTTTTTAGATTTGTAATTTTAGTTGAAGCTGGCAAGGGTTTTTTGAACTTTTGGACAATTATCTCAGGAAGTATGACTTACCCCGGGAAAGGGACCAGGATACGGACCGTAAAAAGAACCTTCTTCAAAAAATATTAATAATAACCAAATAGATCCGATACGGGTTCTCAAACTGCACTTTTCCCAAATTTTGTGTGGGAGGTACTCGAAGAACGGACCTATGTAGTCCATATTCCGACCTGGCACATGACTGGATGAAATACCACAATGTGTAAAGTTTCGACCAATCAGAAAATCCACTTGAGAGTTAACTTGCGGATTTGCGACGCAAGTACAATCTGCCGAAAAAATTCAAAACGTTTCGAGAGGACTCTTAAATTTCCCTTTTCCAAATTTTGTGTGGGAGGTACCCTTAAGACCGATATAGTCTTATCCGATCTATATCTGGAAGGAATAATAATATACGGAAAGTTTGGAGGAAATCGATTGCTTCGCCAGTTATCGTTCACACAATTTTTCGAAAACAATTTTGAACATTTTTGGAGGAGGTGTGGACCAACATAGCCTACATTCGAACTTAAACAAAGTTTGGGCAAAATATACCGTTGTATAAAATTTGATTCTAATCGGTGATCCGTTCGAGAGTTATCGTGCGCACCAGCCATCTAGGCATTAAAAGAGACAGATGAACGGACAGCGCAAAATAAACTCCAAATTGTCTGAAACGAATTTCGTCCAAATATACTTGAGGTCTAAAACCAATATTTCGATGAGACACATTTTGCCCGTATTTTGTTTGTATCCCCTTTACCCGAAACCCTGAGGTATAAAATAGGTGGCGAGGCGACCCCATGTTGCAATATTTGTATAAAAATCCAATTTGACAACTGAACTGAAAATTTCTCTGTCATGATAGAGACAATTTGTAGCATGGGAGGAAATTGTGATTCTCTACGCAAAACACATTATATATCAGGCAGTAGGTGCGTTATCTAGCAGACACATTATTGCAATTTGTATCAGGGGAAGATCAGTAGTTATTTTTCCATATGTAGGCTACTTTGCCGGTATATGCCCTCCAGGAATGAAAATATGGACCAAATATAAAATTTGTATATTTTCATACAAAAGTAATGGTCTATGTCAACCGCTAAATAATATCAGATAATCATGTAAAATTATAGTCATTTTCTTCAACCTACACCCTTACCTCGCGCAAAATTTCGTGACTATTGAGCTATAATTGCGACCACTAGCGGCTTTATGATTACACTACAAACAAACAACTGGATATATTAGGCTGTAACTCTGTTATCTGATCACGTACATCAACATAATTGACATCAATTGAAAGGTCAAGAGATCGTTTCCATATATAACTAACGAGTGGGGAATGCGTCTATCAGGAACAAAGATATAAGCTGTTATTAAAATTTTCACAATTTTCACACAAAAGTTGTGGTCCATTTAACCCTCTAAATATTATATGATCGCTATCTCAAATTGCAAGCTTCTTCTTTGTCATATACTCTTACCTTATTTAAATTTTCGAGGCGATCGGACTATTATTGCGACCTACAGAGCAGCTACAAATCTGATAAAAATTATGTTTTGGTCCATTTCACACGCCTAAATACTTCACGATCATCACCAATCAAAATAGCGATCTATTCTGATGTGAAAACCGACCTCCATACCAAATTTCGTGACGATCGGTCCATAATTGCGGCCTGGAGTTTGATTACAATTTATAATGGACAGACGGACGGACGGACACACATCTCAAAATCGGTTTATCTCGCCGAGATATGAAGATTGGTATACCACATTGGGGGTCTCCGACGAATATTTCGCGGTGTTACATGAATTTTTCCCAAAACAAACTTATAATACCCTTTCCACATAGTGGTGTAGGGTATAAATATTTGGGTGTTTTGGGAAATTTGATGTATATATTTTCTTGATATATATTGCAAATACATTTTTTTTTTTTTTTTTTTTTTGTATTATAGTTGACCTTTGGACTTACTCTTCTTAATATTTTTGTTCGGCTTGAGGTCATCAAAATTCGGCGACTTATATTGAAATTTGATGGAGATTATTTTTGTCTTTGACATCTTCTATATAGAATGAAGTTCTGTGGGACAAAACTTAATAAACTTAGATAAAGTACAACATTAATCCTAAAACGTGACTTTACTTTTGGCGGATTCCTGGCGTCTAGCTACTATTTAGAGTTTTCGTGTATTCGGGGACCTATAATAAAATTTTATGACAAATAATTTTGCAGAATATTTTGATCTGATACGATCACATTTTAAAGAAGTTTTTAAACGTTTTTGAAAAAAGGGACCAAAAAGACCCCTTCAGTGACTCGCATGAGGGTTAATTTTTTTCATAAAAAGATACCCCGCATTGTTGTTAGTAAAATTGCCAAAGACACTTTATACCTAAAATGCAAGGATTCCAAGGAATCTGATGTCGAATATTTCAAAACCTGTAGAAATGGGTGGAACTTGCCACGCCTATTTAGGTTACTTCCCGACGTAAACTTTCAAAACGCCGATACACGTGTCTTCTTTTTTTCGGTCCTCTTTCATAATCTGTACAGTGTTATGAAGTTATCGTGATCATGAGCAATTTTGGTTGCTCCCGGAAGCGTATGTTGGTGTTTTGGAGCCATTATCTCAGGAAGGATTTGCCCTCGAAAATATTGTGCAGTCGAAATAGGGCCAGAAGCACATCTGCCGGAAAATTTTTCGAAAACGCACTTTGCGAACATTTTTGAAATTTTGGGTGGGAGGTACCCAAAGAAGTGAACAGTGGACTTTGTCTTGGAACGAATCTTTGACATACCGCTTGAGGATGAATATTTTATTAGGCAAATGGTAATATTACATTTCCCAAAAATTAATTATATTCGAATAGGAACCGAGTGTCAATAATACTATATATCGGACCCGCAATATGCCAAGAAAAACTGCCCCATATCATTAAGTTGCCACCTTCGTTCATAACTGTTTTTTGACCGTGCATAAATTGCCATTCCCTTGAAGCACTCTACAGGAATATTTCCCCATTTTTTCTTGTACGAGTCCGAGGACACCCAAATGCGAAGGATAACCTCGTAAACAGTGGAACTTTTCTGCTTATTCGTCCTGTTAATTTGTTATATCCAAGTTTTCTCCGAACTGTTCTAGCTAATATCACTTTACTCACACAATCAGACATGTTCATAGATGATTAAAGGAATCTATTTTATCAAGGTTGACAAGGAGATAAACATTACTGCAAAACGAAGTAAAAAACACGCTGGAGCTACAAGTTCTACGCCCGCAACTGTAGTGCGATTCTCTAACTAATTTTTTGAGTTACCGACAAAAATCGGTAAAATTAAAATGCTTATAATTTTACTAATTAATGATATATTTCGACCAAAATAAAGTAGTCGTAAAGTTCTACCCAAGGCCTACAGAAGGTCGGTTAACAACTTTTGACAACAAACATAATAGATTTTAAATTATTGTGATTTGAGTTTCTTTGTATTTTAAATCACAATAATGTTTTTGACAACAAACATAACAATCAGGTGGGCTAAGTGTCCAACTGTATAAACTGTGGTTCTACCTATAGCAGTATTGCTGTCAACTTTTATTTTAACTTTTCATTCGCGTCTCAAAAAATGAGTGAGTTGTGAGCGTAGAATTCTTAGCTCCAGCGTGTTTATTTACTTTGTTTTGTTTTCAACGCATTTTGGGCAACACAAACTTATCTATTGTTCGCATGTCGTTTACATATTTTCCTTTTCCAAAAATTATTTACTTATTTAGAGACCAATCAAGTAAATAATTAATAGGCCACTATATAAAAGTTTAATTTCCACGATGATTTTGAAATTTTAAGCAAAAACCAAAATTTATATTCATTTTATATAACATGCTATTTTAATTCTTTAAACTTTCAACGCCGTTTATTAACGGTAACGGTAAAATCAATCTCATGTGAAGTATGGCAACACATGCCGGTACAACACAAAAAATAAACAAATCTTTTATAAAAGTTGGCAACTCTAGTAACCTCCCTCAACAAAATTTATCAAAACAAATATTTGCAAAGGGAGATACACATCAGTGTGTCATTACAAATAAACACCATAACAATAAAAGAACAATAAATATTAATTTTACTTACCAGTCTTTTAATAACAGTTTATTGTTTTTTATTGTAAATTAATTCATCTCTTTGTTTTTCACTAACCGAAGCACAACCACAACATCCAAAGATAGATATGCGAGAAATTGTACTAGGGATACATAAGTCGACTTTTAATTTTCGACTTCTTTAATTTGAAAAGTTTACAAATCGAAGTCGACTTTCGGTTATAGAGAAAATTGAAGTCGAAAGGGTGAAAAATGTGTTATAGCGCATTTACATCACAAAGTTTTAGCACAACTGTAGTGCGATTCTCAAATCCATTTTTTGAGTTACCGACAAAAACAAAAGTAGTAGTAAAGGCAAAACCTAAATTATTGTGCGTTCTTCGAAACAACAACAAAATACATGTATTCATTCATATTCATATTCAAATTTGAAAACATGAATTTTTTTGTTTTGAGTGTAGCACACCCAACTCGCACAAATTTAGGTTTTGCCTTAAAGTTCTACCGATAGCAAGAGTGCTGTCAACTTTTATTTGAAAATTTCGTTCGTAATTAACTTAAAAAAGAGTTATACCATGTTTACATTTACGAAATCCACTCGATTTCATCTGTCAATTCCTTTGTGTGTACGTCAAATAAAACTACATCTGAAATCGATTCGATTTCATTTGACGTTTGAGCAATGGAATTGACAGTTGAAATCGAGTGGATTTCGCAAATGTAAACATGGCATTAGAGAATCACACTACAGTTGTGCCATGGCACAATTACCCAGGTAGTGGCATCGTAAAATTTTGAATATGTTATGTCAAAACATTCTTTATGTTGTTGGGGAAATTACAACAAAAATTATTTTTTATAAAGGGATTTGACTTTTCATATTCGTTCAGCTGGTATGATACCACTACCTGGTAGTTCTGCCATGAGTTGTGCTAAAGCTGAAGTGATGTAAATGCACTATAATACGTTTTTCAGTGCCTGTTTTAAATCGCTTTTCATGCATGTTTTATGTCCGCTTTGCTTCACGGACATAACTCCCAACAAATTTTGGGAGTTATGTCCGCAAAGCGCAGCGGACATAACGCCCAAAATCATTTTGGGAGTTATGTCCGTGGGAGTTATGTCCGGGCACCAATAATAAATAACACCTCAGTATAAAAATGTATATAACATGGATCCATGGCAACCCTATAAGCGAGAATAACAAAGAAAAGTTTGTTAACCCTGTTTTCTATGTGTCAAAAATATTATTTTGTTAAGGCTTTACCTAATTAATTGCGTGGCCGTTCGAAAAACAAAAATAAAATACATGTATTTCAAATTGACAACAAAAACAAATACAGGTATTTTGTTTTTGTTTTTTTTTTTTTTTTTTGAACGGCCACGCAATACGCAATTAATCAGGTAAAGCCATTAAACATTAATAGTCATTTTCGAACTGTTTCTGCAATATAAATAAACATTTTAATAATTGAATCTTTCTTCCTGTGTGTAAAAATATTATATTTTATAGCAAATTATTAAAATTTAGCGCTAAGGAAAAACGCTATCCTAGAAAAGAGAAAACTGGTTATATTTCATTATGAAAATGGCAGAAATAAAAGGAAATTGTTCTTATTTTTGAATATTTTGTCGAATATAGTTAAAATTATGGGCAAAAGACACGAAAATATAGAAATAATAGATTTCTTGAAACACATAAACCAGCCAAAGCCAAGGACTGGGAGGGAAAGTAGAGGAATCTCTTGAAAAATTATTGCTGAACCGCCCTTAAGGCCTGGGTACATAAGCTGCCTTGCTTGTTTGCCTTGCTTTTTTGTTTCATTTCTGACATAACCTAAAATAAAAGAACAAATAAGGCCCAGCCAAATTTGAACTAGGTTGTCCTTTTCTTTATCCTTTCATTTTTGTTATGCCAGAAATGAAGCAGGAAAGCAAGGCAACCAGGCGAGGCCTTAAATTTTCTTGATATTGGTCACCGAGTCCTAAATGACTTTCAGACGATAAAAAATATGCACTTACATTCCAATAAATCATAAGGTTGAAGCTTTTCGTTATATACATAAAACGCTTTTTTTTCATTTTTAATGATTTTTATTAATTTTCTCGTTTAGAGTTAAGCTTGATGATCGAAATTTTTTTGAAAGTGAAAGAGGAAAGCGAAGGACTCGAACTCAAACAGCTTTCCTTCACTTGCAAAAAAGTTTCGATCATCAAGCTTAACTATAAACGAGCAAGTTAATAAAAATCATTAAAAACGAACTTCGCCCTAACAGGAAAAATTAAAAAAAAAATTAAAATATATATGGGGGTTTCTGAGTGAAATCGGACACTTTTTCAAGATGAGGTTTTTGATTTCCGTTATTTTTTGCTGTGGTGATGCTGCTCATTAGCAAAACATTTTAGTATATTTTCAGATTTTTTTTTGACCAACGGTTTCAGAGATATCGCGCCTTGAAATTCTGTAAAAACTACCTGCAAAGAAATACTCATAACTTCTTTAATATTGGTCCAATTTGAAAAAATCTTTTTTGTACGTTTTGTTGTTTTATCAGCTATTTAATAAAAGACAGCAAAAATTTTTGCACAGTGGGCTTGGATGCTAATTTCGCGATTTAATATTTAGAATCAATTTTTAGAGATGTTCGACCCCTTCGATTTTCTTTAATTATTTTTGTATTAAACTACGTTCAATTGCAAAAATTTTAAGTCCTATGTGGTAATGGGATTCGGACGAATACTATTTTTTCTGATTTTTCTTTAATTTTTCAATACATTTTTTCCTTTATAACATGTGAAACATTTGTTATTTTACCAAAACAATACAAAATTATATTTTTTTTACATTGGTTTTGTTGTTTAATTTAGGAATTTATCTTAAACATCTTAAAAACTTCTTCATTTTGCGATTTTAAGCCCATCCAAGCCCACTGTGCAAAATTTTTTGCTGTCTTTTATTAAATAGCTGGTAAAACAACAAAACATACAAAAAAAATATTTTTTTAAATTGGACCAATATTAAAGAAGTTATGAGTATTTCTTTGCAGGTAGTTTTTACAGAATTTGACTTTTTCAAGGCGCGATATCTCTGGAACCGTTAGTCAAAAAAAATCTGAAAATATACTAAAATGTTTTGCTAATGAGCAGCATCACCACAGCAAAAAATAACGGAAATCAAAAACCTCATCTTCAAAAAGTGTCCGATTTCACTCAGAAACCCCCATATGTATATTTTGATTCTGTAAAGAATATACACTAGGGTTATGACTTTTTTACAACCTCATATCCCTGTATCATAGCGTGATGAGTTTTGCCATAAGATTACATAAAATCTTATTTATAAGGTGATTCGGTGAAAAAACCTCACGCACAAAATGATTTTAAAATTTGAATTTATCAAAATTATGGAAAATTTTTTGAAGTCACTGGAAACGGATATATAATTGAAAATAAACTTTAGAGCCACATGAGATAATTAAAATGACATAAAATTTATTTCTCACTATTTTTCTTCAATTCTGAGAATCGTAAAAATGTCGTAAACGCTTTTATTCAAAAATATAATTTTTTTACAAAAAAACAAATAATTTAAAATTTTTTTTTCAAAGTGACTTTTTTCGCGACTTTTTTAATATTTGAATGAAATAAACGTTATTATAGTTATTAGTAGGCTTATATTTATTCATTCGTGCAACAAAAAATAATTTTTTGAAAAAAAATTTTTTTTCGTTTCATATATTTTTTCAAAAAATTATTTTTTTAAAATCGATTTGTGCGTGAACTTTTTTTATATTTCAATGGAATAAACGATAGCATAGTTATTAATAGGCAAAAGTTCATTCATCCTTGCTACAGGAAATCATTTTTGAGGAAAAATTTCAAAAAGTCATAACCCTAATATACACCCGTGCGGACTTTTTTCCCTTATATTTCTTTCTCCCATCGGGCGCCTCCCCAGGTGGTGGATAGGGGAAGGGCCATCAGATATGGCGGGTACCGCAAAAATAAAATATGCGGGGCGAACCAAAAAAAGAAAAAAGGCAGCGTCTGACCAACAATTGGCGACAGCAAACAGCGTCTGTACTCCATTGGAGCGGCTGAATATATAGACGGAAAACTTAAACCCTTCAGAAGGCAACGGGAAACCACTGAACGAAACATGGCCCTGGATCTCCGTTAATAAGAGGGTGCTAAGAATCCCCGGAGGTAAATGAAAACAAAAACTCAACGTAGGAACATGGAATGTCCGCAGCCTATATGAATCAGGAA
The DNA here is from genome assembly GCF_047663935.1 of Musca autumnalis. NCBI lineage: Eukaryota > Metazoa > Arthropoda > Insecta > Diptera > Muscidae > Musca > Musca autumnalis. The sequence continues at coordinate 24,751,049 of NW_027411644.1, read as the reverse complement.
AACTAGTCAATGCAATCTCGGAAATGAACAGACTAAATATTGACATTCTTGGGATTAGTGAAACCTGGTGGCCAGATAATGGTGAATTCTGCTCCCAAAACACAAAAATATTTTACTCCGGAAATAACAACAAGAATCATAGAAATGGAGTAGGCGTAGTAGTAAAAAATAGCATAACGAAGTTTATAAGTAGTTTTGTCCCGAAATCTGACAGAACAATGCTATTAAAAATAAAAGCCAAGCCAATAAACATCAATATCATTCAAGTATATGCACCCACAGCAGATAAAAGTAATGAAGATATCGAAGCCTTCTATACAGAAATTGAGGACTTAATGAAAATGACAAAACACCATGAACTTACGTTAATGCAGGGCGATTTCAATGCCAAAGTGGGTAATGATTTAGTATGTGGTGTTACTGGACAATATGGACTGGGTGAAAGGAACGATAGAGGTGACCGGCTAATTAATTTCTGCCAAGAATATAACATGCTGATAACAAACACAATGTTTTGCCTACCTAAAAGAAGGCTTTATACCTGGAAATCCCCCCAGGACTGAGAGGGAAATATAGTCAGAGATCAAATAGATTATATTCTTATAAACAAGAGGTACGGCACAGCCATTACAAAAACGTCAACCTATCCAGGGGCAGATGTACCATTAGACCACAACCTCCTAATGACGAGCCTATGTACCAAAATTAAAACAGCAAAGAAAAGAACACAACGAAAGAAATTAAATATTGAAAAACTGAAAGATGAAAATATTAAGACAAATATAAAAGAGCGCGTCAATTCGGAGCTAAGTAAGATCAACACAGAGGATGTTGAAAATATGTGGAAGTCCATTAAGGTAACTTTAATATCTATAGCAGACAATGGTCTAGGATGCTGCAATCGACTACAAAAATAGAAATAATGGATGTCAGACGAAATACTGCAACTAATAAATGAACGTCGTAAATAAAAAAACATAAATTATGAAAGGTACTGGGAATTAAACAAAGAAATACGAATATCAGTACGCGCTGCAAAAAACAACCATCTTATAAACCAATGCAAGGACGACTTCAATCTCCATAAAAAATTAAAAGAAGCATCGGGAGTTTACCGGAAAACAAATTCAAAAATCTTATATAACAGCAATAATGAAGTTGTGTTTAGCACTGAAGAGAAGAAGCTAATATGGATTGAATATATAAAACAGCTATTCACAGACGACAACACTCACAGGAACCTCAATTACAAAGCAAGAAGTGGAGTCTGCAATAACGTCCTTAAAAGACAGAAAAGCTTGCGTTCCAGACGAAATTCCTTCGGAACTTCTGAAGTTGATAGACGACAACATGGACATTCTAACAGTACTGTTCAACCGAATTTACGATACGGGCCAATATCCTCGAGACTGGCTAAAATCAACATTCATAACTATCCCCAAGAAAAGTCATCCAAAATATTGCAGTGATTACAGACTAATAAGTCTAATGAGTCACACGTTAAAAATATTCTTCAGAATAATTCACTCACGAATTTATAAGAAATGTGAAAGCGTCATTAGCACAACGCAATTTGGCTTCAAACAATGCATGGGAACACGGGAAGCACTTTTCTCTGTACAGACACTGGTTCAAAAATGCCGAAACGCAAAAAATGATGTTTTCTTATGCTTTGTTGATTACGAGAAAGCTTTTGATACAGTGCAGCCTGATAAACTGATGGAAATTCTTGCATCCATTGATATAGACCAAAAGAGATCCAATGTATAAAGAGCTTGTACTGGCACCAATCAGCACAAATAGAAATAAGCGGAGAACTGACGGAAACCATCATTATATCTAAAGGTGTCAGGCAAGGATGTATTCTTTCCTCTTTACTCTTTAACATCTACTCTGAAAAAATATTTCAAGAGGCTTTTAGCAACATTCAAAAAGGTATATATTTAAACGGAATGTTCCTTAATAATATAAGATATGCGGATGACACAACAATACTGTCTAATAGCATGCGTGGACTGAAATATCTAATGCATCAACTATCCACATACAGCCAATCTTACGGGCTAAAAATTAATATGCGAAAAACTAAATACATGATAATCAGCAAAAACAACAGTTACAATGATATCAATGATATTTAAAAATCTTGGATTTAATATCAACGAGAAATGGGATTGCTCAGGAGAAATTAGAAGTCGCATAGAAATGGCAAGAGACGCTTTTTATAAATACAAAAAAATTTTGTCAAGTCATGATACTAATCTCACAACAAAGCGACGATTTATAAAAACATCTGTTTGGTCAGTTCTGCTATATGCCGTTGAGACATGGACTTTAAAATCAGCAGACATAAAAAGATTGGAGGCATTCGAAATCTGGATATATAGGCGTGTACTGAGAATATCATGGACTGATTTCATACCAAATGCCGAAATCCTGAGAAAAATGCACTGCGAGAGGGAGTTGATCGATTTGATAAAGAGAAGGAAGACAGCATACCTAGGACATATTATGAGAAACCCCAAATACAAATTGCTACAAAATATACTACGGACAACTATTGCTAGCAGACCCGAAAGAGGAAGAAAAGAAACTATATGGCTAGACAATATCCAAGCATGGACTGGAATTCGGGATTCTGTAAGACTTCTAAGTGATGCTAAAGACAGGGATGCCTTTGCAGAGATCCTGAAAAACATATGAAATTATAATATCTTAAGCATATAATTAATTTTTGTAATATTGTTTTTGTCGCCTATAATTCGAAAACCGAATTGGCAAATAAAGAAGAAGAAAGAATGTACGTGTACAACATCTTTATTTAAGCTTTGCGAAGAATATTTTACCGTGTTTTTTATCTTTTGGGGCTATTTCGCGCAAAAAAATTGACAGCAAATGAAGACTACGGCCTGAATTCGCCCGAATTTGACTTTTGGATCATCTTATTAATTTCGTCTTGGTACCTACGAAGAAGATTGAATATGTGCCTCCAATTACTTACCAAATGAAAGAAAAAGGCCAATGTTTAAAGTTTAGTTAGCATTTTATTGCAAATATAAAAAACGAAAAGCTACAATAATTTATGAGGATTTATATGACGTATAAGCAATGGAATTGACATTTGACCAAGAAGGTTTATTAAATCATATCATATGTATACAGAATATTAAATAATATACATCAAATCGAAAACTTAAAATAACTTATATTAAGATCTTATGAACTAAATTATAAGGGCCTGATTTTGAGCGAAAACACCTAAACATTGATGTTCATGGCAATATTGAGAAATTATACACGAGTTTATTTGTTGTTCTTTCGTTTTCATTTTCGTTCGACATAGTGAAACCGGCTGCTAATTACATAAGATCAAACAAAGTACATTTGAAAATGATGTAGATAAAAGTCATCAGCCATAAACAAAAACCAGAAATACGTAAACTAAAAACTTTTTAAGGGGGTTATGGCCACTTTCAAATTTTACAAAATCAAAAAATTTTTATTGGCTCATTTTAAAGAGCAGGTAGAAAATAATATGTTGCAAGTTCGAGTCAATCAGACAAAAATTAGTTGAGATATCAGCGTTAATAAGGAAAAAAAAACATTGTGATTTGACATTTTTCTTTATATGTTATGCTTAAGAACAAAATTATTAGCTTCTTATGATCCCACAAAACATATGCTGATCGGTTTATTCATTTTCGAGCTATGGTGTGCACCGCAAACTGCTTCAGTAAAACCAATGTTTCGTAGGCGGCCATTTGTCAGAACACTGTGCAATATTTTTCAACAAAAAATTTCGAAAGTGGTCTTGTGCCATACTATGAAAAATTTCAAGAAAATGTTTTGAGCTTATGGGTAAGAAGGCAGAAAGGGAGCTCCTTCACTTTCGCTCTCTCCTAAAAGCTAAAGTATCAATGTGTGAGCTTTCAGATAAAAACCAAAATCTAAAAAAAGTGGGTAGATTTCTTGTAAAAAATTCATGAAAAATTCATTTTTTTCGTGCTCAATAAGTGGCCATAAACCCTTAAAACCAACGAAAGATATTCTGTGAGCCACACTAATGCCGCAGGTTGAGGCATTACCAGACCGGCATCTTCTGGAATCTTTCCCAGACATTTAAATACACCAAACTCGGATAAATAGACTGTAGATATAAGCATGAAAATATAAGAGAAGAAGAAAATATATTAGTAAATAATGGGAAAACAAGTGGGAAATTAGCTTAGCGTATACTCACCGTATACCTATTTTGGGTAGAGTTTCCAGGAAGCTCGTATTTGTGCTCAATCCATAGATCAAAGTTCGCAGTGCCAAATATACCTATCAACGTCCAACTATAGGATTGGTTGTTTTTTTTTTGTCATACAGCTGGCAATTCGTCCACTACGTCGAGAGAACTGCTGCCCCATAGACTAAGCGTAAGTCGTAGAAAATAGGTGTGTTCGTTTACTCAACAATTTGTACAAGTCCAGTAACTTCTTGTAATCGACTAAGGTCTTTTGCATTGTACTGTAGAGTAAACGAACAACATCCAGTAACAATTTGTACAAATTTTGAGTAAACGAACACACATAATGTCAACTTACCAGCGATGGCTGTGTACAATTGGTCCATAGGATAGGATAGGTGTGTGCTTTGATGACCCATTCTAATTTGGCAGCATGTGGGGATGATGTTGTTGTTGAGACTGTCCTGCAGTTAGATGTGGTTCATCCGATATCAAATGTTCATACAGAGCTTGAGCAATCGGTAGGGGTCGTTGTGACCAATGATTGGACTGCAGCAATAATTGAGCATTGACAAAATGACGTTGCAGAGAATTAATTGTGGGATATTCGGCAATGGGGTACTGAACGAAAATAGAGAAAAAGAAGAGAGGAAGGTACTTAGTCACCATGAATCCATATTGGACTAAATCTTGAAGTATAATTTAAGAGTATGTAATATACAACATTCTAGAATAGAGTAAGGATGGAGGTAATTCACTAAACCCTCACTAACGTGGATTTTATAAATCTCTATACTAGGATTCAACAGAGTCTTCGTAGAATTTCATAGCATTGGGGACCTGTATGAAAACATTGACCTAAACACAATTGAAAGAGTTCAGAGAACTGTGGAATGAACCCGCACAAGACCCTACTCGTATTATTCACCAGGTAAAGCTGAACATTTGCCTTAGGGAAGATATCCGTTCAGCAATAAGAATCAGTGGTGGAGTCCTTCAAGCTATCACCCAAGTCTAGAGATTGTCCTTCAGGAAAGACACTGTCAATCATGCTGCGTCAGGATGAGACTGTAACAAGAATTGAAGATGAAATAGAGAGATTTCTTGATCTCATCAATTGGGCGATTAAAGACATTCATGAAATGCAGCCTGAAGAGTACCACGAATATACTTATTAGTATGTTGAAAGTCAGCGAGCTGCAGCATCGATGTTGACAGCAGACAATAGTAATGATAACAGTAGAATGAAACGATTTTTTACTAAGATAAGTGATTTGAGACGGTCAATGTCTACTTTTAGGTATCCCTGGCTCTAAGATTAAGTCCCTAGATACCCCTTTTATCTCTAGAATCCAACTTATCTTTCTTTTTTTTACCTTTGGTGGTGCTCCCTCCAAATAGGTATACCCATACGCCGTAGCTCATGCTCATATTGTATCTGCTGCTCGGCCGATATAAAATTTGTGCCTGATTTTCCATTTGATTTTTTATTTCATCCATGGCAGAATTCCGTACCCTCTACTGATTCTCTAGTATCTTCAAGCGTTCCTCCTCAAAGAGATAACTTTCACCAACTATGGGACCTTTTTTGCGACGAGCCATCAACGACAATGTTTGAGCCGAAGCTTATTCAATAACTATGGATGTTGGATTTTTTGAGAAGCGGCCCAATCCCGAATTAGCAAGACTATTGGGATGCGTCTGCGAGCGTATATCTTTTTTCGATGTTGTGTTTATTTTATTGTTCGACGACTCCTGCTGGAAACGTAACACACGATTTGCTTGTGAAATGAGCTTTTGCAGGACATAGATATGTTTGTACGAGTCTTTGGGTATACCATCCGCATCGGAGTCGGGTACGTTCTGGGGAGAAGAAAAATAGGGGGAAAATAGAGTAAAATTGCGATAAGTTTCATGAATCTTATTGGAGTACTTACATTTACACCACCATAGCCTTGTTGATAGCCGGGGCTCGTATCAAGATATGCCGAAGTCCACAGGCCAAAGAGTAGAAATGTGGATAAAAGTAGCAAAAGTGGTATTTTACGACATCATACTAATATAATGATATTTGTGTCCATCTGAAAAGGGAACAAAAGGGGAAGATGATTAGAAACATAAAGAGAAGAAGCTCAAGGCAAAACAAGTAAGAAAGTATCAGTCAGCTGAGCCGACAGAGATATACCCTCAGCCACGTACCCGAAAAAAGTTAACACTACACTACAGAAGTATTCAGTAGGTTTTTTTAGCTGTTGGGAAAATTTTCCAGGATGGAAAGGGCAGCAAAAAACTACAAAAACTACAAAAAACTGCAAAAAAAAATCAGAATGATCCAAAACGAGTGCATTTTTTCCAAACTTTGGGTAGGGTGTAGCCGTAGGAGTGTCCGATGTAGTACATATTCGGATCTAATAAAAATCTCTAGAAAATATTTTTTTTTCCTTATTAGTCTATGGATATTTTCCTTACAGACTATATAATTAATAAAAATTTTGTACTTTATTTTTGAGCTCAATCGATTTCTCTCTTAAAGGAATATTTTACACATTAGTCAGTTTAGGTGGTGCCGGTAGGATTTTCTGGACCTTTTTGGGTCATTTTCTCAGGAAGTATGGACTTGCCCACGAAAAAAATTACAACGTCGTAACTGGGGCCGCAAGTGCAACCTGCTACATCACAAATTAATAAGATCAGGGAAGAGTTGTTAAACTATACTTTTATTACCAATAGCAAAGTTTGACTCAATTCGGTTACTCCCTCCTAGAGTTATCATGCCCACAATCTTGGCGAAAAATTTTGAACCTTTGTGGGGGAGGTACCGGAAGGAGTGGACCGATATGGTCTATCTTCAAACTTAAACTAAGTTTGGACAAAATATTGAAAGAACCAAAATTTGAACAAAATATGTTGATCCGTTCGAAAGTTATCGTGCGCTCCAACTACGACACATGGTATTATATGGGTTGTTTGCAGTTTTCGTGCTGATTTCTGAGGAAGTATGGACTTGCTCCAGAAAAAAATTATATCATCGTACCATGGTGAATACAAGTGGCTGGAACAAAAATCAAAGCGATTCGAGAGCAGGCCTTAAGCTGCACTTAAGCAAAATTTTGTGTGGGAGGTTCCCGATAGAGGGGACCAATAGGGTCCATATTGGAACCTCATATATGTCTGGTAGACATGTCACGATGTGCAAAGTATTGTAATTCGGTTACTCTCTTCAAGAGTTATCGAGCGGACAATTTTTCCGAACATTTTTGAACTTTTGTGGGGGAGCTACCTGAAGGAGTGGACCGATATGGCCCATCTTCGAACTTAAATCAAATCTAGATAAAATATTTCGATACCCAAAATTTGAACCGAATCGATTGATCCATTCGAGAGTTATCGTGCGCACCAGCCAGACAGGCAGACATACAGACGGACGGACATTGCTAGATCGACTCAAAATTGTCTGAAACGGGTATCGTACAAACATACTTGGGGTCTAAAACCATTATTTCAATGAGGCACATTTTTGGTCGTATAAAAGTGTAAATACCCTCTTTAGCCTAAAGGCTGAGGGTATAAATACTCGAAAAATATCAATATGCGAACAAATATTTGAGGACCAATAGGCTTAATATTGGTCGTAAAATTATTTTTAAAAAATCCAAGTTTGGGATGCCTATTATTGGTTTCATACATTCTTTAAATAATCCACATTTAGAGTGGCTCAATATTGGGCTCAAAAATTGTTAAAGAATCCACGTTTTGAGAGGCTCTAAATTCTTTAAAAAATACACGTTTTGAGAGGCCCAAAATTGCCCACGTTTTGAGATGTTCAATATTGGCCTCAAAAATTCTTTAAACAATCCACGTTTTGAGTGGCTCAATAGTGATCTCAAAAATTATTTCAAAAATCTACGTTTTGAGTTGCTCAATATTGTTCTCAAAAATTCTTTAAATAATCCACGTTTTGAGTGGCCCAATAGTGGTCTCAGAAATTATTTCAAAGGCTCAATATTTATTTACTCCTCACTAAGTAATGAAGACGGTGGTACAGTGTGTGTGTGTCCGACTATAAATTCTAGAGCACGCGAGTTTTTGTTAATTAAAAAATAACAGTTCGTGGTGCACATGTGTACTGCACATTTAAGTTCTTAAGTTCTTGGCTAGAATTCAGAGGGTTCGTGTGTTCAACTCGGACAGAGAGCGAAATAAAATAAAGTAAAATAAAAGTAAGAAGTGTGATGAAATTAAAAACAAATTCTCTACATCGATTGCTCTAAAAATATAATTTTTTTATCTTAGTATTCAATTTCTAGTGGCCACAGAATAACTAGTTATTCTAGTGGTCATAAAATAACTAGAAACTGAGTGCGACATGCCCTTGTAAAAATAGGGGGTTTGTGAGTAGTTACGGCTGCCAAAAATCCCATACAAAACCCACGATATTGGGAGGACTTTTTTTGCTGGGGAGTGGATCAATACCAATAAAAAATTCTTTAAAAAATCCACGTTTCGAGTGGCTCAATATTGCCCTCAAAAATTCTTTAAAAAATTCACGTTTTGAGAGGCTCGATGTTGGCCTCAAAAATCTTTAGAGAATCCACGTGTTAATAGGCTGTATTTAAGCAAAAAATCTTAAAACCATTTAAAAATATTTATTTCGTAATATTATTTCCAAGCTTCTCCGAAATGTACTTTCATTTTATAATCCTTGCAATCAAAGAATCACTACCCAATTTGTAATCCAAATACATAACCTATAGTCAATGTTGTAGATTTATTATTTTCAGGGAATTTCAAAAATATTTTAGCTTTGCGATAACTTCTGTGTGTTTACATTGCCACCTTCCCTTAAGCAATTAAAGGATATTCCGTGATTTATTTGTTTTTTCTTTCCAGTAGGCATATTCTGTAACTTTTATCGATTGAAAAGTTGTTAAAATCTCTTTTGTTTTTGTAACAACTACAAAACAAACAAATGAAATTGTTGTAAAGTTGTTAAAAATTTACTGAATAGGGGGGCAGGGGGCCTATTCTGTAACTTTTTAACAATTTTACTCATTGTTTATTTTACAACAATTTCATTTGTTTGTTTTATTGTTGTTACAAAAACAAAAGAAATTTAAACAATATCGATAGTTGTTAAAAGTTACAGAATAGGCCTACAGGCATTGTTTTTTTGTTATTCCTTTGTTACTACAGCTTTTAAATGTCAATTTGATTTATCTCAATTTTCAATTTCGGTGTTATAGCCTTTTCCACATCTCCGGACATCGTCACACAGATGACCCTCTGTCATCAATTTCCATACGAATAAAAGCTCACAACATATTATTCTTTATTTTTGTTAATGCCTTCGAAATCCTCATTAAAAATTCAATATCCCTACCTCTTCATCAGTCAGCCTCTGATAAATGGCCGACTGAGTAATGACACAACAATATGCTGTATGTTTTTTATACCCTCAGCCTTTAGGCTATGAAGGGTATATACACTAGGGCTATAACCAAAAAATACCACCACATAGCCGTGTAGAGCATGGAAAGCTATTATGAAATACGGTGTCAATTTTCCCCTACCGCGAAAAAAGTTTCCGCACCAAATGCATTGAAGTTCTGCAATGCATTTTTTAATTTTAGCTGTTATGACAACATATTTGCTTTTCATTAATATTTTTATTTTTTTTTGTAATCTAATTTAAAATCATTATCAAAGCGTTCTGGACCAATTTCTTCTCAAATCGCGCCATTTCGGACCACATTAGGATTTTTTGACACTATTGCAATTTTTGGTTTTTCTTTATAAACTCGTGAATTTTATGTTTATATTTTTTTAACCTATGGGACAAGAGAATATGGAGTCATTTGCAACTAATTCGCGAAAGTTACAGGCTGTTTTTGTTGACTTTGCCTGTGAGAATCGTATTTGTTTTCTACAAAAATACAACACCACTACCATGTGGGGAATTTTGTCCTAATAATGAAAACGCGTTTCTAAGACCGATTCTGTGAAAAAAGTTCCCGCATCGGCCGTGATTACTAAAACCCTTTTGATATTTTTTCTACTTAAAATTTTAAATTTGCTTTGTTTGAATAAATATTTATAGAAAAAAATACAATTCTCACAGGCAAAGTCAACAAAAACAGCATGTAACTTTCGCGAATTAGTTGCAAATGACTCCATATTCTCTTGTCCCATAGGTTAAAAAAATATAAACATAAAATTCACGAGTTTATAAAGAAAAACCAAAAATTGCAATAGTGTAAAAAAATCCTAATATGGTGCGAAATGGTGCGATTTTAGAACAAATTGGTGCAGAACGCTTTGATAATGATTTTAAATTAGATTACAAAAAAATAAAAATTTTAATGAAAAGCAAATATGTTGTTATGACAGATAAAATTAAAAAATGCATTACAGAACTTCAATGCATTTGGTGCGGAAACTTTTTTCGCGGTAGAGAAAAATTGACACCGTATTTCATAATAGTTTTTCATGCTCTACACGGCTATGTGGTGGTATTTTTGATATTTGCAAAAAAGTGCAAAAAGTTATATCCCTAATATACACTTTCATACGGGCAAAATGTGCCTCATCGAAATAATGGTTTTAGACCCAAAGTATGTTTGGACGAAATGTGTTTCAGACAATTTGGAGTCGATTGAGCAATGTCCGTCCGTCCGTCTGTCTGTCTGTCTGGCTGGCTGGAGCGCACGATAACTCTCCAACGGATGAACCGATTCGGTTCAAATTTTGGCTTTCGTAATATTTTGCCCAAACTTAGTTTAAGTTCGAAGATGAGCTATATCGGGCCACTCCTTCCGGTACCTCCCCCACAAAAGTTCGAAAATGTTCGGAAAATTTGTGCGCACGATAACTCTTGAAGGGAGTAACCGATATGGTCCATACTTTGCCCATCGTGGAGCGTGTACCAGACTTAGATCAGGTTTTAATATGGGCTCAATTGGTCGACTCCGTCGGGTACCTCCCACACAAAAATTTGGAAAAGTTCAGTTTAGGACCATCTCTCGAATCGCTTTGATTTTTGCTTTAACAACTTGTATTCACTGCCCTCCATACTACGGTATAAGTTTCATCAGGGGCAAGTCCATACTTCCTGAGAAAATAGCCTGAAAGTTGCAAAAAACCCCTATGATACCGTGTGAGGAGGTTGGAGGGCAAAATAACTCTCGAACAGGTCTGCCGATTCTGTCCAAAGTTTGGTCTTAGTAATATTTTGTCCAAACATAGTTTAAGTTAGAAGATAAGCCATATCGGTCCACTCCTTCAGGTACCTCCCCCACAAAAGTTCAAAAATGTTCGGTAAAATTGTGCGTACGATAACTCTTGAAGAGAGTGGCCGAACTGGACCATACTTTACACATCTTAATATATCTACCAGATATAGATCAGGTTCAAATATGGACAATATTTGTCCACTCCATCCGGTACCTCCCACACAAACTTTCGGATACATGTTCACTTTAAGACCTGCTTTCGAATCTCTTTGATTTTTGTTGAAGCAACTTGCATTCGCTGCCTCAATTGCGATGGTAAAAGTTGTTTCAGGGGCAAGTCCATACTTCTTAAGCAAACATCCCTGAAGTTGTAAAAAACCCCTATGGTACCATATGTAGTGGCTGGAGATCCATTCTTTTTAGTATCTCCTCCGCAAAACTTTTGATCTCTAATCCTAATCAACATTTTTGTCAGTTCAAACGCCCAAAATTCCCTAAATACATGCGTTTTTTTGGGAAAAAATTGTTTCAATATACACAGGCTGAGGGTATATCTCTGTCGGCCAAGCCGACTGATACTTTTTTACTTGTTTTTTTTTTTTTAAATTTCCATCTTATTTTTGCCTTTGGGTGTTTCTCCCGCCCGTCCCCTCCTTTTTTTGAAAACAAATACATTTGTCATTTAATATTACAAAGAACTGACATAAATACCACCTACAACAATCTGATCTACTCTAGTATCTCTCACTCAACGTAACCGTTGATAGGCCATATACATGGTTACTTGTATCAAATGCTGATTTAACTAGAAAACATAAAAGAACAAACAAAAACAGACTGGAGATAGCAGGCTTAGTTTGTTCTGTTTTGTTATAGTTTAGAGATGCGGCTTGGTCAGAACAATCAACCATTCATATGGACACAACATCTGTACAGACACACATACATAGCTGTATAACATTTTAAATAGTTAGCAGTTGATACTTAACAGGGTTTCGGAGTCGAGGTATTTTTGGCTCGACTCCAGAAGAAATTTTTTCACGACTCCGACTCCGACTCCGGGTCGACTCCGAGATTGAATTCTTATACCACTAAAAGTGAATAAAATATGCACAAATTTTAAACTTTTTCGTATATTTTGGCCTATATAGGCTAATGTGCTAGTTTATCCTTACATATTCATTAGAAAAGATATTCGTTCGAATACATTCGAACATATCAATATTGTTTCTGTCGAATCTTACATTGGAAAACAGCAAAGTTAGAAAGTTTTTGTCGGTTTTCCTTTTTTGCACGAGAATATTCTGACGGTATTCTTCCGCTTCTATTTTTTTCATTTATTTTCTCAATGATTGATGGGGGTCATTCATTATGTCATAACTCAGAAATTTCAGCTATGGGATCCTTTGGGGGTTCTCCATTGGGGCTTTCATTCCGAGCAGGAATTTTTCCACCCCTAGATCTTGACTTCCATTTTGTGTCACAGGGTATTCAGTAATATTTCCCATCGAGGCCACAATGACTTTAATAGAAGACAAGGATGACTTCTCATAAAAACAAGATGAGAATACCAATAGCCCGTTGTGAGGTGCAATTTTAATTCGATTGCCATAGAACTTTACTTTCAATTAACTTTACTTTACTTAAAAAAACTTTGCTTTTGTTTGCAAAAATGTAAAGAAATTGGATCAACAAAATAGAGATGAATAGACTACACTTCAGAGGATAGTAAATATCCTGTAAATTGTCCGTTAACTTAGTATAACATAAATTTTGCATATTTTTTTTATACCTTTCTTTTAAAATAAATAATGATTTAAAAAAAATTCTTGTTCAAAATTTAAGGTTATATTTCTATAACGTGGAAAATATATTGCCCGGAGTCGGAGTCGAGTTATTTTTTTCGACTCAGACTCCAACTCCAGCAAAATTGCTCGACTCCGACTTAGAAACCCTGATACTTAGAATGTTACATTCTTGAATAAAGAGAAGCCACACATGAATCTCTGGAAGGTAAATATCACTTTCTTGAATAAACAACTCAAATAGATGTTCACATTGGTCCGCGCACAGTGGTTTCTTTCAGTGGTACTAACGAAAATGTCTTCTGACCTTAGAATCCCATTTGAAAGGTAGGTCATTTGTGCATATAAGACCTTCTGTGGAAGAAAAACCTTCTGAAAGGTATTCTCTTCCTCGAAGACTTTCTCACAAGTCTTCTGTCCATTGAAGAAGGTCTTCTGTCCATGGAGACCTTTTGACCAGGCTTTCGTTCACAGAAGACCTTTTGATATTTGTTTTTTTTTCATGAAGATTATGGGAGAGGTCTTCTATGAATAGAAAACCTTCTAAGAGGTCATCTCTCCATAAAAGATCACCTGAGAGGTTTCTGTCTGTAGAGACGAGGACCTTCTGAAAAGTATTCTCTCCCTAGCAGATTTTTTGAAGGTCTCCTGTCAGTAGAAGAACCTCTGAAAAGTTTTCTCTCCAAAAATACGTTCTAAAAGGACTTCTGTCAGTAACAGAAGACCTTTTAAGAGGCCATCTCTGCAAAAACGACCTTTCTATCAGGAGAAGAAGTCTCTCCCCGTCCTCTGTTCATAGAAGACCTTCTGAAATGTTTTTTGTTATTAAAAGGGCCTTCTGAAGAGTTTTCCTACCACAGAAGGCATATTGACTGTTGTTTTTCCATGAATACCTTCGGAACATTTTTCAACGGTGGCAAAATACCCCTCAGTAATGTTGGCGGCATATCCTGAGTATTTCAGCCTTGAAAAACTTCTCCATAAGTGGTGTCTTAAGACACGCCGTTCGGACTCGGCGATAAACAGTAGGTCCCATATCATTGAGCTAAATATGAATCGGGGTGCACTCATTGATATGAGAGAAGTCTCCCTTGTCCCGTATGGGATGTTGTGGAACAATGTTTTTGTTTTACCTTCGGCTAGGTCTTCTATCAAGAAAACACAATCTGAAAGGCCTTCTCTCCATAAAAGACCTTCCAAAAGGTCTTCTGTTAGCAAAAGAAGACCTTCTTCTCTTCCGAAAAGACCTTTTGTCAGGATTTTCGGACATGTCTTGCGTCAGGTCTTCTGCCTGTAGAAGGTCTTCTGAAATGTCGTTTGCCCATAGAAGGCATTCTAAAAGGTCTTCTCTGCCTTTGACAAGTTTTCTGTCAGTAGTAAAAGACCCTCTGAAGGGTCGTCCGTCCATTGAAGATCTTTTGGCAAGTGTTCCATCAACAGAAGACCTTTTGTTTTTTTGTCTGTCCAAGAAGACCTTCTGACGGGACCATCGGACAGGTCTTCTATCCATACAAGACTTTGTGAAAGGTCTTCTTTCCCTAAAATACCTTCTAAAAGGTCTTCTGCCATTAGAGGAAGACCTTGTGATAGGTTTTTTTCCATAGCAGACATTTTGCCCATAGAATAACTTCTGACAATTCTTCTGTTCACAGCAGTAGACCTTCGTACAAGTCTTCTATCATTAGAAGACCTTCTGAAAACACTTCTCTCCATAAAAGACCATCCAATGGTCTTCTCTCCATAAAGGAACTCCTGACAGGTCTTCTGGCGGTAGAAGAAGACCTTTTGAAAGATTTTCTCTCCGTAGAACACCTTTTGTAAGGTTTTCTGTTCTTAGGAGACCTTTTGACAAATCTTCTGTCCAATGTAGACTTTTTGACAAGTCCCCAGGCCATAGAAGGTCATCTATCAGGTTTTCTGTCAGTAGAAGAAGAATTCCTGATATGTCTTCTATCTGTGGAAGACCTTTTGACAGGTCTTCCGTCTATCCAATCAATTTTCACCGGTATTTTGCCCATTAAGACCTTCGGGCAGGTCTTCTATCAATATAATACCTTCTGAAAGGCGCTCTCTCCATGGTCTCTAAACGGTAGTCGTTCTGGAAGGTCTTGTCTCAATAAAAGACCTTGTGACAGGTCTTCCGTCCACAGACAGACTTCTATCCAATAAAGACCTTTTTGATAAGTCCTCTGTCCATAGAAGACCTTCTGGCAAATTTTCTGTCAGTAGAAGAACACTCCCGATATGTATTTTGTCTATAGAAAACCTGTTGATAGGTCTTCTTCCAGTAGAAATGAACTTCCTAAAGGTATTTTGTCTGTGGTAGACCTTTTGACGAACTTGTCCATAGATGACCCTCGGGAAGGTCCTTTGTCATGTAGAAGAAGAATTTATGAAATGTGTCCTGTCCCTGGGAAACCTTTTGACAGGCTTCTGTCCATAAAAGACGACCTTCTGACAGGTCATCTGCCCATGGGAGACCCTCTGACATGTTTTCTGTCTATAGAAGACCCCTGATAGGCCTGCTGTCAGCAAAAGAAGACCTTTTGTCAGGTCTTCTCTCCACAGACGACCATTTGTCAGGTCTTCCGTCCGTAGAATACCTTTTGACAAGTCTTCTGTCCATAGAAGGCCTTCTGACAGGCTTTCTGTCCATAGAAACCCTTCTGACAGGTTTTCAGTCTGTAGAAGAAGACCTTCTGAAAGGTCTTCTCTATAGTAGACTTTTTACAGAACTCTTCTCTATAAGAGACCATATGACAGGTCCATAGAAGACCTTCTGAAAACTTCGACAAGCCACAGAAGATATGTTGTTAGGTCTTGTATCCATTGAAAATGTAGGTTCCCTTATTTTTTTTTTTTTTTGCTTCGTTAACCCCTGTTACATTTTTGTACTTTTGTTTTCAGCTCCTCTTATGATGATGATTATGTCTGACTTTTGTTGTTGTGGTTTTGTGTTGAATGTTCGTTTTAGGCTTTGTGTTGTTTTAAGGACGAAAATCACACAAAACATAAAATTGGGGATAACGTGAATAGCACCAACAAACCAAGCAACCATCCTCGCCCAGCAAGGCAACCAGCAACCTATCCGACTAAAAAACCAGATCAACTAACAACAATCTAAGCTAAACAAACTACCAGAGTAGTTGGCTTACAATTGGGTTTGACCATAATCCAACATCCAAGCTGCTAAAGCAGCAGTAGTACCAGCAGCAACAACAACACAGACACTCAACTTGAATATGTGGAACAAAATGGTTTATGGCTTTGGTTGGGAAATTGGGAAATGTGACTATGTATGGATATACATGGGTGTAAGTCTATGTGTGTTTCTTTTTTCAGAGTGTTAGTCATTGTCCCGAGAGATTCTTCTTCCTATGATAATGCCACCATGAATTCCATGTTTTGTTCTCGTTTTCTGTTGTGTGTGTGTGTTTTTTATAGATTTCCGTTTAGCCAAAAAATAAACTTCCTGCAAAAAAAAAAATCGTCAGGTGTATTGTGAGGTGAGTGGTGACCTCTGTGGTTTCAGTGTTGGAGGTTTTTTGGTTACCCAAACCAAAAGCAAGCGATGTAATCGGAAGAGATACAAGGCGGAGATATGAATAACAAAATGATATGCTAGAATTGTTTGTATTGTTGTTCGATAAAAGGTTATCATCTTTTGTAAGAGGCATTTAGTTGGATTTGCATATATTCGAAATTTGATTCTTTGGCGAAACTAACTTAAGGATTTTATGGATACAAATAATGAAAACAATTTTAAACTATTCTATGAAGTCAGAAGACCTTCTGATGGTCTTCTTTTAAGACAGAAGGACATTTTAAGGTCATCTAGGAGTCAGAAGAGCTTTTAAAGTTCCTCGAAGAGTCAAAACTAATTTTAGAGGTATTCTATGGAGACAGAACATCATTTATAAGTTATCTATGAGTCAAAAACCCTTCAAAAAGTCTTCTTTACAGATAGAAGATCATATAAAGGTCTCCTCTGTTGTAAAACCATTTTAAGGTCTTCTAGGAGTCAGAAATCCTTTTAGATGCATTCTATGGAGACAGACGATTATTTAAGCGCTTCTAGGTAGGAGTCAGAAGACATTCTAATGGTCTTCTCAAGGAAAAAAAATACAATTTAAAGGTCCTCTTTGCGGACAGAAGACCATTAAAAGTTGGTTCAAGCGCACCGTGACTAGTTGTAATTTAACATTTGATAATCACAAAACTTCGCCACCAAGAATTGTCAATATAGGTCCATGTTTTGGTATATATAACGGCACCTTCTGATTTTCCGGTTTTTAAGGATGTTAGCTACTATTTTTAATCGAACTATCTGTAATTTGACATTTGAGATTCCAAGAGGTCACAAAACTTCTTCACTAACCATTGTCAACATAGGTCCATGTTTTGGTATAGCCCCCATATAACGATATCTCCCAATTTTTGGTGTTTTAAGGGTTTTAGCTACATTTTTGACTGAACTACCCGTAATTTGACATTTGAGGTTCCCATTAGTTACGAAACTTTTCATATATTTTCTGACCTAATTTACGCATTTAAGGAATGAGTGGTCGAAGAACTTCTCCACCCAAAATTGTGGACATGAAAGGAAACTAATTACTCCGTATTTTTTATTTTCCATTTTCTTTAAATTCCACCTGCCAGTCGGCCACTCTCCACTGTCTTCCTCCAATAATTTTATTTATATCATCAACGTCATAACACTTTATGAGGCAGCTTCTACTTCCGCTAGATTTGCACATCGGTGTCTATGTATTTAATAATAAGCCTCATAACATCGTGTAAGTGTAACTACACTGACAACTACAACCACATCCCTATGCACATACATACATCTATAAAAGTACTCATTCCATTGTTAGTAAGTAGTTGACGGGGAAACTAGAGCCGCCTTAGCAAACAATGCTGTGCCGCTTTCTGGCCAATTATAGATAAAAAATACAACGAACAATGCCAACAAATATGAAAATTCTTGTGTTCAAAATCTCCAAATGATACTCAAGTGCCAAGAATAAAAATAAAAAACGAAAGCAAATGGATATGGGAGGATTATTATTACAAGGTTTTGTAAAGACAAAATTCATAGCCATGCCAGACATGTTATGGTATGGGGGAGGGTGTGAGAGTTTGGAAATATTTGTCATGATGGTGTTAGCTGATTAAAATAAAATACCAAAATTACATGATGGTTAAATAGTCTTAAAAAGAAAAACAAGATTAACAATTACTGTAACTTCTTTCGACATAGATATACCCTCAGCCAGTCAGTGGTGATCCTAAACAGATTCCTTTGTTGGTTGACGTTGTGGTTATAACCTTTATAGTCTCATATAGTATATTTAATATACCGCCTTGAAAGCCACACCACTAGCATAGTGATTCGAACTAAGCAGAAAACCCATCCTTTAATTATTCAATATTATTCAGTTCTGCAATATTATATATGTATCAGTTTCATCTGCACCTATTCACATACTGATGAAAAAGATGAACAGACTGGAGCAAGATTTTTAACAGCGCCTTTGAATTGCATATGATCTTTGCTCCGTCCACGACATTTATATTGTATTACGAGATTTCGACATAAAATGTTCATGGTATCCGTGTGATAATAGCATCAGATTGAGGTCAAGATGTGCCCTTCCTTTCTGTAGGAGATCCATTTACGTGATTCCAAGCTATTGAAAGACTTTTTCAAGAGGTATTCTAGTTATAGAAGACACCTTCGTGAAGTCTCCCAGCTATAGAAGAAAATTTCAAGATTTCCATTTAATGTACCATCTAGAGAAGACTTCAAGAGTCCGTCCATTATAGAAGATACCTTCAAAAGATCACCCAGCTATTAAAGACCCCATTGAGATATGTCCAAGCTAGAGAATACCCATTCGAGGGAAAACTCCACAGCCAGTTCTTCCATATGCCCTGTTAAAAAATTCATTAAAATTTCATCATAATTTTAAATTCAACGATAACCCATTTCGGCTTTGTTTTTGGCCTTGCAGAAAATTGTGTAATTCTCATGATTTTGTTTCTAGTTTTAAAACAAACATTTGGAAAATTAACCCTGCATTAGGAATAAATACTTGACTACATGACTTTTATTCAATAGTAAACAATGCCTGTTTTAATGTTTTCATTGGTGGACGAATGGACGGGTTTTTATTTTTATTATTGTTTTAGTCATGTTTTTGTTGTTGTTTTCAATGATGTTGTTATTGTCTGTCTATGGCTGATGGAACAGTTTTGAATACTGCCAAAACACTAACTTTCCTCACAAGAGAGACAAGTCGGGGAGAGAAAGTGGGACACAAAGAGGTACTTAGGCTGCTGAACTCTGCTGATTTGGAAAATTACAATGCAACGTAATTGCATTTTGTTGTGAGCACCAGCAAAGATACAATCACCAGCCACTGCCTCCCCTCCCATGTTTCTTAATAGATCCCAGTTGTTAAATGTTTTACATGAATCTGCTGCCACAAAACAATAGACCGACATAATGGTGGAGGAGGCGATTTCATCACTGCCATTGGCAACCAACGCTATATCATGACCATTCATTGTTAGGACTTTGCGACGGCAACGTAATTCTGTGGCGGGTGGAATATTCAAAGCCTGTTAAATGTTCGTTGAATAAATTTAGTGCCCAACAAGATTTTACCATCCACAACAACAGTAACAACAACTACCAATTACATAGAATTTCTAGGCTAAAGGCCATTTAGTGGAACATTTTGTACTTTAACGTTATAACAATTTGCCGTTTTTCTACTACCACGTGTGGGATAATTTGGAAACTTTACTATGCTCTTTGTTTATAATAAAGTCTTGTTCCAAAGTAAAATTGCATTTAAATCCTTTGATTATATTTTTTCTCCACAAATTTGGGTTTATTTAAGACATATACGTGGTTATATATTTTGTGCATCTGCCAACATTGGATGGGAAAGAATAAAATTTTAGTTTAAGGATTAAGCAGCCTTAAAGTAAGAGACGGTGGTTTTCGGTCATTGGAAAAGTCAGTGGACATACTAAGCTCTGGACCAATGATGTAATAGCCAAGAACAATTTTAAGGGCTGTCAGAGCTATTAGGGTTATAAATGGGCTACTAACACCAATTCATGGCCTCTCATAATCAACTGTTAACCTTGATCTATTCGTGATATACCCTGTTGCCAACGGAGAATTTAATGACGACCGATCATGTGCCGTATAATCCTATTAACCATCGTAATGGAGGAAATGTCGTCACAAACTGGATTTAAGAGTCGAGTTAGTTACCCATTCATGGAATAAAAATCTTTCTGTGGAAAATCAGAGAATAACAGAAAACACAAACTAGCTCATTTTGATTATCCCCGCAAATATTTAAGGGACCCCCATAGAAGTACTCGTATCTACACGCATTTTAATGCCTAGTCTGAACGTCTTGTCGAAAATTGTACGGCAGAAAATGCGACTAGGAATTTGTAAGGCATTTTCATTCACCGGGGAAAATTTTTGATGTCGCATGCGGGCATGTTAACCATTGCATTATGGTGTTAAAGCTATAATAACTAAGGTTTATCCGTCTCATCTATGTCTATGCTTTCGCCGAAGACGAACAGACTAAATCTGAATTCTATGTCTTCAAAAGACATCATCAAAAGGTATTCTTACTATAGAAAACCCTTTCATAATGTTTTTCATTAAACAAGGTACCTTGTTGAGTTCTACTGCTTATATCAGACCATTTCAAGATATACTCCATCTAAAAGATGCCCCTCCCAAAAGGCCTTCTAGCTGTAGAAGACACCGACGAAAGGTTTAACACCTATAGAAAACCCTTAAAAATGTCTACACTCTATAGGAGAAACTTTCAAGATGTCTTCCAACTAAAGGAAACCCCTCGAGGTCCTTTCATGATTCATATATCTATAAAAGACCTCTTTAAAAGTACCCCAAACATAGAAGATCCCTTCAGAAAGTCTAACACATATATCTCTTCGAAGGAAGTCCCTGATATAGAAGATCCTTTCAATAGGGTCCCCTGTAAGTAGTCTCCCATCTAAAATAGCCCTAATTCAAGAGGTCTTCTTCTTTCTATGGGTCTTCTATTTAAAGCACGCAACCGAAAGGTAAAAAAGATGAGGAGAAGGGGAAGCGAAGGGAGAGTTTAATCTGAACCCAGCCATCCGAGGATGGGAGCGACCCTGACTCCGAATCAGACAGCAGTTGCAAAATCAACACCACCGTTGTGGAGAAGCCCGTTAACGAGGAGGTCCACAAGATGGTAGAAGAGGTAAGCGAAAGCATATCTAAACTTACAACGGAGAAAATAGTTCGGTGGACTGGAGCCCAGAGACGTAGGTACCAGAGGATCCAGGCACAGCTAAAAAAAAAAACAGCGGGCCGCAACAAAAGCGATCAACAATCCCTCCACTTCTTCGGAAGCGGCGAAGAGGATCAGATCTCCAGAGGAAGAAAATACCGCCAAACCAAGTAAGAAGAAAATGAGCTTCCCACCATCAAATGCCCTAAGCAATTCCTCTCAAAAAAATGCCCTAAGCAATTCCTCTCAAAACCCACCCGAAGGGGACTGCCCAAAGAACCCTTCGACGGAGGGCGAAAAGGAGTGCTCGGGCACGAAGAAGGTGAGCGCGACCGCGGAATCCTCTGGAAGTACCAAGGGCTCTGATAAGAAGCCCAGGGCCTTCCACAAGAGGAAGATGGGCGCAGAGACTTGCTCGGAGCCGCCATCTACTTACGCCAAGGTGGCCAGGAAGAACTACAGGGACGAGAGGTGGTATGCAGTGATCGATACCAGTAGAGGGTCCGGCAGATTACCTAAAGAACATCAGCAGGCCATCGAAAATATGGTCAGCGATAAAATACTGGAACACATTCTAAAGAGTGGGCCAATAAAAATAGTCAGCAGCGAGCTCAAAGGGGACCTCTTAGTATACCACTTGGGACCGCACGCGAACCCGGCCGCTCTCGAGGAAGTCATCAACAGTGTGACAACTCCTTGGGAAGGCGGCAAATTGAAGCTGGTGAGGAAGGACGAGATACCTCATCTGACAAAAGCGGCGGTTTACGTCAAAGGGTATGGCTGCAAGTTCGAGACAGAACGCGTGCTCGAGGTCTTTGGCAACCAAAATGAGACCTTGGAAGTGAAGAGGTGGGAAGTCTTCCACAGGGAGGAGAAAGAGGATGGCACTCTCCTTGTGGTCGGAATTGACGACCTCTCACAATATCCAGTCTTACAAAGATAAAGGGCAAGGCGTACTACATCTGTAATGCAGTCACCTTTAAAGTTGAAAGGGCACGAGTCGGGAAAGAAGAAGAGGATGCCCAACAAACCAGCAAGGAGGACAAACCACCGAGCAATACCGAAGAGGGGGTCGAAGCCATCAGCGACTCCCAAGAAGCACGCTTACTGGATGACTCATGATTGAGGTCATCCAGATAAACCTCCATCGGAGCGAAACGGCAACTCAAGCCCTGATGGATAAAATAAACAAAGGTAAAATACACATCGGTTTAATCCAGGAACCTTGGACCGTAAAGAACAAGGTTTCCGGACTAAACCACATTAATTACCAACTCTTTTACGCTAATACAGGAAACCGACCGAGGACCTGTATTATATGCCATAAAAACTTATGCTTTCTTTTCTCCCCAGAGTTGTCAACCTCGGACGCCACAGTGTTGAAGCAAGGGAATGCTAATATATACCTAGCATCAATTTACCTGCCGTTCGACTCGCCGACATTACCACCTTCGTCGGAGCTACAGCAACTGTTGAGGAAAATCAAGCAAGCAGGTAACGAAGTACTAGTAGGTAGCGATGCTAACTCTCACCACATTTCGTGGGGTAGTACTAATACTAACAAGAGGGGTCAAGCCCTTCTAGAATTTTTGAATACTAACGACCTGATAACCCTTAACATAGGAAATACACCAACCTTTGTTAAGAGAGTTAGGGAGGAAGTATTAGATGTAACAATATGTTCAGAAAATCTAATAAACGAGGTACATGAGTGGAGGGTTTCAAAGGAACACTCGAAGGCCACCGCCGAATCCGATAACTTTCCGAAATAAATCCAAAACTAATTGGGATAAATTCGGAAAACAAGTTAAAGATAGACTAGGGCAAGAAGTTGAGGTTTGCCTAAGCAAAGAAGATATAGATAGAAATGTCAATAAACTAACAGAAGCTCTAGTAAGGTCTTTCGAAGAAAGTTGTCCACTTCGAGAGAGGAAATCTGCCTACGAAAAACCCTGGATGACAGGGGAAATTCGTAACAAAGGCAAAGAGGTCCGAAGACTTTACAATAGGGCAAAACCTAAAAAAGCAGCTGTATTCTGGGACAACTACCAAACAAAACTAAACGAATACAACAAAATGACAAGAAACGCCAAACGGAACTCCTGGAAGCTTTTTTGTGAACAGGTAGATAGCGTGAATGACGTCTCTAAAATTAAAAAGTTTCTATCTAAAACTCACTCACAACCCGAGCTTATGGTTGATGAGACGGGTAAAAAGATGGAAAAAACCGAGGAAACTCTAAGCCTTCTGATGAGAACGCACTTCCCGTCGAGTACTACGGCACACACAGTGTCACCGATGGAGATAGCTTATGCATCAGAAGAAGCACCAAAAATCAACAACTTGATGATTAAAGAAGCAATAATGAGCTTCTCACCATACAAAGCAGCGGGACCAGACCAGATTTTCCCAGCCTTACTTCAAAGGGAAGTGGACTATATTTCGTCCAATCTGGTCGAGATTTTCAATGCTTGCTTAAACTTTGCGTATACTCCATTGGCCTGGCAAGAGGCAAGGGTAGTATTCATTCCCAAGCCCGGCTAGTCAAGTCATGCAATACCAAAATCTTATCGTCCGATAAGTTTAACTTCATTCTTACTCAAAACAATGAAACGGACGGTCGACACCATGATAAAGAGTAACATCCCTAACGATATGCTCAAGTACAAACAACATGCATACGTAAAAGGTAGATCAGTGGAAACCGCATTACATGAGGTAGTACACCACATAGAGAGAACCTTCGAGATGAAGTTGTATACTCTCGCAGTTTGCATCGACATCGAAGGAGCGTTCAACAACGTCAGCACCGAAACGCTAATCCACTCCTTAGACGAGTTTCAGGTAAACCGGGCCTTGAGGCACTGGATAGACCACATGCTAAGGAATAGATGGATAAGCTGCGCGCTACAAGACGTAACAAAAAGAGACAAAGTTGGTCAGGGGACGCCACAGGGAGGAATACTATCACCTCTCCTATGGGTTACCACCATAAATAGTCTACTAAGGATCTTAACCGACGAAGGATTTGAACCCATCTGCTATGCAGACGACGTTATAATACTTCTTAGGGGAAGAATCCAAATATACTCTGTAGAAGGGCCGAAACGGCTCTAAAAATAGCATACAACTGGGCTAGACCGAGAGGTCTAAATGTCAACCCGGAAAAAAACAGAATTATGTCTATTCACTAGGAAAACGAAAATAGGAGCTTACGAAGAACCCGTTTTCCTAGATAAAATGATAAACATTTCTCCAACAATTAAGTACCTGGGAGTAATTCTAGACAGGAAACTTAAATGGAGAGACCATATTCAGGAAAGGGCTAATAAAGCCCATAGATGTTGGTCAACCTGCAGAAGAGCTATAGGCTCAAAATGGGGTTTCAGTCCTAGGATGACACACTGGTTATACAGAAGCGTAATTAGACCGATTCTAACTTACGCTTCTGTGGTATGGTGGACAGCTACGGACAAGAAATGCAACGTAAAAGTACTGCAAAAAGTCCAAAGAACGTGCTGCTTAAGTATTAGCGGGGCAATGAGGACTACACCAACTAGGGCTTTAGAGACAATTTTATTTGTCCACCCAATAGAAATTCAGGTAAGGTATGAGGCAGCCATCGCAGCTATAAGACTTAAGTCGATGAGCGAGTGGATCGTAAGAGACCACCAAACATACCACCAAAGCATATTACAGGTTACAACGGGTGAGTCAATAGATCATATTGTATCAGACCATATACCTGAAACAATTGAATCCGCCTTGTGTGAAATTTTAATACCAGACAGGGACATGTGGATCGATGGAACCCTGGAACGGATGCCAACTGGAAGCTGTGGTTTCACAGATGGGGCCGTTCTAGGGGGGAGAACGGGTCTGGGTCTATATATCGAAGACCAGGAAACTGGAATCTCCCTTCGACTGCCGGATCATAATACGATCCTACAGGCCGAAATCCGAGCGATCACAGAGTGTCTGAACTGGTTTAAAGCTAACACAAGGCCAATCACTGTAAACATCCTAACGGACAGTAAAGCAGCAATTAAAGCAATAACAAGCAAGACGGTGAAATCAAAAACTGTCCTGCAGTGTAAAAAATCAATCAACGACTACTCCCACCATGGTTCTGTTAACATTATATGGGTACCAGGACATAAAGGGATTAGGCGTAACGAGATAGCCAACTCCTTGGCAAGGCAAGCCAGAGAGCAAGCTACGATAAGCCTAGATAATGCTAAGCCTTTAAAAGCGGCGCGTCTAGAGTTAAAAGCATGGGCAGAAAACGCCCATACATCCCTCTGGAATACTGAAGAGAAAGGGAAAAATACAAAAATCCTCTGGGGAAACCCAGACGAGGATAAAACAAAGGAACTCCTTCAAATGAGTAAAAAAGACATAAGTAGACTGACGGGCATCCTTACAGGACAGGGCTACAAGCACACCTGCACAAAATCGGTTGTGCAGAAAGCATGCGGAGAGGACGACGAAACGTTGGAACACTATCTCTGTCATTGCCCAGCCTTCGCGACGCTAAGAAACCAATTTCTAGGAAATAACACTATACCAGAACTCCACCAAATTAGGGCAAGCGAGCTTAAAAACTTAAGAGATTATGTCAATGGCACAGAATTTCTTAACTGATAAATTTATTTTCTTTAATAAATTAAGCAATAAAAAATTAATTCCCCTTTAGGCTTCCGAAATTAGAGCGCACAACAGGCCTATACTGGCTTAAGTGTATGCCCCAAACGGACATGTGGCGATTCTTATATTCGCCCCTCTTTTCAACCTAACCTAACCTAACCATTTAAAGAAGTTCACTTCAAGGGATATTCTATATAAAGAAGGCCCCTTCAAGAAATCTTCAAGAGGTCTTCTGTCCATAGAAGATCGATTCAATGGGTCTTCTATTTAAATACGTTCACTTTAAGAGGCTTTCTATCTAAAGAAGACCACTACAAGAGGTCTTATATTTATATTAGATAACTTGAAGAGGTATTCTATCTACAGAAGAGGTCTTCTGTGTATAGAATACAATTTTTATAGGTCTTCTATTTAAATAACTTCACTTCAAGAGGTATTCTATCCAAAGCAGATTCATTCAAGAGGTCTTCTGTCTATAGAAGACCACTTCAAGGGGTATTACATCTAAAGAAAGCCTCTTCAAGAGGTCTTCTATTTAAATAAGTTCACTTCAAGAGGTATTGTAACTAAAGAATTCCTCGTCAGGAGGTCTTCTATCTCTTCAGGAGGCCTCCCGTCTACAGAAGACCACTTCAAGAGGTTTTCTGTATAAAGACGCCTTTACGAGATATTTTGTCTATAGGAGACCACTTCAAGAGGTATTCTATCTAAAGACGCATTCTTCCGTATATAGAAGTCCACTTCTTTAGGTCTTCTATTTAAATAAGTTAAATAAGTTCACTTGAAGAGGTATTCTATCTAAAACAGACCCCTTCATGAGGTTTTCTGGTTATAGAAGACCACTTATATAGGTGGTCTACTTAAAAAAGTTTACTTCAAGGGGTATTCTATATAAAGAAGGACCCCTCAAGAGGTCTTTTTTTCATAGAAATCAATGTCTTTAGGTCTTCTATTTAAATAAGTTCACTTCAAGAGATATTCTATTTGAAGAATACACCTTCAAGAGGTCTTCTGTCTATAGAAGACCACTCCAAGAGGTATTCTATCTAAAGAAGACAATTTCAAGAGGTATTCTGTCTATAGAAGATCAATTCAATATGTCTTCTACTTAAATAAGTTAACTTGAAGAAGTATTCTTTCTAAAGGACACCCCTTCATGAGGTTTTTTGTCTGTAGAAGATCACTTATATCGGTCGTCTATTAAAATAAGTTCACTTCAAGAGGTGTTCTATCTAAAGAAGATCCCTTTAAGTGGTATTTTATGTAAAGAAGTAAAGGGGGGTTTGTCTACATAGATTAACTCTTGAAGTGAACTTATTTAAATGGAAGACTGATATAATTGGCCTTCTATAGAGAGAAGACCTCTTGAAGGGGTTTTCTTCCGTCTATAAAATACCATTTCTACAGGTTTTCTATTTAAAAAAGTTCACTTCAAAGGTATTCTGTCTAAAGAAGACTCATTCAAAAGAGTATTATACTTAAAAAACCCCTTCAAGAGGTCTTCTATTTAAAGAAGATCACTTCACCATGTCTTCTATATATATTAGACCCCGTTAAGAGGTCTTCTGCCTATAGAAGCTCCTTCAGGAAGTCTTCTTTCTAAAGAAAACCACATCAAGGTGTCTTCTGTTTTCAGAAGACCTCTTGTTTTTAGAAGATCTCTCTCTTTCTAGAGAAGACGCATTTAAGATCCCTTCTGTCTATAGAAGATCCCTTCAAGAGTTCTTCTATTTAAAGAAGATCACTTCAATACGTCTTCTGCCTATAGAAGACCACTTCAAGACGTCTTCTATCTGAAAAAGACCACATAAAAATGTTTTCCATTTTTAGAAGACCCCTTCAAGAAGTTTTCTGTCTATAGAAGACCCCTGCAAGAGGCCTTCTGTCTATCGAGGACCTCTTTAAGAGTTTTTCTGTATATAGAAGACCGCTTCAAGAGGTCTTCTATCTAAAATAGACCAACTCAAGAGTAGACCAACTCTTATTTATCTTAAGAAGAGGACTTATTCATGGGACATACACGCTCCCTTGTTCCTCTTGGGATGTTCGTGGGAAATTGGTTTTATTTTCAACGACCACTAGGCCAAAAAATATACCTAAATTTGTCCGTAGATTTTTAATGAATATATGGCTAATTAAAATATTTACGAAAATTAAGTTCCATTTGTTTATTTAAACAACATATTGTTGCTAATATTTCCCTTGGTCCTCCACCCTATCATTCGTATGACCTACCTTAAAGAGATAAGTTGTTCATGTTTAAACAAAAAACTGTCTCATAGTTGGCCTGATGCCAAAAATAATTTCACAATTTAAATTTATTATTATTGGTGTTGTAGTTGTTATTATGCATATCATTACACCATCAAGCATCATCTACAGCTGAAAGTATCATATGGGCGTGCATCAGGCATCAACGATTTCATCACGAGGACATGAACAAAAACAATGGTATATAGGCCAGCCAGCCAGTAAGCCAGCCAACCAGGCAGCCTTTGAGCATCAACAATTATTCATATGCCGAGAGCACCTAAAAACTACAATGGTATCTGGGGGCCCGTAGCCCTTAATCTACTGCAGGTGGATAACAAATTTACATAAACTTTATTATCAATGTTAATTTGAGCTTTATAAAAATTCTATAAATTTCTTAGTGCCGACGCTCTAACCGGTTTGGCGAATGCAGTTTTACAAAATGTCCGATGGTGGAGCGTACTGCAATACATAGTGGCAGGTGGAGTAAGTAAATCAAGTTGTAATGCTTGAACGCTTGAGTGGTTTGTGGCAATACCGTTAGCCAACCAGTCAAGCAGACAGCCAGCCAACCAGCAGATAACAAATAAAATTGAAACTGTGTTGGTGGATCTTTGTGCGACGCCATGCGATGCAAATGAGTGATGAAGGCTGTTAGTTGTGCAAGTTGATGTAGACGGTGGATATATCCTTTGCATTTTTTTTTTGCATGGCAATTATCTTTGGTGCACTTAATTTAATGATTCATTTTTATTGAATTCACTTTGTCATGTTGTTGACAAACTCAGCCCCCCCTAGCACATGCGAGCTTCATGGAAGAACTTGCGTACGCATCAAAAGCCAAGCCAACACAACATGTGCCATCATTAAAAGATAACTGTTATAAGCAATACTACATACAGAATAATTGAAGCAAAAGTATATCACTCCCTCCTTACACACCATGCTCTCATTGCTGCCACATTATGCAACGACTTTGACTTAACTAATTACGCAATTAAGGGTTGCCGCCAAAGGGAAGAGATTGACGAAGGGGGATGATGTCATGGTGGGGAGGTATGGGGCCTGAGAATACTTAAAGCGCTCCCATTAAGTATGTCTGCATTTAAGTGCAATTTTTGTTTGCAACAATAACAAAAAAACTACGGCAAGAGGATAAAAGCCATTCTTAATTTTAACACTTTAGTCATTGTCTTGGCATGGGAATGCGGCTAATTTGGGACACATTTGTGACATAAAATGTCAAAAAGTGTCAAAAAACTAAAATGAAGAACTCTAAGTAGTCCTTAAAAAATTAAAAAAACAGGGATTGTTGCCAAGTTTGCCTTCTGAAGAAATGGTCTTAAACAAATAAAAAACGGGTTTAACTTTAATGAGGCCGACCTTTTTAACCATAAGTATTCGTTGTTTAATTGGATAGGTGATAAAATAATACTTCTTCGATTGTTCTACTGTCCATAGAAGACTGCTTCAAGTGGTCACCCATCTAAAGAAGATCCCTTCGACTGGTCTTCCATATTTGGAAGACTCTTCATGACATCTTCTGTCTATAGAGGATCCTTCAAGAGGTCTCAATTCTGAAGAAGACCCCTTCAAGAAGTCTTCTGCCTATAGAAGACCCATTCTGTCTATAGAAGTTCACTTCAAAAGGTCTTACTTTTAAAGAAGACCCCTTCAGGAGGCCTTTCGTCTATAGGAAACCCTTGAATAGGTCTATATATAGAAGACACTTTCAAGATATCTCACTTCTAAAGAAGTCCCCTTCAAGAGTCTCAATTCTGAAAAATACCCTTTTAAAATGTCTTATGTCTACAGAAGACTCTTCAAGAGGTCTCACTTTTAAAGAAGACCCCTTCAATATGTCTTCTGTCTGTTGAAGACCCTTTCAAGATGTCTTGCTTCTAAAGAAGACACCTTCAAGAAGCCTTACTTCTATGGTTGACCTTTTTAAGCGATCTTATTCCTAAGAATACGCCTTCAATATATTTTCTGTCTATGGAAGACCCTTCAAGAGGTCTCAATTCTTACGAGACCTCTTTTATATACAAGATACCATTTTAAAAGGTCTTCTAACTAGAGAAGATGCCTTCAATAGGTCTTACTTTTAAAGAAACCCTCTTCGAAAGTCTTATAATAGGAGTAGACACTTTCAAAAGGTCTTCTACATATAAATCTCCTCCAAGAGGTCTTTCTTCTAACGAAAACACCTTCAAGAGGTCTCACTTCTAAAGACGACCCCTTCAATATGTCTTCTGTCTGTAGAAGACCACTTCAAGAGGTTTTGCTTCTAAAGAAGACACCCTCAAGAAGCTTTACTTCTATGATAGGCCCCTTTAAGCGATCTTACTTCTAAAGAATATCTCTTTAAGATGTCTTCTGTCTATTGGAGCCCTCTTCAGCGGGCCATTAGACAACGAGGTGTTACTTCTTAAAAAGACATGTTCTAGATCTCTTCTGTCCGAAGAATGTCCCTTCACGATTCTTATGTGTATAGAAGAACCCTTCAAGAGCTCCTACATCTGAAGAAACCCAATCAAGAGGTCTCACTTCAAAAAAGAAGTCTTCAAAAGATCTTCTTCATATTAGACTCCTCCAAGATATCTCTGTTCTAAACAGGACTCCTTCGAGAGGTCTCACTTCTGAAGTGAGATCTTTTCAAGATGTCTTCTGTATACTTAGAGACCATTTCATACGGCCTTTTATGTATATATGACCCATTTAGAAGGTCTCACTTCTGAAGAAAACTCCTTCGAGTAGTCTTCTAAATATAGAAGACCCCTTCAGGAGGTTTTCTATTTAAAGGAGACCATTTCAAAAGGTCTTTTATATACATTGTTAAAACCCTTTCAGGAGGTCTCAATTCTGAAGCAGACCCATTCAAAACGTATTCTATCTATAAATGATTCTTTAAAAAAGTTTTTAATCAACCGGAGTCCTCATAAAGATGCCACACTTCTAAACAACCCCACTTCAAGAAGTCTTATATCTATAAGAAAACCTTTGAAATGGTCTATCTTCATCCCCTTCATAAGGTCTTCTATCTATAAAAACCCACATCAAAAGGTCTCACTTCCAAAAAAGACCCTTTCAAGAGGTCTTCTATCTATAAGAGACCTATTCAAAATGTCTTCTATCTATAGAATACGCTTTCAAGAGTTCGGATTTCTAAAGAAAACTCCTTCAAGAGATCTTCAATCTATAAGAAACCCTTTCAAAAATTTTCTATCTTCAGAAGTCGCCATCAAAAAGCCTCACTCGTAAACAAGACCCCTTCAGGAGGTTTTCTATGTATAAAAAACCCCCTTTGAAAAGGCCTCTGTCTGTAGAAGACCACTAAGGGACCCTTTCAAAAAATATTTTACCTATAGAAATCCACATCAATAGGTCTCACTTCTAAAGAAGACACCTTCGAGTGGTCTTCTACATACATATAAGATACCCTTTTTAAAGGAATGCTTTCGATAGAAGACACTGTCAAGAGTTCTCACTTCTTAAGAATAGAGACCCTTTCAAAAGTTATACAGTAGATCCCGTCAAGACCCCTTCATGAGGTCTTCTATCTATATGTAACCCTTTGAAAAGGTCTTCTATCTGTACAAAATAACCTTCAGGGGGTCTCACTTCTAAGGTAGACTCCTTAACGATACCTTCTATCTACTAGATACCGTTTCAAAAGTTCTTCAATCTCTTTTTAAAGAAGACCTTTCAAGAGCCCTTCTGTTTATAGGGGAAATTAAAATCCATGGACCTGCTGACCTCTGAAAAACACATTTCTTCTAAAATCTACGAATATACCTGCTATCCCTTGAACTAATATTGTTGCAAAATTCATGATTATGACCCTGATGATACTTGTAGAAGTTTTCTTTACAAATCTACGGTGACGGTCTTGGTAACCGTTGAGAAATCTCTTCATCAAAATTAACGGTTGTGGCCCTTGACAACAATGATAGACCTGGGAACCATTAACAATGTCCAGTGAAAATCCGCATGACATATCGTTTGAAATATATTCATCAAAATCCACGATTATGACCCTGGTGACCCTATTTGTTTTTCTACATAGTCGTATCAAATACAGAGTGTTGCCAAACTCGGTCATGTCTTATAACAGCTTTTAAAGCATTGGGTTGGGCGTCCTTTTTGGTTTGGTAATATGTGCCAATCTTGCAATCTGGCTAATTCGCGCTTTCGATATCGATTTGTTTCTATCGAAATGTTCACTTTTATAAAGACAATACGAACATGTCCAAATTCACTTCGACTGAAATATCTTTCCACAACGAATGAGAGAATTAAGCTCAGTTTTCCGTTGGTGTTTGAATGTTATGCAGTGTTGAAACTTGTACCTTCCTCTACATCTCCCTCCATTTCTTTATTGACTATAAAATTCAATTTCGTATGCAATGATTTTCGCTTCACATAATTTAATTAATTTCCAAATTATGTTGCAAAATTTCTGCAGAAGCCACTAAATGTAATGAAATTAGCACTTCATCTGCCCCATGGTTTTTTTTCAAGCCCACGGGGTACAATCTGCTGGATATGGTGGTCACATTTGGTTAAGAGGTTAATACAACATTCTCTAACAAAAATCCCATGAAGAGCAGCAAACACAAAGCTTTTCATTGTGGATGAGAGTTTATAGATACACCCAGCAGGGGGATAGAGCAGAGGGTATAACGCGCATAGACCCCCTATCAAACACAATTTGTCCTGCGATTAAAAAAAATATTGTCGAATCAGCAGAGTAGCAAACAATGTCCACTACTACAACAATGGGACACGACAAAATAAATAATGAAAGAATGATAAACAAGCAACCAAACCAACACGAACTGCAACAACAACCAACTTTTAACTAAAATCCCATAGACCAAAAACAACTCGGACATAAAACCATTCGACCACCATTGATGATGGTCAAAAAAAATCGTTGTTGTATGGTGTTTATTTACTGTTTTGGGGCGGGAGGACTTTGAATAGCTAAAATGTGAGTTTTACAAGAGAAAGGGTGAGTGTAACGGGTTTCCATAGTTTTGCCCCCGGGGCTCGATTAAATGACAATAAAAGCAATTGTAAATTTTCATTCAGTTTAAAAATCAAACAAAAAGGCACAACAACAACATTACCTTTTTTAAACTAAAATAAAAAAGCAAATATTTACCATTTCCGACAATTTTGCAAAACAAGAAAAACAAACTAAATAATAATTACAATACTGCCAGCATATTGTTGTTGTGAGGTATTCACTCACATATGCAAGAAATTTACCAAAAAATAATCAGTCGGCTTTGTCGACAGCTAATAGATTAGTCTTTGAACGGGTACCACCGCGTTGCAATGGTAACCTTTTTCGCCTTGCCCGCTGAATGTGTCTGGGTTCGATTTCCAGTCTAGACAACATCAAACGAATTGCAACTCAACGGTGACAGGAGACCACAGCTTACATTGCCTGACCATTTTTCAGCCATATAAAATTACATCAGCATCACAGGTCGATCAGAACAAGTAGTATTGGTACCTTTATACGGGTAGAAGAAGAATCTGCTAGAGCAGGGATCGCAGTGATAAAGCCAAACAGGTTTTGTTTATTAAAATTTTTTCAAAAACTTGTTAACAGGAATAAACTGGCTTTCTTAATAAGTACACCATTTCTTATAATTGATAAAGGTTTAATTACTGCGCCGGTTGAGCAAATTGATAGCTCCACATTCTTCACGGTGAAGGAAGATGCTCCAACGAGGATATGAGGAGATTGCCACAGCTCGCCAACATCACCATTGTGGCACCCGGTCTAATAAATTCCGTGTCTTGTCAACCCGTCATTTCCCTTGGCTCAGACCATAACTTCTAACTGCAATAGTTTACCTCGGGTACTTGAGAGAACTTTTCTGGACATCATAGCAGCTGCAGCCGCTCGCCTCATACCCACTGGTCGAGTACCCGAAAGGACACCAAAATTCCCAGAAGAGGCGATGGGACTAACAAATGAGCGTAATGAGCTTCGTCGGACGAAACCTGCATCTTATACGGTGTCGCACACTTCTCCTAGCCGATGACATGCCATCCAAAGCTTTAAATCCATACTGAATCTCAATGGTAATGCTTAAGCAACTGAATGAACCCGAGAAAGTGGGAAGGTTGGTCCTCCACTGAAGCCAAGCAAGGATGCCAGCAGAGGCGAATCGTACAGACCGATTTCTGTCTTGTCGTCAGTAGCGAAGATTCTAAAAGCACTGTTCTTCCCTATAATGAGAATCGCTTTCCAAGATGCCCAAAATCAGTGTGGATTCCGGAAAAGGTACAGCCAGCTGCAAAGGAAAACACGAGATCTTTTAACACAGTTAAACCCCCGTTTAAAAAGCTAAGTCCTTGAAACGAAATCTTTAAAAAATCCACGCCCATGAAACAATTCTTAAAAATCCACTTCCTTGAAAAAAGTCCACGCCCTTAAAAAACTTCTTTCAAAAATCCACGTCCTTGAATAAAATTAAAAAATCTAGCCCTTGAAAAAATTGTTTAAAAAATCCACGTCCTTGAATAAAATTAAAAAATCTAGCCCTTGAAAAAATTGTTTAAAAAATCCACGTCCTTGAAAAAAAGTAAAAAATCTATCCCTTGAAAACATTTTTTAAAAAATTCACGTCCTTAAAAAAAATTGTAGCCATTGCAAAAAATCTTTAAAAAAATCCAGGTTCTCGAAAAAAAAAATCCTAGCCCTTGAAAAAATATCTTTAAAAAATCCACGCCCTTGAAAAAATATCTTTAAAAAATCCACGCCCTTGAAAAAATATCTTTAAAAAATCCACGCCCTTGAAAAAATATCTTTAAAAAATCCACGCCCCTGAAAAAAAATCTTTAAAAATATCCACGTTCTTGAAAAAAATCCACGCCCTTGAAAAAAATCTTTAAAAAATCCACGCTCTTGAAAAAAAATCTTTAAAAATATCCACGTGCTTGAAAAAAATCCACGCCCTTGGAAAAATTCTTTAAAAAAAATCCACGCCCTTGGAAAAATTCTTTAAAAAAAATCCACGCCCTTGGAAAAATTCTTTAAAAAAAATCCACGCCCTTGGAAAAATTCTTTAAAAAAAATCCACGCCCTTGGAAAAATTCTTTAAAAAAAATCCACGCCCTTGGAAAAATTCTTTAAAAAAAATCCACGCCCTTGGAAAAATTCTTTAAAAAAAATCCACGCCCTTGGAAAAATTCTTTAAAAAAAATCCACGCCCTTGGAAAAATTCTTTAAAAAAAATCCACGCCCTTGGAAAAATTCTTTAAAAAAAATCCACGCCCTTGGAAAAATTCTTTAAAAAAATCCACGCCCTTGGAAAAATTCTTTAAAAAAATCCACGCCCTTGGAAAAATTCTTTAAAAAAAATCCACGCCCTTGGAAAAATTCTTTAAAAAAATCCACGCCCTTGGAAAAATTCTTTAAAAAAAATCCACGCCCTTGGAAAAATTCTTTAAAAAAAATCCACGCCCTTGGAAAAATTCTTTAAAAAAAATCCACGCCCTTGGAAAAATTCTTTAAAAAAAATCCACGCCCTTGGAAAAATTCTTTAAAAAAAATCCACGCCCTTGGAAAAATTCTTTAAAAAAATCCACGCCCTTGGAAAAATTCTTTAAAAAAAATCCACGCCCTTGGAAAAATTCTTTAAAAAAAATCCACGCCCTTGGAAAAATTCTTTAAAAAAAATCCACGCCCTTGGAAAAATTCTTTAAAAAAATCCACGCCCTTGGAAAAATTCTTAAAAAAAAATCCACGCCCTTGGAAAAATTCTTTAAAAAAAATCCACGCCCTTGGAAAAATTCTTTAAAAAAAATCCACGCCCTTGGAAAAATTCTTTAAAAAAAATCCACGCCTTTGGAAAAATTCTTTAAAAAAAATCCACGCCCTTGGAAAAATTCTTTAAAAAAAATCCACGCCCTTGGAAAAATTCTTTAAAAAAATCCACGCCCTTGGAAAAATTCTTTAAAAAAATCCACGCCCTTGGAAAAATTCTTTAAAAAAATCCACGCCCTTGGAAAAATTCTTTAAAAAAATCCACGCCCTTGGAAAAATTCTTTAAAAAAATCCACGCCCTTGGAAAAATTCTTTAAAAAAATCCACGCCCTTGGAAAAATTCTTTAAAAAAATCCACGCCCTTGGAAAAATTCTTTAAAAAAATCCACGCCCTTGGAAAATTCTTTAAAAAAATCCACGCCCTTGGAAAAATTCTTTAAAAAAATCCACGACCTTGGAAAAATTCTTTAAAAAAATCCACGCCCTTGGACAAATTCTTTAAAAAAATCCACGCCCTAGAAAAAATTCTTTAAAAAAATCCACGCCCTTGAAAAATTCTTTAAAAAATTGAACGTCTTTGAAAAAATTCTTTAAAAAATTGAACGTCTTTGAAAAAATTCTTTAGAAAAATCCACGCTTTTGAAAAAATTCTTTAGAAAAATCTACGCCCTTGAAAAAAACTTTAGAAAAATCCACGCCATTGAAAAAATTCCTTAAAAAATCTTCGCCCTTGACAAAATTATTTAGAAAAATCCACGCTTTTGAAAAAATTCTTTAGAAAAATCTACGCCCTTGAAAAAAACTTTAGAAAAATCCACGCCATTGAAAAAATTCCTTAAAAAATCTTCGCCCTTGACAAAATTATTTAGAAAAATCCACGCTTTTGAAAAAATTCTTTAGAAAAATCTACGCCCTTGAAAAAAACTTTAGAAAAATCCACGCCATTGAAAAAATTCCTTAAAAAATCTTCGCCCTTGACAAAATTATTTAGAAAAATCCACGCTTTTGAAAAAATTCTTTAGAAAAATCCACGCTTTTGAAAAAATTCTTTAGAAAAATCTACGCCCTTGAAAAAAACTTTAGAAAAATCCACGCCATTGAAAAAATTCCTTAAAAAATCTTCGCCCTTGACAAAATTATTTAGAAAAATCCACGCTTTTGAAAAAATTCTTTAGAAAATCTTCGCCCTTGACAAAATTATTTAGAAAAATCCACGCCCTTGAAAAAATTCTTTAGAAAAATCCACGCCCTTGAAAAAATTCTTTAGAAAAATCCACGCCATTGAAAAAATTCTTTAGAAAAATCCACGCCCTTGAAAAAATTCTTTAAAAAACTCCACGTTTTTTTTTAGAAAATTCTTTAAAAAACTCCACGTTTTTTTTAGAAAATTCTTTAAAAAACTCCACGTTTTTTTAGAAAATTCTTTAGAAAAATCCACGCCATTGAAAAAATTCTTTAAAAAATCCACGCCCTTAAGAAAATTCTTTAAAAAATCCACGCCCTTAAGAAAATTCTTTAAAAAATCCACGCCCTTAAGAAAATTCTTTAAAAAATCCACGCCCTTAAGAAAATTCTTTAAAAAATCCACGCCCTTAAGAAAATTCTTTAAAAAATCCACGCCCTTAAGAAAATTCTTTAAAAAATCCACGCCCTTAAGAAAATTCTTTAAAAAATCCACGCCCTTAAGAAAATTCTTTAAAAAATCCACGCCCTTAAGAAAATTCTTTAAAAAATCCACGCCCTTAAGAAAATTCTTTAAAAAATCCACGCCCTTAAGAAAATTCTTTAAAAAATCCAAGCCCTTAAGAAAATTCTTTAAAAAATCCACGCCCTTAAGAAAATTCTTTAAAAAATCCACGCCCTTAAGAAAATTCTTTAAAAAATCCACGCCCTTAAGAAAATTCTTTAAAAAATCCACGCCCTTAAGAAAATTCTTTAAAAAATCCACGCCCTTAAGAAAATTCTTTAAAAAATCCACGCCCTTAAGAAAATTCTTTAAAAAATCCACGCCCTTGAAAAAATTCTTTAAAAAATCCACGCCCTTGAAAAAATTCTTTAAAAAAATCCACGCCCTTGAAAAAATTCTTTAAAAAAATCCACGCCCTTGAAAAAATTCTTTAAACAAATCCACGCCCTTGAAAAATTCTTTAAAAAAATCCACGCCCTTGAAAAAAATCTTTAAAAAAATCCACGCCCTTGAAAAAATTCTTTAAAAAAATCCACGCCCTTGAAAAAATTCTTTAAAAAATCCACGCCCTTGAAAAAATTCTTTAAAAAAATCCACGCCCTTGAAAAAATTCTTTAAAAAAATCCACGCCCTTGAAAAAATTCTTTACAAAAATCCACGCCCTTGAAAACAGTTTAAAAAAATCCACGCCCTTGAAAAAATTTTTTAAAAAAATCCACGCCCTTGAAAAAATTCTTTACAAAAATCCACGCCCTTGAAAACAGTTTAAAAAAATCCACGCCCTTGAAAACAGTTTAAAAAAAAACCACGCCCTTGAAAAAATCCTTAAAAAAACCACGCCCTTGAAAAAAATCTTTAAAAAAAATCCACGCCCTTGAAAAAAATCTTTAAAAAATCCACGCTCTTGAAAAAAAATCTTTAAAAAATTCCACGACCTTGAAAAAAATCTTTAAAAAAATCCACGCCCTTGAAAAAATTCTTTAAAAAAATCCACGCCCTTGAAAAAATTCTTTAAAAAACTCCACGTTTTTTAGAAAATTCTTTAGAAAAATCCACGCCCTTGAAAAAATTCTTTAGAAAAATCCACGCCCTTGAAAAAAATCTTTAAAAAAATCCACGCCCTTGAAAAAATTCTTTAATAAAATCCACGCTTTTTAGAAAATTCTTTAGAAAAATCCACACCCTCAAAAAATTTTTTTTTTTAAATCCCACGCCCTCAAAAAAATTCTTTGAAAATTCCACGCCTTTAAAAAAATACTTTAAAAAATCCACGACCTTGAAGAAAATTCTAGCTCTTTAAAAATTTCTTAAAAAAAATCCACGTCCTTGAAAAAAAAGTAAAAAAATTCAAGCCCTTGAAAAAATTCTTTAGAAAAATACACGTCCTTGAAAAAAATTAAAACAATTCTAGCCATTGAAAAAATTCTTTAAAAAAATCCACGTCCTTGAAAAAATCTTAAAATCCAATAAAAAATTTAAATCCACGCTAACTCCGAAGTTCGCCATTTACTTCATTTCCAATTTGTAACCGAAAGACTGTTTTAATTTTTTGGAAATTATAGGCTGAAGTTGTATTTGGTCATAGTCAATTATAATGAACTTATTTTTGCCTGAAACTTTTCAGTACATTTGCATTCTTCGTTCTGGTTAAAGTTAATGATAAATGTACTTTGAACATTCAATGAATTGAAATGACAATGGAAATTGTTTGGTCATTTATAAATGCTCTAAATACTTTTGTGATGGGCAAAAAATAAACAAACAAAAAACAACACCTTAACACAACACTCAATTAAATTTTGAAATATATATAATTGGATTGATGATTGACTAAAATAATTGAAATAATTTAAACATATTGTTGTGTCCAAACATGAACAAAAAAATAGGCAATAAATATTTCAAATAGCTATGGGTTATAACAATGCGAACACATAAATAAATCATTTCAATTTTTGGTTAAACAATAAAAGCCGGCCATTTCATGTTGTCGATTTTTGCTCATGCGAAAGAACAATGCGAATGCAAATTGTTGAAAGAGGAATAAAACAAACAGGAACATTCACGAAAGGACAAGGAGAGACTTTTTCCGTAGCAAAGGGTGCGGACTGATTCTGTTTTAGCTCGATAGAAGATTTCCCAGGTCTAAAGCTTCATTGGTAATACCAATAATACCAACTTGGTATGGCACTTTTGTTTTAATGACCATTATTTTAGTCATTCACACATCTGTACGCCGGATACAAACCCTAATTTTCTTGCAGATTTCGTCATGCACTTGGATATTAAAAATCCTTCATGTAATTGTTTCTAGTTCAACTCCAAAAACGAACACTTAA
Source organism: Musca autumnalis (assembly GCF_047663935.1). Lineage (NCBI taxonomy): Eukaryota > Metazoa > Arthropoda > Insecta > Diptera > Muscidae > Musca > Musca autumnalis. The sequence continues at coordinate 24,710,745 of NW_027411644.1, read as the reverse complement.
GGCAATAAAATTGAACTGAAATCCTAATGCCAACATTGCTGTGTTTTATTTTGGGCAGTGTCATGTTCTTCGCTCGTGGCGAAATAATATGGAAATAGACTCACAATTTCATTTAAAAGTTTAGCAATTTAACAGTTTTCCTCTTCCCTCGCCTTTGCAACATAAATAAGTCCTTTCACAATGAACTGAATGAACATGTTTGGCATCTCGATTGCCATCTCCTTTCATCCCGTTGTTCTTAGAATGCTTCAAAAACAACATATCATCAAAACATCTGGCTAGCTGTGGGAAAACCAAGCAATGAATATTAAATGACGGAAATTGAAACCTTTTTGCTTTGCACAAAACGGTAGCAGATGTTTATTTACTGTACGTTGACAATTCATTAAGTGCCGATATAATTTAAAGCATTAGTCCAAACAGTCAGCTAAACCACCCAACGAACATCTGCTGCTGTGAAAATAACATAAATCATTTTGAACTCATTTCATCAAAATTTTATTTTTTTATTTTCACAACAACAAAAAATAAGGAGCGAACTCCGCCTTTTGTAGGTTGGGTGACAAACATTTTTTGGTTGGTTGACATCATAAATGCAGAGCTGCATTGACAGAGTGTGTGAGTGATTGATGAACATTTGTGGCTGGGAACAATGTGTGTGTTCCATGGTGGCGTATGAACATTGTTTTGTGTTGAGAAATTAAAATCCCATAAATCATACGCCAGCTGGTCATACTTCCACAAATCTTTGACAAATGTTCCATGTTTTTTGTTAGGGTGTCCATTTGTGGTTTAAATGCTATGTTTATGATAAATATGACAAATAAAAATGTCATTTCGTTTGTTGTTGTTTGTTTTTATTGCCCCAAATGACTAGCTGTTTTATACCCATTGTTATATTGGATTAAACATAAGATATTTGCAATGGGCAAATATTCTCTTCGAATTTTAACAAATGTTTTTTTTTACATGGATTGGATTTTTTAGACCTATTCCTTAGGAATGTCAACATTTGCATTTGTTTTACAGTATCGGATAACATAACTGTTATTCGTTTTGAATTTTAAATGGTAGTTTAATATGACTGGCACTCGAAAGGCAAAATCCTTAAAAAGTCTGATAAAATAAACACATGAATAAAAAACTTAATCCGTTTGAGACACGAAAGGAAAAAAATGCAGATGATAAATAAATTTTTTCAGAAAACAAATAAAAAATTCAGCCTCAGCCATCGGCATTGAAAAAAAATATATTGTTGTTGTATTACACTGATTGTAACTTTTTGAGTGGTATAAAATTAACCTTATTCTGATACCACAGCGTGATAGAATACCAAAATAAATGAAGACACGTGTGCCGGCGTTTTTCTCCATCATGGGATCATATCTCCTAAGCCGTTTTCTCAAATTTGTATAGAACAAAACAAATAAAAAAGTATGTGTCGACATTGCCGATAGATGCATCCTAAGCCTGTGTGAATTGAAACACTACTTTACTAAAAAACTTATCACGGTGTGCCTTAACCAAATTTAAATGGAAGGTGCTTACACCTGGGAAGTTTTTGCAGATTCTGAAACTACAATGCTCATAGATGAGAAATACCAAGAAACAAAAAAAAAATCGCCGGAGGGATTTTCAAATAAATCACGATTTAAGTTCACATTTTTAGGGGTTCTTTAGGTTTTCACGATTTTGCTGGAAAACCGCGGGTTCTATGCAAATGGGACCAAAGAAAATGTTGTAGCTGTGAAAATTTTCCACAAGATTTGCCTTTATGATATTTTCGTAGGTTTTATAGTTTTTGAGATATAGAAGTTTAAATTGAGACAATGCATTGACGGTTTCGCCTCCTTTTAAAACAATATCATGCTCAGTGCGCCTCAACTAACTTTTGATGAAAACCGCTTACACATGGGAAGATTTCGCGGATTCTGAAACAGCAATGTTCATAGATAAGAAAAATTAAAAATTCAGAAAAAATCGCCGGAGGGATTTTTAAATAAATCGCGATCAAAATTCACAATTTTAGTGTTTTCTTAGGTTTTCACGATTTTGCTTGGAAACCCCAAGACGTATCGAAATGAGTCTAAAGTCTGTACAAGACTGACCTTTAGGTTTTTTTGTAGTTTTTACCATTTTTGAGATATAGAGGTTCAGTTCAAATTTTGGCATAAGTTGAGTTTAGAGCCCGGTCCCGGATCTTGATGATATATATACCACAGATAGCCCTTGGGTTCCTGAATATAACGATATAAATTTTGTCTTGCACAATTCCATACTTCCCGAGATATGAGCCTCTGAAATTCTGAAAATTCCCTTGTTAAAGTAAGAAAATAATTTAAATTAAAAAAAAAATGTTGTTCCCGTGCCCTAGATTGGCTCCTGTCCATAGGAGAAAGTCTTAAATCGCCGGCCGAAGGCCGGCCAATTGGAAAAAGCCATACAATTTAAAAAAAAATTCGGGACCGTGGGGCTTTACATGGGTATGAGAAATGTCTTTGGTGATTGTGGAACTTTGAAGGCCCATAACTCTGGAAGTATGGACTTGTGCAAGACATTATTTATATCGTTAGATTCAGGAACCCAAGGGCTATCTGTGGTATATATCATCAAGATCCGGGACCGGGCCCTAAACTCAACTTGTTCCCAAATTTTTAGGTTTTTATCTTAAGTCTTCAAGATTTGGTTTGGAAACCGCAAGTCATATCAAAATGGGACTAAAGAAAATGTTGAAGCTGTGAAAATTCTCTACAAGACTGGATGAGTTATTTTTTTCTAGGTTGTACCATTTTCAAGATATATAAGTTTAAGTTGGGAAATTGCAGTAATGACATTGTTTTATAAGGAGGCGATACAGTCCCTGCATTGTCTCAATTTGAACTTCTATATCTCAAAAACGGTAAAACCTACGAAAATGTTATAAAGGTCAATCCTGTGGAGAATTTTCACAGCTACAATATTTTTTTAGGCCCATTTACATACGACTCGTGGTTTCCAAGCAAAATCGTTAAAACCTAAAGAACCCGTAAAAATGTGGACTTAAATCGCGAATTATTTGAAAATCCCTCCGACGATTTTTTTGTTTCTTGATATTTCTCATCTATGAGCATTGTAGTTTCAGAATCTGCAAAAACTTCCCAGGTGTAAGCCCCTTTCATTTAAAATTAGTTAAGGCGCACCGTGTTATGTATTTATGGGGTTTTCAGAATTTTTGGGCGTATGAACTTGAAACGCCAGTACAGTACAACTCAAATAAAAAAAGCTAAAAGTGAAATGTACGCCAACCATCAATAGGCTTCTTCCTCTATGAGACCCCCATCAACCCCCAAAATTTCGTGAGGATTCGATCAAAATTCCGACCTGCAGCGTGATTGCACAAAAAATGGAAGAAGGTATGCATTACCGACTATTGCGATATCCCTGTTGTTTGACCACCTATGACAACCTACTTCACATCGTTGTAAAGGTGATATTTTCTACCTTCCTCGCCAGGTTTTGCGTGACTACAAAAAAATTAAATGGGATGTTTTACCGACTATTGCGATATCTACGTTTTTTGGCCACCTACGCCAACCTACTTTGCATCATTGTAGAGATGGTATTTTATTCTTTCATTGCCAGACTTTTTTTGGAGGGTCCCCAACCAAAGCTGTGATATTCGTCATTATAATTAAAATCGCAATAATGAAAAGTTGGGTTCTATTATCGGCTATTGCAATATCTTCATTGTTTGACAACCCACGTTACATCGTTGCAATGCACTGTGGTTCCGCCCGTGGACAAAAATCGAAAAATGTATGGCGTCAGATTTGATTGCAATTGAAATAAATATTCTCTAAACACATTAAATTGTTAATATCCAGTATTATTTTTCCCAATTTACAGCGGTAATATGCCAAGTTAGGTCGAAGAAGTTGAGATTTGTATGTGGTGCCTTAAAAACGTAGAATAGATCTGCAAAGCATTCGAAGCTTATAAGTGAAATTATAAAAAAAAATCACATTTATATTTGATGGCATTGACAATATTCTTACGAAGAAACAAATTCATAATTCGTTTTCTAACTTCCTTAAAAATAAATTCTTTTTAAATCACTTTTTGTGCTATTTTTAATATCATTGCTATACATTTATCTTGAGTTTTACTAATGAAGGCACCGTAAGGGCAAGGCCGTATTTTTTTTTTTAATACAGGGGAAAGTCTCTAGTTTACGATAAAAAGAAATCCAGCTGCCCCTACCTGCCACCCTGTAAATTATTCCCATTATAACTCCCCGCCTGTAAAAGCACGCACCTCTATATGTAAAAATGGAATGTGCGAGTACGAACGTTGTTCTCAGCAAACAACAAAATTCGAATTTAACGGATTTAGTTTATTTCACATCATATGTTTATTTTGTATATAACTGAAATTAAAAGTTTAGCATCTCGGTAAGAGACATTTTTTTGTTATGGATATTTTTCTTTAATCGACAAAACGACTAAAACTTGGATTTACCATTATAGAGAGGGGGACTATAACAAAGTGTGGATCTATATCGAACATTTTTTGCAAGGGTGTATTTTGTTCACTAAGAAGTGAAAATACAGAATTGCAGCCAAATCGGTTCGAATATTTAGCTTAAATAGTTCAAAATACAGAAAATCGAACGGTACCTTTATGTGGGGTCTATAGCTAAATGTGGATCTACATTGCACACATTTTGCAAGGTGGTAGTTTGTGCACTGGGAAGTCAAAATGCTAAATTATTTTTGCTTAAATCGGTAAAACTAATCAGTGGTCTATGAAAATATCGCACACTAAATTCATAATAAAATAAAAATTTTGAGTTATAGCAAAATCGGGGAAAGATATATATGGCGGCTATATCCCAATCTGAACCGATTTTTTTTAGAATCGGTAAAACTAACTAGTGGTAGTAGAGAAAATATCGCATATTAAATTTGAAGGCCATTCAATAAAAATTGACCGAGTTACAGCAAAAACCAAAACCGCGGAAACGCTTGGTTTTAAGATTCGTCATTACAACAAAATCTGCAATGTTATCCCATGTTCCGAAATTGCTTTTCTTGAATAGAATCGTTATTTTTTAAAGTAAAAGCTTAAAATTGTGCAAGAGCATGTATTGTATTCTTATGAATTAGATTCAATGAAAAAACGAATTTAGTTTTTTTTTTTTTTTGGAAATACGTCTTTTGGCATTTATGGTATGAAAAAGAAAAAATTTGCAGAAGATGGATTATTTTTTACGAAACAAGAATAATAGAAATTTCCATAGAAAAAGCTTCTACACTTCTGCCTGGCTGAGTAGAATTTTCTGTGCAAAACATTATTCAGTTCAGAATTGTCCATAGGAAAAAACATCCATTCATTATGTAATTGATGTCTCCTATGCTGAACCGGAGAATATGTCTTCTTATCAAAAAAAAAAAAAAAAAAAAAAAAAACAAAGACTTTTCTAGAAGTAGACCATAAAAGCAGACCACACGGTATTTTTATAGTAGAAGATCATAGGTATTCTTATAAATGAAGAGACAAGGTCTTCTTATAGAAGAAGATCACATGGTTTTTCATGGAAGAAGACCAAAAGGTCTTCTGATACAAGAATACCACAAGCCCTCCTTATACACGCATTGTCTCCTTATAAAAGAAAAACACAAAGTCTTCTTATAGAAAAAGTCCACAAGGTCATCTTATAGAAATGAGTGACAAATGACATGTGATTACACGTACATATGTATGTTTTGTAGGCATTACAACATGGACTTCACACATACACCAAATACATATGTTGTTCATGTTATTTCTTCCTCTGTACATTCAGTTCCCCCCGTTCTCGGAAACTTTTCATTAAAATGCAACACCCAACGTGGTGAAATTCAGGTTTAAGCGTGTATGCTGGGGAATAAGGGGGAGTCGGAGGACAAATGTTTTTATTTGTTTTTAGGAATCATCAATCACTAGATATTGTAGAAGCAGCACCATCAGCAATTGTAGTATTTGCCACTACAACATGATTTCTTCTAGACCTTCCTCTGCAGAGCATAGTTGGCTGACATATTGATGTAAATTAAGCACCATTACACCGCATTATCCGAGTAAATCGTTGGAATGAAGCTGTAACAAGTCACTCATGCGGAAGAGAAACTCATTATTGATAACGTTTTGCATCAGAAGTGCGTGGACGTCGAAACGAGAGTAACAGCTTTCATTTCAAGAATTTACTCATTCGAGTAATAATCACACACTCACGGCTCAATGCGGTTCATCTAATTCCTTGACAAGTGAATGGTACTCCAACGCACACACGGTTAATTAGCATCCAACTATTCAATCAATGACATTTATGATTTGAATTAGAAAGAGAAGGTTTCAATAATTGAAGGTGAAATAGATAACCTTGGATATAATTATTAGAGGAAATTTAAAGAGGAAAGATAAATATTAAATATTGAATATTTTCGTGAATTTATCGATATGCCCACAATAAAAATTGAGTCTTATAAGAAAAATTTCGCATTTATGTATCCACCCTATCATTTTTTTCCCACAAAACACAAGGCCATCCACTTCTATTATATCCTTAATATTTTTGCCTTTGGCTATGAATTATTTCACAAATGAGCCATACATAAATAAATTACTTATCATTCCCTAATGGTCCTTCTTATATTCACTGACCGTCTACATTCAAGGTGGTCAAGTAACGTCCTTTGAAATATTTATGAAGTATTCGCAATTCCTTTTATGTTCTTCATTCTTCTTTTCCATTCATTCGTTACATTCTTTATGCGAATAAATTCTTCTCCAAAGAAGATAATTAATAACAAAATGTTGCTTAAACGACATTCGTTATTCTCGGCTGCTGATACTTTAGGAAAACTAATAACAACAACAAAAAGAAAATCTATCCATCCATTAAATCTATAATGCGTTCAAATTATTCATTATTAGGACACTTGTGCTTGGTTTACATTTACGAAATCCACTCGATTTCAACTGTCAATTCCTTTGAGTATACCTCAAATGAAAACTCATCTGAAATCCATTGGATTTCGTTTGACGTTTAATCAATGGAATTGACAGTTGAAATTGAGTGGATTTCGTAAATGTAAACTTACTATTGTTTTCAATAATAAACAGCAATACACTCGAGGAAAAAAAATCACAGTCGAACTTCTATATAGCATAGCTACTGGAAACGAAGAATTTACATTACATATTATTATATCAATTCCAAATGATTGTAAATGGTTTGCTGGTTTTTCATTTCTCCATAAATCTCCAATAAATTCCTCGGTAATTTTTTCGAGTGTAATCTGTTGGGCAAAAAATATAAACTTTTAAAACAAACTCTTAAAATAAAGGACGAAAAGGACATTGAAGGATGCGAGTTAGAAGGTCGAAGTACTCTACGAAAATAATCCTCATTCGATTTGACTAAAGACATGTCATCTCAAAAATAAGCTAAAGCAGCAGTGAACAAAGATATAACGCTAATTCCTGATGCCTTACAGGGTCTCTAGCAAAAACTTCACCGCGCCATAACGCGGAAGTTCGACTCACGGCGGATCTGTCCTTCGGGGTTCTTAATATACTCACCTCCGTGTGGAGTTATTTTTTTCCTTTTCTCTCCCATCGGACGCCTCCCCAGGTGGTGGATAGGGGAACGCTCATCAGATATGGCGGGTACCGCAAAAATAAAATATGCGGGGCGAACCAAAAGAAAAAAGAAAAAAAGGGCAGCGTCTGATCAACAGTTGACGGCGGCAAACAGCGTCTGAACTCCAGGAGGAGCGGCTGAATATGTAGAAGGAAAACTATAAACCCTCCAGATGGCAAGGGGAACCCGCTGAAGTACCTCTCTCCCTAAAAACTATACAATTATCAATTATGAATGATGAAATAAATACACGGCCCTTAGTCTCCGGCAAGGGTGCTAAGAATCCCCGGAGGTAAAAAACAACATTTAAGAATTGCTACATGGAATGTAAGGAGTCTCTATGAAGCAGGAAAACTAGCCAACACTATTATGGAAATGAACAGATTAAACATCGATATACTCGGAATAAGTGAGACCTGGTGGCCACAAAGCGACGAATTTAGCTCCCAAAACATGAAAATATACTTCTCTGGCAACTCCAGCGAAAATCACAGAAACGGTGTCGGGATTATAGTAAAAAGTAACATAGCGCAATGCGTAAAGGGTTCTATCTTCAAATCGGATCGGACTATGCTACTTAAAATTAAATGTAAACCAATTGACATGAACATAATCCAAGTATACGCACCTACTGCGGACAAAGGTAATCATGAAATTGAAGCTTTTTACGAGGAAATTGAAGACTTACTAAGAATGACAAAGGGGCACGAAATTACAATAATTCAAGGCGATTTTAACGCTAAAATAGGAGCAGAAAAGTGCCAAGGCGTAACAAGAAACTATGGCCTAGGCGAAAGAAATGACAGGGGTGATAGACTAATTCAGTTCTGTCAAGAACATAAAATGATGGTAACAAACACAATGTTCTGCCTTCCCCCAAGACGACTATACACATGGAAATCGCCACAGGATAGAAGGGACAATATTGTGAGAAACCAAATAGATTTTATATTAATTAATGCCAGATTCGGATCCTCGGTTAAGAAATGCTCAACATATCCAGGCGCTGATATTCCTTCAGATCACAATCTTCTGATGATGCAGTTGCGCACAAAAATTGTTGCAAATAGAAAAAAGAATATCCGTCGTAAACTCAATGTGGCAAAACTTGAAAATACCACCTTGAAAGCAAAACTTCGAGATAATATAAATAAGAAATATAAATACTGAAAACATTGACGACTTGTGGAACGCACTAAGGACTACGCTCAAACCCCTAGCAGATAATACCCTCGGATACGGCAAAAAATCTACACAGAAGGAATGGATGACACAGGATATTCTCAACATGATGGAAGAGAGACGAAAACATAAAAACAAGAACTTTGAACTGTATTGGGAACTAAACAGGGAAATCCAAGTCGCTATACGCATGGCAAAAAACAATTATATAAATAACCAATGTCAGGAGATTGAACGATTGAAAAGCCTTCACGACGACTTTAATCTCCATAAAAAGTTAAAAGAAATGGCTGGTGTATACCGCAAAACTCATTCAAAAGTACTATATAATGATAATAATGATCCTGTGTTTGATACAGAAGAAAAGAAGACTATTTGGAGAGATTATATTAAAAAATTTTTTACAGATGAAAATCGAACAACTCTTGAACAACGGACTCAACAATCTCTTACAGGAAATCCCATCAGTCGAAGAGAAGTTGAAACAGCAATAAATACTCTGAGAGATAGGAAAGCTTGTGGCCCTGACGAGATTCCCTCGGAAATCCTTAAATTAATAGATGACGAAAACATCACACTTTTAACAAAATTATTTAACCATGTATATGATACAGGTCGATACCCACAAGACAAGTTAAAATCTACATTTATTACCATTCCGAAAAAATGCAACGCAAAATATTGTAACGAACACAGACTTATAAGTCTCATGAGTAGACATCGGATTTTGCATATTTGCATATTTTTTAATAATAAAGATACGAAGGTTCTGATTGGACCAAAATTCGTTTCAAAGAAATCTAAATTCAATGGCAGGGTCATATTTTGTATTTATTTTGCAAGGTCAGGGAAATTGTGGACTTTATGAGTCGCAAAAACATCATGGTCGCCGCGATCCAGGAAACAAAGCTCACCGCCACCTGTAGCTTACGTTGTGATGGTTACAACGTTTTGCGGAAGGATCGCACAAGAAGCGGAGGAGGAGGACTTGCCTTCCTAATACACCAGTCTGTCCAGTACAGACCTATCTCACTTGAGCTTGGCTCTAGTGACCCATACATGGAGTGTATGGAGTGGGGGTAGCAGTAAAGTGTGGTACTACCGAGGTAGAGCTGCTTAATGTGTACATACCGCCGATGAATAGCTGTGCCCGGCGTTATATGCCCAATATTAGTTTCCTTTAAAGGGCGATAACCGTCTGGTGCTAGGGGACTTCAATGCTCATCATGAGCTTTGGCTTTCCGTCCTAGGTAATGACCAGAGTGCTACAGCGCTGGCAGAGCAAATCGATAGCTTCACGTTTTGCGCGGTGAATGAAGACGCTCCTACGAGGATTAGAGGAAACTGCCACAGCTCGCCAGATATCACCATTGTGGCACCAGGTCTGATTAATGACGTATCCTGGCAATCCGTCATTTCCCTTAGTTCGGACCACCTCCCTATCAACGTCTCCGTAAACAGACCACCCGACTTCATAACATCTGAACGCCGTACTTTCCTAAACCATGGAAAGCCTGATTGTCAAGGTTTCAGAGAATTTACCAATCACCGCTTCAGACATTTGCCTACCCCCTCAGATCCTCGGGTAGCTGAGAGAACTTTCCGAGACATCAACACTAAAGCAGCCGCTCGCTATATACCTGCTGGTCGAATACCCGAAATAAGACCAAATTTCCCAGCAGAGGCGACGGGACTAGCAAATGAACGTGATGAGCTTCGTCGTACGAACCCCGAAGGCCCAAGAGTTAGAGAACTTACTCTTGAAGTCAACAGGCTAGTAGGCGAACATAAGCGGAAAAAGTGGCTAGACTATCTGAAGCAATGCAACATTGGTGCAGGAATAAGTAAATTGTGGGCAATGGTTAAATCGCTCTCGAGTCCGGAAAAGAAGGACGGCATATGCAAAATATGCAAAAAATATGCAAAAAAATATGCAAAATATGCAAAAAATATGCAAAATATGCAAAAAATATGCAAAATATGCAAAAAATATGCAAAATATGCAAAATATGCAAAAAATATGCAAAATATGCGAAAAATATGCAAAATATGCAAAAAATATGCAAAATATGCAAACACTTTTTGGCCGAAAATCGTCATAAAAGTCGTAAAATTGGCAATTAAAGTTGAAAAAAATCATCAAAACAACTTCAAAGTGTCCTAAATTAGGATTGTTGGCCGTTTAACGTCGCTATTTTAGCAGATTATTATGCTATTGAGACCCCTTACCACAGTGTGGATATAAAAATATCGTTATATGTATATTAAAAAATATAAAATTTGTATTATGTATTATGTATTAAAAAATATAAAATTTGTTAAATTGTCAAATATTTTATGTAAAATTCAATATTTTTTTGTCTTAATTTGTTGCATTAGTCTAGTTCTAACTCAAAGGGAAAACATCGATGTCGGATTTTTTATGCGGCACTCCCCTAAAGTTGTTAGTTTAGTTAGATTTTAAGATTGTTAAAGTTTGAGCACCATTGGAATATGTTAACACATGCTACTGGGGCCTCGTAATTATCAAAATCTTGATTTTTTGGCTATTTGACGACTTCAGCGACTCATATCTATGAAACGGTTAAAGCTATTTGCCCGTGTTATGCATTAAATTAAATGCAATACTTTTCTTGATATTTCTTGCCGAACAACAAAATACCTAAGTAGTACTGAATTCAAGATAGTAAAGTTAATGTCCTGAACACGCCTTAGGGTGAAAATGGAGTCTATTGTGAAAAATAACCCTTTTTACAGTGTTTTATTTAACTTGTCTGTTTAGTTCAAATCTAGTAACTTATTTTCCACACAGTTGTAGTTGACCAATCGAACTAAAACTTTGCACACTTCTCAGACTTGGATGACAATACATGAATATGAAACCAAAACCAATATGGATCCATTTTTTCTTAGAGCCCCCATATAGCGGTACCACCCGATTTAAAGTATTTTAAGGATTCTGTTTTAATTTTTAGGCCGAATTGGCTATAACTTGGCAATTGGGGTTCCCAATGGTACAGAAACTTCCTCACCAAAAATCTTGGACTCAGGCCAAAGTTTTGCTATAGCGGTAACGGTACAACACGATTTCAAGTATTTTAAAGTTTTTATCTACATTTCGGCCTAAATTGTCTATAATTTTGTTATGAGGTTCTCAGTGGTCAAAAAAATTAAATGCTGAAAAGTTAAAAATAAAAAATTGTTAACAAAATAATTTACAGTGTTTTATTTAAAACTAGAAAATAATTTTTAATGATGAAATCTCTCAAATAAAACGCTTGCATTTGAATTAAAAATTGTGGCAGTATTAAACGGCAAGCGTTTTATTTGAGAGAATCTATCATTAAAAATAATTTTCTAGTTTTAAGTGCTTTTATAAATAAAATATTGTAACTTATTTTTTATTATTTTTTTATTTCTTCCCATATTATCAATTTTTTGGAATGAAAACAAATGCCTTTTACATTTTGTTCATATTTAAATTTATTTAAGGGACTGGCATAATGTGATTTTGGAGCCATCTGGGTAAAGATAACTACTTGGTGATGAATTCTTTGCTCTGTTATTTCGTTCACAAGTTGTTTACCATCCTTCCTGGTAATTGATGTTCTGTGGTCAAGTTCCAGGATCTTTTTCAAGAAATTCGGAGTTAATGCATAATCTCTTGAACAACAAGTAAGTACGAGTATACCCTGTAAATACGTCTGGAAGACTTTTTCTGGGAATTTCGGCAGCTGTTCTTTTGTTAGTTTGGTTTTTTCCATTTTCTTCTGCTTGCTTTGTTAAGATATTTGTCGCATTTGGCTCTTTACGGTGGTTTGAACTATCAGATCAAACAATGCCAGGCCAACAAGTTCAGGACTAAGATACCACAGATGATTTATCATTTTGTTATTTCTTTTATCTGATACTTGTTTCGTATATCAATAAATCTTCAATGCGGTTTAGGTCTTACTTTGGACCTAAAAAATATTTCTGAATTTCGTTTTCACTATTTTTTGTATTAAACTCAATTTATTGTCTCTAATCCTTTTCAAACTATTGATTATGTTTACCCAATACATCCTATATGATATCTATATAAACATTATCTTGTTAATTATACGTTTTGTAAAATCAATAACCCACACTCTCATTTATAACACTCAGTAGTTGTCGTTTAATACAAAATAAATAAACAAAATAAAAAACTTTCTGGGCGCATTAAACCAGGCTCGAAAGATGAAAACACAAAGTGCTTCTACGACCTCTTGTTCTTGGGAAGTCAGCTGGGAAGTAGTTTTAAAACATTCTCTTCTACATCGAACTTGGATTTGTCAATCGCAAACTATTTTTATAGAAATCGCGTTAATATGTTTGGTTGATGTTCGGATGTGCTGCCAAACTTGCAGTCAAAAATCCCCCTCAACAATACTTCTAATAAGTCTGTACGCAGGTACAGAAGCTCTCGACCTAACATCTGCTCAAGCTGGTAAGACCCCATTATTCTAGGCATTCGTACACTGCTAAGTCTTGTTTCTCCCCTGAGCTACTGTCAGTTTCAAGAACGCCCAGGAGTTGTTCTTTGCCACCATACCAGATGATACCGGAACAGCAACACGTTCTTTATGCACTGTTTTGGGAATACCTGATAATAGTTTTCCATGCCAGTGAACGCAAATAGCATTGTTTTTGTGTATCTTAACCCTTCCTTGATGCTGTTGCGAGTATTTTTCACTGTTTATTCTCTGGAATAAACGGATAAAGCTTCTAAAGATCTTATATATGTTGGGGTCCTCTCCGAGAGCTTCTACTGTAGATAAAATGATACGACTAACGTTCCTATAGGACACTTTACAGGGGTCCAGCAGCAATGACAATTTCATGGTTAAGAGTTCTTGTTGAAGCCGCGCTTGATTATTTTCGGCACAGATGGTCCTTCAGATTCAACGAAGCGTTTAGCATCAAAAAAAGACCTAGACCTCATTGAAAATCTATTGAAATACGAAAACATAGACAGAAAAAGAAATAACAAAATGATAAATCACTTGTGGCATCTTAGTCCTGAACTTGTTGGCTTGGCATTGGTTGATCCGACAGTGCGAAATACCGTATAGAGTCAAATGGCGACAAAAATCTTGACAACGCGAAGATAGAAACTTCTCGGGAAATATTCGACCCAAACTTACAAGAGAACAACTGTTCGAAATTCATAAAAAAAGTCACATTAACTCCGAGTCGAGCTCACCACAGATTACAACCAAGTAGTTCGCTGTACCAAGTAGTCGGCTGTACCCAGATAGTCCCTAAGGCGTACGTAGTCACGTTAATCGGGACACTGGATTTCTATGTCGAATTCAGTAATACTTACGCATTTTGTTTTTGAACATAAAATGAACAGAATGGCCTTTAAGTTAATGCATAATACAGGCAAATAGCTTTAACCGTTCCACAGATATGGGCCCCCGAGAGAGACGAGATGTTCATAACTTCGAGGCCCCAGTAGCACGTGTTAACTTATTCCAATGGTACTCAATTGCCAATCTTATTCTTTAATCTATCTAAAATCTAATCTAAGTAAACAGTTAAGACGGCAACCCCCGCCTAAAAAAATCCGACATTGATTTCTTCCCTTTGAGTTGAAACCAGCCTAAAGCTACAAATTAAGACAAAGAAAATATTGAATTTACATAAAATTACATAAAATGATTGATGTTTTATCAAATTTTATATTTTTGCATAGTTTAACAATAAAAATAGTATTAAAATATCATATACCCTACATCACACTGTCGTAAGAGGTATCAATAACATAATAATCTGCTAAAAATCGACGTTAAATGACCAACAGTCTTAATTTAGGACACTTTAAAGTTTTTTTGATGATTTTTCCAACTTTAATTGTAAATTTTACGACTTTTATGACGATTTTCGCCCAAAAACTGTTTGCATATTTTGCATATTTTTTGCATATTCTGCATATTTTTTGCATATTTTGCATATTTTTTGCATTTTTTTGCATTTTTTGCATATTTTGCATATTTTTTGGCATATTTTTTGCATATTTTTTGCATATATTTTGCATATTTTTATACCCTCAGCATTTATGCTAGAAAGGGTATATACACTTTCATACGGGCAAAATGTACCTCATCGAAATAATGGTTTTAGACCCCGAGTATGTTTGGACGAAATGTGTTTCAGACAATTTGGAGTCTATTTAGCCATGTCCGTCCGTCTGTCTGTCTGGCTGGCTGGTGCGCACGATAACTCTCGAACGGATCAACCGATTCGGTCCAAAATTTGGCTTTCGTAATATTTTGTCCAAACTTAGTTTAAGTTCGGAGATGGGTTATATCGGTCCACTCCTTCCGGTTCCTCCCCCACAAAACTTCGGAAATGTTCGTAAAATTTATGCGCACGATAACTCTTGAAGGGAGTAACCGATTTGGTCCCTACTTTGCCCATCGTGAAATGTGCACCTGACTTATATAAGGTTTCCATATGGACTCAATTGGTCCACTCCTTCGGGTACCTCCCACACAAAATTTTGGAAAAGTTCACTTTAGGACCTGCTCTCGAATCGTTTTGGTTTTTGTTGTAGCAACTTCTATTCACTGTCTTCTATACGACAGTACAACTTTCATCAGGGGCAAGTCCATACTTCCTCAGAAAATAGCCTGAATGGCCCAAAAAAAACCCCTATGACACCGTATGTAGTGGTTGGATCCCAAGATAAAGCTTGAACGGATCTGCCGACTCGGTCCAAAATTTGGCCTTCGTAATATTTTGTCCAAACTTAGTTTAAGTTCGAAGATAAACCATATCAGTCCACTCCTTCAGGTACCTCCCCCCAAGAGTTCAAAAATGTTCGGAAAAATTGTGCGCATGATAACTCTGCTGATAGTGACCGATTTGGTCCATACTTTACACATCCCAATGTATTTACCACATATATATCAGGTTCGAATATGGACTAAATTTGTCCACTGATTCGGGTACCTTCTACACAAAATTTTGGATAAGTTCATTTTAAGAACTGCTCTGGAATCACTTTGAGTTTTGTTGAAGCAACTTTCATTCGCTGCACGATGGGGCCAATAGCAGGTTTTCGAGGCAAAAAGTCAATTTTTGAAGTGAACAATTTGAAAAAAATAATAACGGATTTCGATTGCCAACACTCTGAATCACTAAAAATAAAAAAATAAATCAATCTGGTAACATCGCATAGCGACATACTGATCTGGCAATGGTGACATATTTTCTTATGCATAATTTTCTGACATTCATCATAAATAAGTAATGAAAGCATTTTAGGCGTCAAAAAGAACATTTCACCGTTTTTATATTTTTTTAAAAATGGAAAGCTCTTCAATTGGTATGTAAAACAATATAGTGTTAACAAATAATAAAAATGTGATGTGTGGTAAATGTATTTTTGAGGTAAGATGTGATGTCTTTTTTGGAGTATTTTGCTTTGTTATCCATGTGTTCTCTGGAGTATAACTTTTGAGATCTAGGTAGATCTAGGATATTATATATATGTGGTGAAAGGTATTAATGTGTACTATCATTTTGTGAAAAAATTAGCTGCGCCCATCTGCGCCTTTTCATAAAAATCTGATATCAGATGTCGTAAACATAATATAACTGATGTTTTTAACAGGGGCCTGGACACATCTGACCCTATATTATCAACTTCATATCTAAATAATCGACTTTCAAAGCCGTTTGCAACTTCCAAAAGAAGTTATTTCTCTCTTAAAGATCCCAGAAATACCGAACTGTAATCGACCAAGCACGTCAAGAGCAGCTATAAACTATCAGAATTGGATTCAGACGATGACGAAGAGGAAGCGATTAATTTTAGTTTCGAATTGGATGTTGAGGAAACGGAATATTTTCATGTAAGAATATATTAGGGTAGTAATGAAAATTTCTCTTTTCAGATTAATTAAATATTGATTGCTATTTTAGAACACATGTTAGTTTTAAAGTATTGTTTTTTAAATTGTTTGAATGAATTATTATGTTTCGTTATTTTCTAAAATAAAGTTGTTCCAACCCAAATACAATAATCATGAGTGAATTAGTGTGGTTTTAATGTGGATTTGATTTGTGTGGGATATAACTAAACTCAATGAAATTTAAATTACTTTGTTTTTCTTTAAAAACAAAATTGCACTAAATTTTAAAGGAATTGGATGCATATTCTGGCTTGGGTAGATTGAAAGAATGACGTCGGGGTTAAACGGTTATATGGGAGCTATAATTATATCTGAAACAGAATATATAATTTCAAAGATATCGCAGACAAACTTTGGCTTTTGTGGCGGAATCTTAGCCCATTTGTACTAAATTTGGAACCTCTTTTTATTAACTTATTACAAACCACAGGCAAAACCATGAATTTTGAACATATGTATATTAGGGAGCTACATCTATATCTGAACCGATTTCAATATAACTTGACAAACTTATTTGTAGTCCGAATTCCGTAACATTTTCCAAATTTTATTGTAATTTGATGGAATTTGCATGCTTGGTCAATCATTTGCCTGAAATTGGGCGAACATATATATGACAGCTATATCCAATTCTGAACCGATTTCAATATGCCGATCTGAACCGATTTCAATTGCCAAAATGTTTCTAGACCAAAATCCGTCACATATTCCAAATTTCATCAAGATTGGAAATACATAGCGGGATTGGTGCACCAAATACCTAAAATCGGGCAAAAATATATATGGGAGCAATATCAAAATCTGAACCGATTTTAATATAACTTACTTGTAGTCCTAACTCGGTGGTGTTTTCCAAATCGCATAAAAATTGCGCAGAATTTGCGTGTTTGGTCCATCAATTGCTTGAAATCGGGCGAACATATATACGGGAGCTATATGTATATATGAACCGATATGAACCAAATTTGGCATATTAGTTTCTAAGCCCATTATAAACATCTGTACAAAATTTTGAAGGTCTAGCTTGCCCCAGTGATTTGTTGCCTCGAAAACCTGTCATTGGCCCCATCGTGCGCTGCCTCAATTACGACGGTAAACGTTTTTTCAGGGGCAAGTCCATACTTCTTGAGAAAACAGTCCGAACGGTGTAAAAACCCTCTATGGCACCACCTAGTGGCTGGAGAGCATGACAACTCTCGAACCAAATACTGAGTTGATCCACACTTATCATATCGTAATATTTCTTCGAATATTAGATGAAATTCGAAGGTGATGCTTGTAGATCCACTCCTTCCGGTACCTTCCCCACAAAAATTCGAAAATTAGCTAAAACAGTACGCGTGATATCTCATAAACAGAGCAACCCGGTAAAGGGTCTGTGCGAGGATCCCTTGAAAAGTTGTACCTAGTGGTCCTGTTTACAGCGATATCATATTTTTCGTAGGCAAGTACATGCTTCCTGATATAACGGTCCAAAACCTGTGAATTATATGGTGACCGACTGAAACGACAGGTGTCGCGATATCTTTCGAGGGGAATGACACCGAAAAACTTTTTGAGATTCTATCCAAATCCATATATATGCCCATAATTTTCAAAACCCTTTTTTGGGGAAAAAGGTATTTCAATTCACACAGGCTGAGGGTATATCTCTGTCGTCAAAGCCGACTGATCCTTTTTTACTTGTTTGCATATTTTTGATATGACCCCAAATATCGAAAAATTTACCCTTAAAACGCCTAGATCCAAAATTTGAGTCCAATCGGATAAGAAATAAAAAACATGCAAAAATCCGATGTCTACTCATGAGCCATGCCCTAAAAATTTTTCTACGGATAATTCACTCCAGAATATACTCAAAGTGCGAAAAAGCCATGGGAACATCTCAGTTTGGATTTAAGGAAGGTATGGGAACCCGAGAAGCACTTTTTTCTATACAAACATTGGTCCAGAAATGTAAAAACGCACAAAAAGACGTATTTCTATGCTTCATGGATTACGAAAAAGCTTTTGATACAGTGTTACACGATAAGTTGATTGACATCCTCATCTCCATTGGCCTAGACCAGAAAGAAGTGCATTGTATCAAAAGTCTATATTGGCATCAAAGTGCACAAATAGAAGTGGACGGGGAAATGACAGATAGAATTGACATATCTAAGGGAGTGAGACAAGGGTGCATATTGTCACCTTTGCTATTCAATATCTACTCAGAAAAAATTTTTCATGAATCCATAAACAAAATCCCAATCGGCATTCATATAAACGGAACATTTCTGAACAACATAAGATATGCTGATGATACAACCTTACTGGCGCATAGCATATCTGGACTCCAGAACCTTGTGAATAAACTCGCAATACACAGCGAAAAATACGGTCTGAAAATTAACATCCGCAAAACCAAATTCATGGTTATAAGCAAGAAGAATGAACACAATAATACAACATTAAAAATTCACAACACCTATGTTGACAGAGTTAAAAGTTTCAAATACCTGGGAGTTACAATAACTGAACAGTGGCAGTCCTCGCAAGAAATAAGATGCAGAATTGAACAGGCCAGAGAAGCATTTTCAAAATATAAGAGAGTACTTACGAGTCATGACATTAATCTTGAAACAAAGATTCGTTTTATCAAAACATATGTCTGGTCAGTGTTATTATATGCAACGGAAGTATGGACAATTAAAAGTGCTGATATAAGAAGACTGGAAGCTTTTGAGATATGGATTTATAGGAGAGTACTCAAAATTCCCTGGACAGCCCATATGACAAATACCGATGTACTGAGAAGGATGCACTGCGAAAGAGAACTTATCTCAGTAATAAAAAGACGAAAGACTGCATACCTGGGGCATATAATGCGAAATCAAAAATATAAATTGTTACAAAATATAATCCACATAAAGATAGAAGGAAGACCTGTTAGAGGAAGAAAGGAGACAACATGGATGGATAATATTACAGAATGGACGGGCATCCGAGATACTACAACCCTATTATCAAAGGCTAGAGATAGAAATGCGTTTACAGACATACTAAGCAATCTTTAAACAAATATTGTATATATACGTATTTATTAAAACATCTATTCTATTTATAATTGTATTGGTCGCTAACATTCGGAAAACGAATTGGCAAATAAAGAAGAAGAAGAATATACTCACCAAGGGCTTTGATGCCCAAAAGGTATTATCTCTTCCCCAAAATTTGTGTTCACAGTGTAATATGGACATACACTTAAGACAGGGTAGGCCTTGTGTGCGCTCCAGACAGGCTTCTGAGTTTTGTGAAAGCTGAACAATGACAGCTACAGTAGGTTCTTCAGATTATTTTTGTTAGTACACATCCTTGAAGGATTTTTTTCCAATAATTCCAACATTGACAATATCTTCAATGGCTTCTTAATAGTCATTGGTATCGATCACCGCATAACTGGCATAAGCATAGCATAAGCTTCTGAAAGGTGAGGGAGTTCCTTTCGGTGTCCTCAAGTTTCAGTAGTCGGGCTCACCCTCTCCATATATCAGCCCACTGACGAAGAATACTTGGTACATTCACCTTCGCATGGGTATTGACGAGGTTTACTCAAAACATTTGAAGGTGGAAAACTATTTTTGTTTTTCGGTCGTTTAACAGTGCATTCTTATATCTCCAATCCTCTCCGCCGCTTCCGTCGAAAAGGACTGAAAGCTGTTGATCTCTTTAAGAGTATATTACTGTTTTATTAAGCTGCGCTTGGTCCTTCTTGAACTGCCCTTGTTGAGCCCCTGACAACTGCGTTTTTTTTATTGTTTATGAGCTTTCCGACAATCTAGCTCACTTCATCCACCATCATATGGACATCATCTTTAGTACAAAATTCCACAATAATTGCATCTGTTTTGCTCTTGCTATCTGATTCGGGTGGTTCGCAGTGTCTAATGGTTGGATTCAGATTAAACGCTCAGTAAACATCCCTTTCCCCTTCTCTATTTTAAATTTCGGTTGTGTGCTTATGGCAGTATTTCGACCACAGATGGCAAGGCGTTCACATCTCCGGGAGATTGTTAGTGATTCCAATTAAGCTTGATTGAAAAGAATTTTCCATAGGAACAATTGTATTCAGCCGGGCTGAAAAAGACCTTGTGGTCGTCCCTTATATAAGAAGAAGATTTGTGGTCTTCTACATGTGATCGATCTTGTGATCGATTTCTATATGAAGGCCTTGTGGTCTTCTTCTATAAGGAGACCTTAAGGACTTCTTTATAAGATGGCCTTGTTGTCTACTTCTATAAAAAACATTTGTTCTTCTATAAGCTAACCTTGTGGTCTTTTTATAAGAAGACCGTTTGGTCTTCTTCTATAAGAATACTGTATTGTCTTCTTCTATAAGAAGACCGTATGGTCTTCTTCTGTAAGGAGTCTTTGTGTTCTTCTATAAGCGGATCTTCTGGTATTCTTCTATAAGAAGACCTTCATCTACAATGGAAACCTTGTAGTTTTCTTCTATAAGGAGACTTCGTGGTCTTCTTCCATAAGAAGAATTTGTAGCCTTATTCTATAAGAAGATCCTGAACTTGTGGTCTTCTTTTATTAGGAGATCTTATAGTCTTCTTCTATAAGAAGAACTTGTGGTCTTTTTCTATAAGAAGACCTTGAGGTCTTCTTCTATAAGGAGACCTTGTAGTCTTGTTTTATAAGAAGACCATGTGGAATTCTTCTATAAGAAGATCTTGTGTTCTTCTTCTATAAGGATACCTTGAGGTCTTCTTCTATAAGGATTCCTTATAGTGTTATTTTTCTATAATAAGACCTTGAGGTCTTCTTTTATAAGGAGACCTTATGGTCTTCTTTTATAAGAAGACATTGTGGTCTTCTTCTATAAGTAGACCTTGTGGTCTCCTTCTGTAAGAAGCCCTTGAGGTCTTCTTCTATAAGGAGACCTTGTAGTCTTGTTTTATAAGAAGACCATGTGGAATTCTTCTATAAGAATATCATGTGGAATTCTTCTATAAGGAGAACTTGAGGTCTTCTTCTATAAGTAGACCATGAGGTCTTCTTCTGTAAGAAGACCTTGAGGTCTTCTTCTATAAGGTCTCCTTATAGTGGTCTTTTTCTATAAGAAGTCATTGTGGTCTTCTTCTGTAAGAAGACCTTGAGGTCTTCTTCTAAAAGTTTCCCTTATAGTGGTCTTTTTCTATAAGAAGACATTGTGGTCTTCTTCTGTAAGAAGACCTTGAGGTCTTCTTCTATAAGGAACCTTGTAGTCTTGTTTTATAAGAAGACCATGTGGAATTCTTCTATAAGAAGATCTTGTGTTCTTCTTCTATAAGAACACCTTGTGGTTTTCTTTAATAATAAGACCTTGTGGTCTTCTTTATATGGAGAGCTTGTGTTATACTTTTAAAAAAAGACCTTGTAGTCTTGTTGTTGGGAAACCGTGTGATCTTCCATAAGAAGACCTTGTGCTCTTCTTTTTTAAGAGAATCTTGAGGTCATCTACTATGAGGAGACCTTGTGGTTTTCTTCTGTAAGGAGACCTTGTGATCTTTGCCTTATAGAAAACCTTATGGTCTTCTATAAGAAGAGCTTGTGCGCGTCTATAAGTGACCTTATGACCTTCTATAAGAAGATCTTCTGGTCTTCTAAGAGAAGACAAGACAATGTGGTCTGCTATAAAATCCTTAAAGTATTCGTCTTTGATAGGACTTTTTGGTCTTCTATAGTATGGCCCCATGGTCTGGAAGGCCTTAATAAACCCCTTAGTTTTGCAGTAATTGCCAAATTTTTCCCTGTGCACCTTCCTTCCAATATTTCCCTCACGCTCTTTTTCACCGAATGTCCTTAAACAAGTTAACGACATATTTATTTTTTGTTTTATAATTTTGTGCGAAGTAAATATACAAATTCTCCCCCAAAATAATTTCACACACATACATACGTGCTCACGTCCACTTGAACACATACATAAATACAGTCCCTTTGTACATGCTTAGCAGAAGGTAAGCATACACTTTTGGTGCAAAGGTTATTTTATTTCAAATACAAATATTTTCTGTTTATCCTTCGCCATAAACAGAAGTTAATATTTTCTGCTCTAGAGAGCACAACGAGCCAAGCTCGCAAGGAAATATTTCACAACAAAAAAGGAATTGTTAACTGTTTAATTTAACGGAAATAAATACGAAATATGTAGGCACATGCATGTGTATGTATGTTGAGAATGCATTTGTGTGGGGAGCAGAAGATTACCATACAATTTTTTCCATATTCAGAATCAGGTGAGTGGCTGCCTTCTATTCAACACCGGCACAATGCAAATGTTTCTGGAATCCTTGAAATTCATAGCTAGAGCTACTTACATATTTATATAAGTAATGTCCTCAATATTTATATAAGTAATGTCCTCAAACTATTTTCCGAAGAGCTCTCATGAAATTCAAATTGAATGCAATTGTGTTTAAGAGAGAAATTATTAACAGTCAAACACTTTTGCTAAAGGACTTCTTCTTCTAGGCAGCACTCGAACGTTTCTTACTCGAATAGAAAAACATCTTGTTGTCCTTCTTCAGGCTTCATACAAGGTGGACAAAAATATTAGGAAACATTGTTGTTTTTTATGCTGACCATTTCGTTTGCAAAACGTTTGCTCTTTTGATGTTGTTTTTTTTTTTCATCAAATCAAATTTACAATTTTGTTGACTTTATTTCTAGTTGTGTTCTTGTAGAGAGCTCTTCATGGTGTAGAATACAAGCAGATCTAACTATTAAAGACCACTATGTCTGTAGAAGGAATTCTTTCTACGAAAGGCATCGATGCACATGTGTTGCCTATTCAAAACCACATTCCTTTCGAAACAAAATATCTTTCCCCAAAAGATTTATTTTTACTGTCACAAGGTGACTATTGTTGTTGTTTACTCGATAGGAAGTGACAACCACTTTTGGCAGTTTATTGTGTTCTGTTAAATTTGGATAGGGTTCCAATGGATGCAGCTGCTGGAAAGTGCTCGTAAACAAATGCTTAAATCACTTCAATTCCATGGATGCACCATGAAAGCTACAAACAATGCCAATGTTTTCTTTATGTGTTCACGTCGAAGGCACTGGAAATATGTTTGATGCTGCGTTTGCTGTTATTGTTTTTGGTGGTAGAGTTGCAACTTGTTTCCATTGTTGTGTCTCCATTGTTTGACTAAAACAAGAAACATAACAGCAACAATTGTTGCATATTCAGTGGCTTGTTTCTCTTTTTGTTGTGGATGTTGCTTTTTCTTTGATGTGTTATTGTTATTGTCGCTGTTGCTGCAATTGTTATTGCTCGTGTTCGTAACATGGAAAACATTTCTCTCTATTCCCATAGTGGGCAATAGACAAATATTGCAGGAGTCTTATGGAGGGAAAATTACGACAACAACAAAAAGTTTTGTCTGTAACTACAACTTCAGCTACAACAGTAATCTCAGCAGCAGCAACAGCACCACACACAAAAGTCAAACTGCCGGAAACGGAAAACATGAAGAAGAATACAAAAGAAGAATAAATGCATCGAAAGCTTCAAAGAAAACAAGAAAAAGCTACTGCATCAGCACCGGAAATTGCGGCAAAACAAAAGAAGCAACTCCGCCAAACCACAAAAACAAGGCATTGCTTTGTTAAGGGGAAATCATGTAATCGATGATGTTGCGTATAGGCTGAATAATTTGAAATCAATCGGAATTTACAAATGTTGTTTTTTAAAGGAAACTTGGAGAACCTGCGGTCTTCTGTAGAAAAACTCGTGTTATTCTATAAGAACATTTGTAGTTTTGTACAGGAAGTCTTGTGATCTTCTATAGATAGACCTATGGTCTTCTATGGGAAGACCTATGGTCTTCTATGGGAAGTGGTCATCTAAGGGAAGACCCGCAGTCTTCAATGGCAAGAATCTGCTTTTCTATAAAAAGAACTCTAGTCTTTTATATATCTTTGGCCCAACAGTCGGGAAATTCAGTCTCCACAGTAAAACCGGCTGAAGAATAATAAGGCAGCAGGAGCTGATGGCCTACCGGCCGAGCTGTTTAAAACCGGAGGCAGCACGCTGATAAGGTGTATGCATCAGCTAGTTAGCTCCATCTGGTAGGAAAAACGCGTACGCGATGATTGGAACCTGAGCATCCTGTGTCCCGTCCATAAGAAAGGAGATAAGACTTTATGCTCCAACTATAGGGAAATAAGTCTTCTCCCTATCGCCTACAAGTCAGGGATATTGTGCGAACGACTAAAGCCCATGGTCAACGAGATAATTGGACCATACTAATGCGGCTTTAGACCTGGCAAGTCCACCATTGGCCAGATATTTACCCTGCGGCAAATCCTGGAGTAGACCCAAGAGATGCAGATCGACACCTACCACCTTTTTGTCGATGATAAAGCAGCCTTCGACAGCGCGCTGCGTTCAAAGATATTCCAAGCCATGTCTGAATTTGGTATCCCCGCAAAGCTCATCCGTCTTTGCAAAATGACGAGGTCCTCAGTAAAAATAGGAAAGAACCTCTCCGAAGAGTTTGTACCCAAAAAGGTTTCAGGCAAGGAGACAGCCTTTGGTGTGATCTTTTCAACATCATGCTAGAAAAGGTTATACGAGAGGCAAACGTCAAAAAAAGTGGCACAATCTACACCAATAGCCAAATGTTACTTGCTTATGCTGATGATATAGACATCATGGGACGATCCTTTATGAAGGTCGAAGGAGAATCTGCTAAAGTGGGTCTGGCGGTAAACGGCGAGAAGACCAAGTTGATGGTGTCGACGCGCAGTGCGTCCATTGAGATCGGACCAACTGTTGAAGTTGGTTCCTATAATTTTGAGGTAGTAAAAGACTTCGTATACCTTGGCACCGCCGTAAACACAACAAACGACATCAGTTGTGAAATAAAAAGAAGAATTGTATTGGCCAACAGATGCTACTTTGGCTTAAGTAAGCAGTTCAAAAACAAAGCCACAACTCGTCAAACAAAAATAACGCTTTACAACGTGTTGATGTATGTTTCCGAAGCCTGGGTACTTGCGCAAGCAGATAAGGCAGTGCTTTGCGTGGTTGAGCGAAAAATTCTTCGAAAGATCTACGGAACAATCTGCGTTGACGGTGAATATCGACGTCGCATGAACCACGAGATGTATCTGCTATACAACGACATCAATATAGTTAACGTATCGAGATGCAGCGATTGCTTTGTCTAGGCCATATAACACTGTGAACCGAAATTTTGGGGGGTGGAAAATTCCTATTGGAGATGAAAGCCCTTGGTGAGTATATACAGAACCCCGAAGGACAGATTCGCCGTGAGTCGAACTTTCGCGATATGGCATGATGAATATTTGGCTGGAGACCCTAAAAGCCATCTGGAATCAGCGTTATATCTCTGTTCGCTGTTGTTTAATCTTATATTTAAGATGACAGGTCTTCAGTCAAATCAAATGAGGATTTTTTTCGTAGAACATTTCGACCTTCTAACATGCTTCTTTCAATGTCCTTTTCGTCCTTTATTTCAAGAACCGCAATAAAAGTGGCACAAGATGACATTTTTCAGCATCGGAATATTCTACAAAAATTTCGCTCGTAAGATTTTAGGTACGGTTCCCAAAGACATAAAATCGATAAAATCATGTTTAAGCGGTCGTTTTTTACTTTTACCCGAATCTTGCTCAGACATCCCTATATCTATTTATTTCAATACATTATTGTTAACCTATTGATGATCTAGAATTCTCGGAGTCATTAAAACAGTTGTATCTTGTTTTGCTAATCACGTTAATTTCATTATTTTTTGTAATAAATATCCGGATATCCGAATTATGGAACCGGTTATTCTGATATTAAAACCGAATTTTTATCCGGTTTTTATGAACCGAATAACCGTATATGTATATCATTAGAAAGCTATTAAAATTGTCCAACAGATATAACTAATATGAATTAGACGTTTTAAGGGGTTATGGTGCTGGAACAAAAAAACCGTATTTTTGAACCGTTTTTTAACGTTTGTGAGGATACATTTCTGTGCGTGAAAAAAATTATGATCATGACTTGGGGGGTGGAAAATTCTTTTTGGAGGTGAAAGCCCTTGGTGTGGACATACAGAACCCTGAAGGGCAGATCCGCCGTGAGTCCAACCTTTGAGTTATGGCGGGTTGAATTCTGGGCTGGTGACCCATTATTGCAAGTGTAAAAAGTTACGCAACTGAATTTCAAGTGAGTTTAGGGTGCTACTGGGACAGTATGTGCTATGTCGGCGTAAGATTATTTTCGTGATATGCCCTAGCCAAATCGGCTGAGGATTTTTTTTTTTTTTTTTTTTTGTTTTAATATTTTAACCCTGAAATTGTATCTTTCATTTTCTTTAAAGTATATTTTTATACCTTCTTCAACAAAAAGAGCAGGATAAGAGTAAGACAATAAATGTTCTACAGAAATCGTCTTAAAACGATTTGACTTAGCACATACTGTCCCAGTAGCACCCTAAATCCACTTGAAATTCAGTTATGTAACTTTTTACGCTTGCAATAATGGGTCACCATCCCAGAATTCAACCCGCCATATCACAAAGGTTCGACTCACGGCGGATCTGCCTTTCAGGGTTCTGTATGTCCAAACCAAGGGCTTTCACCTCCAAAAAGAATTTTCCACCCCCCAGGTCATGATCATAATTTTTTTCACGCACAGAAATGTATCCTCACAAACATTAAGAAACGGTTCAAAAATACGGGTTTTTTGTTCCAGCACCATAACCGCTTAAAACGTCCAATGCATATTAGACATATCTGTTGAAAAATTTTAATAGCTTTCTAATGATATACATATACGGTTATTCGGTTCATAAAAACCGGATAAAAATTCGGTTTTAATCGGATATCCGGATATTTATTTCAAAAAATAATGAAATTTACGTGCTTAGCAAAACAAGATACAACTGTTTTAATGCCTTCGAGAATTCTAGATCATCAATAGGTTAACAATAATGTATTGAAATAAATAGATATAGGCTGTCTGAGCAAGATTCGGGTAAAAGTAAAAAACGACCGCTTAAACATGATTTTATCGATTTTATGTCTTTGGAAACCGTACCTAAAATCTTCCGAGCGACATTTTTGTAGAATATTCCGATGCTGAAAAATGTCATCTTGTGACACTTTTATTGACGTTCTTGAAATAAAGGACGAAAAGGACATTGAAGGAAGCATGTTAGAAGGTCGAAATGTTCTACGAAAAAAAATCCTCATTTGATTTGACTGAAGACATGTCATCTTAAATATAAGCTTAAACAACAGCGAACAAAGATATAACGCTGATTCCAGATAGCTTTTAGGGTCTCCAGCCAAATATTCATCACGCCATATCGCGAAAGTTCGACGCGCATCTGTCCTTCGGGGTTCTGTATATACTCACCAAGGGCTTTCATCTCCAATAGGAATTTTCCACCCCCCAGACTTTGAGCTCCATTTTGTTGCACAGTGTAATAAGAATGAGCGATGATGAACCCGCTAGAAAGGTATATAAATTCGAACCATATGGCGGTGCACGCAGAATTGGCAGGCCAAACAATAGATGGCGCAAACAAGTGGATGAATAAGCATCAAACAGAGAGAATTGGAGATCTTTTCTTAGTTCGGTCTATGGAACAAATGTTCTGTAATGGGCGAGCTAAGTAAGTAGTCTTCTATAGAAGGTCCTACGGTGGTCTATAGGAGGACATCTGGTATTCTATAGAAGGACCCCTTTTGTTGTAAAGCAGTCATGTTGCCTGCTATAGAAAACCTGTGATTTTCTTTAGGGAATCCAACGGAAGACATATGCTATTCTACAGGAATGCCTATGGTCTTCTC
This sequence comes from Musca autumnalis, assembly GCF_047663935.1. Taxonomy (NCBI): domain Eukaryota; kingdom Metazoa; phylum Arthropoda; class Insecta; order Diptera; family Muscidae; genus Musca; species Musca autumnalis. The sequence continues at coordinate 24,682,104 of NW_027411644.1, read as the reverse complement.
TGGGAAATACTCGGGACTTTTGTGATAAAAACTCTGGTCTCTGGAGGACCACTGGTCGTCTATAGGAACACCTTGGGTCTTTTGTAGGAGGACTTGTGGTCTTCTACAGGAGGACGTCAGGTCTATGCAGGAGTACCAGTGGTCTGGTCTCTAGAAGCCCACTGGTCGCCTTTAGGAAAACCTCTGGTTCTACATAGGAAGACTTATTGTATTCTAAACGAGGACCTCTGGCCTTTTAATATAAAAAAATATGAAAAACTTTGATTCTTTATAGGAAAACTTCTGAGCTTCTATAGAAGGACCTCTGGTCGTCTAAAAATACCTCTGGTCTTCTCTAGAAAGACTTCGGGTCCTCTATAGGAGGACCTCTGGTCTTATAAAAAATACCTCTGGTCTCTGGAGGAGAACCTTTGACCTGTGGTTTTCTATAGAGAATCATGTGGTCTTCCTTAGATAGACCTGTGATCGACTATAGGAAAACTTATGGCCTTCTCTTGGAAGAACTACGGTCATTTACATGAGGACCTCTGATCCTCTACAGGAAGATGTATGGTCTTCTATAGGACGAACTATGGTCATCTATAGGAAGATGTATGGTCTTCTATAAAAAACAATGGTCTTCTCTAGGAAGTCCTATGTTAGTCCCACGGGAAAACCTATGGGGCTCTATAGGAAAAAATGATCTTCTATAGGAAGACCACTTGTCTTTCATAGAAAAACCTGTGGGTTTCTATAGGAAGACGTGTGGTCTTCTCTAAGAAGAACTGTTGTCTTCTATAGGAAGGTCTGTACGAAGACCTGTGGTTTTCTATTGGAACACTTGCAATTTCCTATAAAAAGAATTGTGGTTTTCTGTATGATGACCTGTGGTCTTCTATAGGAAAACATTAGAACTTCTTTAAAAATACCTGTGGTCTTCTCTGAAACACCTATGGTCTTTCATAAGGGGTTCTGTGGTCTTCTGTAAGAAAACCTATTAAAAGGAAGACATACGGTCTTACATAGGAATAGTTGTGGTCCTTTAAGGTAAGAATGTAGTATGGGAAGACATGTGAAATTCTGGAGAGGGTCCATATTTATTCTAAATAACCCAACGGACTTCTGTAAAAACTCATCCTTGTTTTAAACATAACGACCTATCGTTGTCTATAAGAAGGCCTAGTGATTCCCTTGTTGTTGTAACAATGTTTTATTTTATTTTTGTAAGTTAATTTTCTGCTTAATCTACAGTTCTGGGAATGTGGCAGCTTCGATGGGATGTAACCACAGATCTACTGGAGTTAGTTAGTAGGTTTGGCATGGCACTTGAACAGGTGCAGTGTATCGTGCTGGCTTGTGCCACATGCTGGGCATAAGTTTTGTACGGTGCCATCTATCCTTGTCCTATATTAATTTAGACGGCTGCACCATCCCGAGCCTTGTTGAGCCAAAACTACTCTGCTTCGTCGTGGCAGCTGACGCTTCTAAGCTGCGAAATATTGTGAATTACACGATAGTTGTTTATAGCATCTGTGACTGCATCCGTGTGAATGCTATTTAAACCTGCTTGATAGGCCTGATGATCTTCTTGTAACGTTGAACCTCTCTTTCAAAATTATGAAAATCCCTCCTGACACACCTGGATGTGGTGGGTTCTATCCACCATATGGTGATGACTCTCACGGTAAAACCCGAGCAAGTACTGCGACGAAAACATGTCACTGTGTTACTGGTCCCCTTAGGGTTACCTATTGTTACTCTAAGGTAAAACCTACAAGTTTTCTTTAGGAAGATTGCAGAGGTTTTCTTGTAATACCAACTGGCCTTTTGTATGGAGACCAGTGCAGTAGTGCAATTATGAAGGAAAAGTTAAAATAAAAGTTGAGAACACTCTTGCTATCGGTAGAACTTTACGAAATTACTGAAATTATAAGTATTTTAATTTTACCGACATTTGTCGGTAACTCAAAAAATGAGTTAGAGAATCGCACAACAGATAGTAATTTATTGAATAACCTATTGGTCATCTTAATCTCCTGGCCTTCCATTAGAACATCAACAAGCATTCTAAGAAATACCTGCCTTCTTCTGTCAAAGGGCCTTTTTATCCGTACAAAGTACTTATTGTCTTTCCTTAGAAGATCCACTGTTTTCTGTAGGAGGACCTATTGGTTTTCCGTATATTGGTATTATATGATATAAATAACTAATCATCTACGGAATGGTTTAAAGTTCTTCTATGCCTTTCGAAAAGAGCACCTGCAGGTATTAAAATGACCAACATTGAAAACCCTATTTTTTGTAGAGGGAGGACCAACATTTCCTTCCTTTTTAACATCGAATTTCGTTTCCTTTCTCCCGGTTACCAATGATATCCTCCCTTTATGTAAGATGTAAAACGTGTTCATCCGTTTTCAATTATTTGTGCATGGGTATCTGCTTGTGATTCCATCGACTTTAGAGTATTTGGAGAGTATTGCTACGGCATGATTGAGTCGTACGTGTCAATTAAAACAATTACGTATGTAAATAGGAACATGGACGAGGAGTCACGTCACGTAAGTTCACAGCAAAAGTCAGCAAAAACGAGATGCAACACGAAGTTCTTCAAAAAAAACTTCACACGGATATAGTGTAACACCTTTCCCTAATGGATAATAGTTTGAGAGTGGATATGCCAACGGAACTTTATTATATTGTTGAGTAGGATATCAACGATGATAGAGATGCAATCAACAGTAAAGAGAAGATATCATTGTAGGCTATTAACTAATTCAATGAAACTATCCATTTACATAAATACTTAGCTCCTTGCATTTGCTTGCATCTGGATGTGCAAAAATTGTTTCTAAAAAATTGTTTGCATTTACATTATCCAATTTCAACTTCTAAATATTTTATTCTGCAGTTTTGCCCTGCAAAGCATAAAATGTTATAAATCAAGGAAATTCCAATAGAAATAACTTCAAACGGCATGCAGGATACTGTCATAGCCACACCCACACAAACACACTTTACTCTTCCTCCACATCAAGACTATGAATGGTATCTGCTTTTATCTGCTACTTGCCAATATGTTAAGAGGATGAATGTAATCTAGATGTGTTTGTGCTTCTGTGTTTTGTGTATTCTGGTTACATCAAAGCTTACCTTTGATGTGAAACAAATCAACAAACATATACAACACAGACATATATGTACGAACACACACACTCCAAACTTCCATATCGAAACAAACACCCTCATCTAGAAAACGTTTATGGAAAAACAATTTTTCTGCACTAACACGTGCTCATCCATGCTCAAAAATATGGCAATTGAAATATCTGAGAAAGAGGGACGTAGAGGGAGTGAGATATGTTGGACTAAGTATGCTTGTTTGTTTACATACACTTTCACACAAACAAACAGGCACACACATCTATTTTTAGACACACAATTTGATTATTAAAGTAACATTTAAAGTTTGGTCACATATTGGGCTGGGAGACAACATTTGGTACCGTATCTCCCAAATGATGATCAAATCAACTTTCCCATTGGCGAAGCCAATTTTAATTTACATATACATGAATATACAATAGGGTGAATTAGCTAGCAGCACCATTGTCTGCAAAAATATATACTTTTCGTTAAAAAAAAAAAACAAGGAACAGTTGGTGGTGCATGTAAGCGTTTAAACAAGCGTTTTCGTACGCGTCGCCTAGTGTGTAGTGTGTTCGGCTACAAATCCGATGTTCGCATGATCAAATCCAGCAGGGAACGATTTGGAAACAAATTCCTCCTCAAATGTTCTAAAAATAGAACATATGCTTTTTCAACTTATTTTTCAACTTCTAGTTATTCTAGTGGTTGTAGAATAACTAGTTATTTAGTGCGACATGTCCTTGTTAAAATAATAAAAAAATAGTATGGGGGTTTTTTATTAACTACATGAAATTGAGTACTATAAAAATTAGTAGCTTGAAAAAAACTATTTTTAACAATCCACGATTATTTTGGTCCATGGAAAAATATTTTTAAAAATCCACGATACTTTTTTACCTTGAAAAAAATATGTTTAAAAATCCACGATTCTTCTGTCTTTTCCTTGAAAATAAATATTTAAAACATCCACGAGTCTTTTGGTCATTGAAAAAATATATTTTTAAGAATGCACTATTCTTTTGGTCCTTGAAAAAAAATATTTTTATAAATCGACGATTATTTTATTCATTGATAAAACGTATTTTTAGTCTCTGAAAAAATATTGTGTTGGTCCGATTGTATTGGTCCTTGAAAAAAAATATTTTTAAAAATCCAGGATTCCAATAATTACTATAAAAACCCACAATTTAGTAAAGATTTTTTTTTGCTCCGATTGGTCTTCTTGTGTAAGATCAATTGGTCTTCTCATAGAAGATCAGTTGGTCTTCTCATAGAAGATCAGTTAGTCTTCCCATAGAAGATCAGTTTGCCTTCTCCCAGAAGACCAGTTAGTCTTTTTACAGAAGACCAGTAGCTCTTCTCATTGAATTCGTTTTCTCAGGATCTCCTGTTCGTCTTCACATTGAAGACCATTGTGTCTTCTCGTAGAAAACCAGTTGATCTGCTCATCGAAGACCGGTTGGTCTACTCTTTGAAGACAAGTTGATTTTCTCATAGCAGATAATCAGTAGGTTTTCTCATAGAAGATAAGTTTGTCTTCTCATAGAAGATTAGTTGATTCTCTCATAGAAGATCAGTTGGTCTTGTTATAGAAGACCAGTTGGTCTTCTTATAGAAGATCAGATGTCCTTTCATATAACATGAGGTCTTCGCATAGAAGATCAGTTGGTCTTTCCATAAAAGACCAGTTACCCTAGACGACCAGTTAGTAAATAGAAGACCACTTGCTCTTCTCATAGAAGATCAGTTGGTTCTTTCATGGAATATCAGTTGGTCTTTTCACAGAAGACAAGTTGGTCTTCCTCAGGAAGATCAAGTCAAACTTCTTCTATGAGAAATCCAACTGATCTTCCTTGAGAATACCATCTGATCTTCTTGGAAAAGACAAACTTGTCTTCTGTGAGCAGACCAACTGGTATTCCATGAAAGGACCAACTGATCTTCCAAGAGGAGATCAAATTATCTTCTATGAGAGGAGCAAGTGGTCTTCTATTGATTAACTTCTTATAGAAGACCTGTGGGACTTCTTATAAAAGACCTGTAGGTCTTCTTATAGAAGACCTGTAGGTCTTCTTATAGAAGTCCTGTGGGTCTTCTTATAGAAGTCCTGTAGGTCTTCTTACAGAAGTCCTGTGGGTCTTCTTATAGAAGTCCTGTAGGTCTTCTTATAAAGGTCCTGTGGGTCTTCTTATGGACGACCTGTAGGTCGTCCTATAAAGGACCTGAAGGTCTTCTTATAGAAGACCTCCATGTCTTTTTATAGAGATCTTCTTGTATTTTAGAGCAGGAGGTCTTCTCATAAAAGACAAGGTGGTCTTCTCATTGAAGACAAGTTGGTCTTCTTACAGGATCAGGAGGTCTTCTCATAGGTTAGGTGGTGTTCTAATCGAAGACCAGTTAATATTCTCAAAAAAGACCAGTAGGTATTCTAATGGAGACCGATTGATCTTCTAATGCCCGTAATTTCATCGCCTAGGTAACCGGGTTGTTGGAGCAAAAGTCATTATTTATATTATTTGTTTCAATCATAAATTAATTATTATTTATTTATTTAATTATTATTAATTTTATTCATTATTACAACTATTTTATTCAATTGTCATTATTCATTTTTTTTAATTCCGATAGTTAATTATTTTACACAAACATTTTATATTTTCCCATTAATTTTAATTACTCCTCAATTGCATTATTCATTTCTATAGTTGGCATACCTACATGCGTTATTGCAAATTTATTTTGTCTATTCCCTTTTCTGTCGCATTCTTTCAAGGCCAAATTTTGTCTATGCTTCAAGCGGACAATGATCTCTAGTTACTTTCTGCCTCTGCTGGGCTATCCTCTGTTGTTGTTGCTATTATTTTCTCTCGTTGGTTTCTCTGTTTACCAACGAAACCAATCAGCGACCAGAGCAAGCAGCGTGACCGTTGTGCAACTAAAGTATCAATTTTGACACTTTTTTCGGCGTTGATACTTCTGTGACACTTTTTTATTTTGATACCAAATGTGCCACTTTTTCAAATTTTGTGCCACTTTTTCATACCTTGTGCCACTATTTTTAAATTAAATACATTGTAATGTAAACTCTCTACTAAAATCACTAAGAGCAGTAGAAAAAAACGTCCAACTACACGATTTTGAATTAGGGAGTTGAAGCAACATGTTTTCCTAATAGGTTGTTTTTAGGAGATATTTGCATCTGTAGGAATGAACGAAAATGTTTGGTAATGGTCGGCTACACTCAACACTCCTTTTTCTTATAAAGTGAAGAAATTTGCAATGCCATCCTATCTACATTAGACTGTCATAACTTTCCGTAGAAGAGTTTTGTGGGTATTTCTACGGATAATACATTTAGGACATTTATATCGTATCTTTATAGTCCATTTTTGTTATCTCTTACTTAAAGACTAGTAAGGAATAAAGTTCGCATTACCAGAGATTTTTTATTACATCTTCCATCTAACATTTGATATGTCCCTTTACTTTTAAAAATGGTAAAAGTAGCAAAAGTTTTGAACTACTCTCATATGAATTGTATGGTATCTGAAATAAGCTTTTCGAGTATAAAATGGTAAAACTTCAAGATTCTTGCACGTTAAGGAACAGTAGTGGGATTCTCTAATGCATTTTTTGGTTATTGGCAAAAATCGTTAAAATTAAAATGCTTATAATTTCGGTAAATTAGCGACCAATAAAAAATATTCGCAAAGTTCTACCGATAGCAACAGTGATGTCAACTTTTATTTTAACTTTTCATTCATAATTTTGCGTTTTAATTCCACCGATTTTTGTCGGTAACCAAAAAATGCCCTACAGAGCGAATAATATTATGTGGAAATTTGGCAATATCAAGCCAAAAAAAGTATACTTTAAGTTTACTTAAATCTGTAGTGGAGTTCTGTAACACATTTTTCGAGTTACCGACAAAAATCAATAAATTAATGTTTATAATTTCGGTAATTAAAGAAATTTATGGATAAGCTAACAACCAAAATAAAGTTGTCACTAATTCCTACCGATAATAGCAGTGTTGTCAACCTTTATTGATACTTTTCATTCATAATTTTATGTTTTAATTTTGTCGGTAAGTCAAAAATGAGTTACAGCATTCCATTACTGATGGTTGGATTTTTAATAATAAAAAAGTGTGTTACTTTTTGTGCCACTTTTCCGAAAGACGTGTGCCACTTTTTTTCAGAAATGATACTTTTTGTGACACTGTTTGAAATTTCCCAGCGGTCACGCTGAGAGCAAGCAGCGACAGTAAATATGTGACAGTAAATCAGCCATGCACGCGTCTTTACGAAAAAGTTAACTACAACTCTCTTTCCCATACAAAAACCAAAATAGCATTCTCTTCTTGTGCATCATTGCAGTAAATGTATGATCGATGCTGTGTTATGCTGTTAATTGATATTCTAATTGTAATCTCAGTCTTGTTATGATTATCTGCCTTGCTGCAATATTTCGTTTTGTTTTAATTTTGCCGTGCTGCGATAAATAAACATAAACCTAGTTCCTATACATTATTCTAAATCGCGATTAACTAAAACCGTTTACATCTAAATTAAGTGTTTTATATTATAATTAATAGTTTGCTCCCATCGGGAGCAGAATAATTTCCTAATTATATTTAATTATAATTGTGTGTAAATAAAGTTGCCCCAGAGACAATTTATATTTTTTTAAAAATAAACTTTTTTGTGTGTTTTATTTTGCTCTGGCTCCAGCTAGCCATTCTCCTACACGGGTAGTTACCCATTAGTTATCTTTACCTACGAGTTTGCTAATTTCTACCGAGGCGTGTAATTTTTGAAAATATGTGGTAACATTGGTGGTTTTCATTCATGATTTCGCAAAAACATTGCCACATATAAGTGTTTTACAATCCTTGGGGACCAAAGATCCTTAGTGTAAGTAACACGGCCGTTTTAGACACGGTAACGTTGCCTATGGGTTGAAATTACAAAATTTTGCTTACACGGGAGCTCATAGATAACTACGCGTAGAAATTACGAGCATACGAGAATTAACAACAACTTGTTCATAACCCCATTTTCCATGTAATTGTTTGGACTATTAAAATGTATGTTTATTAGGGTTACACCTTTTTTAATTTTTTTCTAAAAAACAGCTTTTGTAGATACCGCACTGTGGGGCTATACCAAATCATTGACACACAAAAGATGTTCAATAAGCAAACTTCTAATTCAAAGAGAAATCAAAATATTAAATTACGTTAAAGTAAGTTTGGAAGAAATGTTTGAAACTAGGCCTTGCCGGCAGGGTTTTAGGGCCATTATATCAGGAAGTATGGACAAAATATACCGTTGTAAAGGGAGCAGCTAGAATTACTCTGGGAGCTCTTAAATTTCACTTTTTCAGAATTATTTGTAGAAGCTACCCAAAGGCGTGGACCGATATAGTGCATATTCGAACCCGATCTATATCTGGGAGGAAAAATACGATGTACAAATTATGGACCACATCGATTGATATCTTCGAGAGTTATCGTTCACACCATTTAACAGAACAATTTTGAACTTTTGTAGGGGGAGGTACCTGAAGGAGTGGACCGATATGGCCTATCTTCGAACTTAAACTACGTTTGGACAAATATTATGATCCGTTCGAGAGTTATCGTTCGCACCAGACAGACAGAAAGATGGACGGACATGTCTAAATCGAGTTCAAATTGTCTGCAACGAATTTTGTCCAAACATACTTGGGGTCTAAAACCGTTATTTCGATGCGGCATATTTTTGGTCGTAACAACGTGTATGTATATACCCCCGTTAGCCTAAAGCTGAGGTTATAAAGATTTCCTGTAGTGAGAATGAATGAACTTTGGCCTATTTATGCCTAAAATAATATTCATCCCATTTTATTATAAAAAAAATGGTTCCGCACAAACCACTTTGAAATTTTTTTAAATACTATGAAGTGAAAACATTTTTTTTCTCAAAAAATTATTTTCTGATATTTTGCTTGTTAATGACTAAAATAATTATTATTCGATTTAAATATTGAAAAAAGGTCCCGCACAAACCACTTTTAATTTGTATTATATATGAAATAAAGTTATATATAATATAAAATAATAGACATGTATAATCTTTATATATAAAACTCAATTGTCCTTTGTTGGTAATTGAATCAGTTGAAAACGGCTGGAGCGATTTGGATAATTTTTTGTGGAAATGTTAGTCATAGTCCAGTTTAGGTTTTTATGCAAAGAAAAATTGGCCACGCCCACTTTTCCGCCCACTTTTATAAATATGTTATATCTACGGAACTACTCAATAGATTTTCCTGAAATTTGCAGGGAACGTAAAGTGATGGCCCCCGGTTGAAATAGGCTACATATTTGGTTGAATTTCGGATCGGGCGGGGTACCTCCCCTATGCCCTATTTTTGTAAAAATGCAATATTTGCAACAATTACAAATGTATCGCTTTGAAAATTAATTTCCGAGTCAATGGTGATTGTTTCTCCGACCTTACGTGCTTATTTGGGGCATTAAGACTGGACAACGACCACTTTTTTAAATATGTTATATCTACGAAACTACTAAATCGATTTTCCTGAAACTTTCAGCGAATGTACAGGGTTGGTCCCCGATAACAATAGGCTACATATTTTTTGACTTTCGGATCGGGCGGGTACTTTCCCCATGCCCTATTTTTGTAAAAATGCAATATTTGCAACAAATACGAATGTATCGGTTTCGGAATTTATTTACGAGTCAATGGCGATTGTGTCTCCAACCTTACGTACTTATTTTGGGACTTAAGATCCGACCACGCTCACTTTCTACTTAGGTTATATCTACAAAACTACTGAAGGGATTTTCAAGGAAATCGCGATTTGTCTACACTTTTAAATGTTTAAAAATAAAAATCAAATGTCGTTCGTTGGTCATGGCATCAGTTGAGAACGGCTGGACCGATTTCGAGCGGGGTACCTCCCCTATGTGATATTTTTAAAAAACGTGATATTTGCAAAAATTATGCATGTATCGGATTAAAAATTTACGGATTAATCTACAATCTAGGTACTTCTTTAGGGCCTATAGACCCGACCACGCCTGTTTTTTTAATATGTCATAACTCCAATACTACTGAAGGGATTTCCATAAAATTTTTGACAAAAGCTCAATGTTTGCCATTGTTATGTATATATTATGAATTTCGGAAGAGGTGGGGTACCTTCCCCATGCCTTTCTGTTAAACGCTATATATAAGCCAAATGTATGATTATATCGGTTTCAGCATACATTTTGGTAGGCAATGAAGTTGTGTGCGCCCTAGGTACATATTTGGAGCCAAGATACCGGACCAGGCCTACTTTTTTTAATCTTTATATATAAAACTCAATTGTCGTTTGTTGGTAATGTCATCAGTTGAGAACGGCTGGACCGATTTCCGACCTGGGTTTTTATGCAAAGAAAATTTGACCATGCCCACTTTTACGCCCAATTTTTTCAATTTTCTATTTTTATCATTTCTACAAAAACTACTGAACCGATTTTCCTGAAATTGCCAGGGAATGTACAGAGATGGTCCCCGCTTAAAATAGGCTACAAATTTAAATTTAAATTTCGGAAAGGGCGGGGAACTTCCCCTCTACCCTACTTTTTTAAAAATGTTATATTTACAATAATTACGAATGTATCTATTTGGAAGTTAATTTGCGTGGTTGTGTCTCCGACCTTACCTACTTTTGTAGGAACCACAGACTTGACCATACCCACTTTTTAAAATATGTTACATCTACAAAACTACTGAACCGATATTCGTGAAAATATCAGGGAATGTACAGGCATATTTTCTTGATTTTTGAAGAGGGCATATTTAAAAACAAGTGAGCAAAGGCTATAGTCGGGACGGGGCCGACCATGTGATACCCTACACCACTACCCCTGTGCATAAGTTTTCACTGGTAAACATTTCTTTTAGGGAATATAAACCGACTACCACCAAAAATAATATGCCTCTTTGTCTCTGGGACCCTCATAAGCAACCAAAATTTCGTGACCATCCGATCAAAATTACGACCTGTAGCTTGATTGCAAAAAATGTAAAAATTAGATGCATTACCGACTATTGTGGTATCTCCCTTGTTTGACCACCATCGCCAACCTGCTTTACACAAATGTAAAGGTAATATTTTCTTCTTCCATTGACAGACTTTGTCGTTGGAATACCTCTACTAGAAGCCAATATATTCACAAAGAATAAAACTTTGAATTTGTCTACAAATGAGTTTTTCTCCCCTAAATATTATCCGGCTATCACCAAAATCAATAGTCTTCTTCCTATGTGGGACCCGCATCAACTCCCAAAAAATTCGTGACGATCCGATTAAAATTGCGACCTGTAGCGTGATTACAAACAAATCGGAAAATGGGATGCATTACCGACTATTGCGATATCTCTGTTGTTTGAGCAGCTACGACAACCTACTTTGCATCGTTGTAAAGGTGACATTTTCTACTTTCCTTGCCAGCTTTTGCTTTTGATATACCTCTTAAAGAAACAGGGATATTGGCTTTGAAATAAAACGTAGACCTTTCCTCCAAATAAGTTTTTGCCCATTCCGACCCTTGAATATTATCCGACCATCATTAACATCAGTAGGCTTCTTTCTTTTTGGGACCCCCATTAACCCCCAAAATTTCGTGACCATCCGATCAAAATTGCGACCTGTAGCGTGATTACAAAAAATCGGAAAATGGGATGCATTATCGGCTATTGTCATATCTTTGCTATTTGACCACCTACGACAACCTGCTTTACACCGTTGTAAAGGTGATATTTTCTACTTTCCTTTCCAGGTTTTGCTTTTGATATTCCTCTTAAAGAAACAGAGATATTGGCTTTGAAATAAAATGTTGACTTTTCTCCAAATAAGTGTTTGCCCATTTTGACCCCTAAATATTATCCGACCATCGCCAAAATCAACATGCTTCTTCATCTGTGAGACCCCCATTAACCCTGAAATTTTCGTGACGATCCGATCAATATTGCGACCTGTAGCGTGATTTCCAAAAAAATAGAAAAATGGGATGTATTACCGACTATTGCGATATCTCCGTTATTTGGTTACCTACGCCGACCTAGTTTGCATCAATGTAAAGACGGGATCTTCTACTTTCATAGTCAGGCTTTGCTTTGGGAAAATGTTCAACCAAAGCTGTGATATTTGTCAATATAATTAAAATCGCAAAAATGAAAATTGGAGTTTTATTTGCTACTATTGCGATATCTTCGTTGTTTGATCACCAACGAGCACCTACTTTACATCATTAGAAAGGTGATATTTTCTGCTTTCATTGTCAGGTTTTGCTTTTGGTATACCCCATATAGAAGCTGAGATATTGGCTTTGGAAAAAAACGTTGTCTTTTTATCCACCTAAGTTTTTTGCCCTTTCCGACCCCTAAATTTTATCCGACCATCACCAAAATCAATAGGCTTCTTCCCCTCCGGGACCCCCATCAACATCCAAAATTTCGTGACGATCCGATCAAAATTGCGGCCTGTATCGTGATTACAAGGTTTAGATGGACAGACGGACAGACGGACAGACGGACGGACGGACGGACTGACGGACGGACACACATAGCCAGATCGACTCAGCTCGTCGAGACATTCATTTTGATATATATAAGTATGGGTCTACGACCATTATTTCGATGCGTCACAAACTTTTTGGCCAAAACCAACTTATAATACCCTCCCCACATAGTGGTGTAGGGTATAAAAACGTCGTTCCTTTATGAATAAAAATCAAATGCTGTCATAACCCAACTTAGGTTTTTTTTGGAAAGAAAAGTTTACCACGCCCCCGAAAACAGGTTACATATTTTATTGAATTCCAGAGGGGGCGGGGTACCTCCTCTATGCGATATTTTTTAAAAAAAAAACTTTATATTTGCAAAAATTATGTATGTATCGGAATAAAAATTACGGATTAATCTACAAGCCAAGCCTGTTTTTTAGTATGTCATAACTCCAATACTACTGAAGGGATTTCCATAAAATTTGCAGCAAAAGCTCTATGTTTGCCGTTGTTATGTGGGGTACCCTTCCCATGCCCTTCTGTTAAACGCTATATGTATAAGCCAAACTTATGATTATATCGGTTTCAGCATATATTTTGGTAGGCAATGAAGTTGTGTGCACCCTAGGACCGGACCAGGCCCACTTTTTTTAATATGTTATATCTTGAAAACTGATGACCACGCCCACTCTTTTCAAAACATTATTTTTCCAAAACGACTGAACCTAATCTTCTGAAAATATTCAGGAATGTCCCGTGGTCCAAAATGTTATATATTTGTAGACGAATTTCGGGGCCTATTATTTTATAATCGGTGTATTTGTTAAACTTATGAGTGCATCAGGTTGCAAATTAGTTTTCGAGACAACGGTGGTTGTCCCCCGATCAAGAAAAACTATATATTTACAAATGTACTTAAATGGTGAGGTTCAACGGTCCATCAGCCATGAAAAGCTAAAACATATAGGTCTAAATAAGCGGGAGAATTCGATTTAATCATTTTTTTAAATTTTATTATCAGATCGCTTTAGGATAAAGACAGTGACATGGACGATAATAAATCCTAAAAGGCACAAATTGGCGAAAAATCCGACAAAGTCCGTAAGAGAAAAGAAAGGCTACAGACAAAATCTGTGGATAAATTTAAAATCCTTCTCGGTTTGACAATGGACCGAAGAAGTGTGGTAGAAAATACCTACTTTTGAATTAAAACTCATTACGACGGGCCAGCAACGCGGACCGGGGTCTGCTAGTACGATGATAAAATTGGTGAGAAACAAACGGTTATGTCATTTTGGTTATGTCATTTTGGTTATGGCGTGTGCCCCTACACCTTGTTTTCAGTTAAATATCTGCTTAGGGTGACTTCAAAAAATTTTTAAAAGTTATGAAAATAAAAACTTTAAAAGCTTTTTGTGCAGAAGCTTTTTTATCGAATACCTTTTTAATTAAGATTTTATGTAATCTTAGGTAAACACTTAAAAAATCATAACTCTAGTACGTATTAGTATTGATACTACGTATACGCCACCAATAATTTCTCAGATTTTAGAGGAAACTATGAACTTTCCAGAGAAACAGCTGAAAGTGTTAGTCGTTAGAGAGTTCTCAGGAATTTTTCTAGTTGTGTTAATTAAATACTTCTGCATATTGCGTTTACTATCGTTTTCAATGTGCAACACCTTCTACCATTTAGAAAACCATCTCCACTTTAACTAGCTATTCGAACGCACACCTTTTCTAGTTCAATTTCGTTTCAGTTATATTTGTGTGTTTTGTAATTGTATTTGTGTCGTTGTAACTATTTTGAATGCAAACAACATACCTTTGTCTATTTTTTCCCATATATAGGAAAACTTTAACCAACAAAACAAAAAGTTTTCATTGACACCATCCCCAGCTTCATGGAAACACGGACAAAAAAAGAATATATCTCGATGTAAACAATTCATCCTTGAAGTGCAGGTAAACAATGAGCTCAAAGAGTTGGCAGTTGCCAATTGTGGTGTAACTCTATTAAAATGTCATTTCTTGTTTGGAAAAATAACTGAGAATAACTTTTATTTTGCTAGTTATGCAGAGGAAATTATCCGACTTCTTTTGTTGCGTGTTATGACATGAATAGAAAATTTCTAAAGGAATGACATCACCTTTGGAAGGGAATGGCATCACAACAGCGAAGTAGAGTAGATGTTGTTATGAAAAAACAACTCAACTCGAATATTGGGTCCGATAATGGTCGAAAAATATTGTTTAAAAAATCCACGTTTTTTGAAAAAAAAATATTCCTTAAAGAATCCACTTTGATTGGATCTGATGATGGTAGAAAAAATATTTTTTAAAAAATCCACGTTTATTGGGTCTGATGATGGTAGAAAAGATATTTTTTAAAAAATCCACGTTTATTGGGTCTGATAATCGTTGAAAAATATTCTTTAAAAAATCCACGTTTATTGGATCTGATGATCGTTGAAAAAATATTGTTTAAAAAATCCACGTTTTTTGGGTCAGATTCTTTAAGAAATCCAAGTTTATTGGGTCTGATGATGGTTAAAAAAAATTCTTTAATAAAAAAGCCACGTTGATGATGGTTAAAAAAATATTCTTTAAAATATCTAAGTTTTTTTGGGTCTGATTCTTTAAAAAATCTACGTTTTTTGGGTCTGATTCTGAAATCATATTCTTTAAAAAAATATTCTTTAAAAAAGCCACGTTGATGATGGTTAAAAAAATATCCTTAAAAAAATCTAGGTTTTTTTGGGTCTGATTCTTTAAAAAATCCACTTTTATTGGGACTGATGATGGTTGAAAAAATATTCTTTAAAAATCCACGTTGATGATGGTTAAAAAAAATATTCTTTAAAAAATTCACGTTGGTGATGGTTAAAAAAAAAATATTTTTTTAAAAATCCACGTTTATTGAGTCTGATGATGGTTGAAAAATATTATTTAAAAAGCCACGTTGATGATGGTTTATTGGGTCTTATAATGGTTGAAAAAATTTTCTTTAAAAAATCCACGTTTATTGGCTCTAACGATGATTGAAAAAATATTCTTTAAAAATTCAGGTTTAAATCTTCTTTTATATTCATAATTTTCTTACCCTTTCTAAAGTGCTACAGAATTCATATTGGTAACTTTTTTATTTAAGTCTCACCACTCTTATCCACCCGCTACGAACTCTATCGTCGTCAGAACTCTTGAAGTATCTTCAATTATTCTAGTTTATTAGTTTGTAATTTGTTTTCCCAACCAAGAAGCTATTCCGATATGCCATGCTCCGTTACGGAAACTATTCAAGGAAAGAAAAAAGTTTCGAAACATTTTTATTTGCAAAGAAGAAAACTTTAAATTTATATCTCTTAAAGTGAAAGATATGGAGCATTTCTTCTACCACCAACAAATTAAGGTTATTTATTTGGGATGTATACAAAATAGTTGTAAAAACTTTAACGTAAATAAGTACAGTTTAAGGATCATAAATTTCAAAATTTTACTGCAATACTTACGCAGCACATCTCGATATATTATTGAACAAATCTCCATCATAAGGGTTTCATAAAACTTACCTGAAAAAGAAAATAAGCGACACATTAAAAGATATATAACACAGATTTCAATAATTTGTTCAATATATAATCTCGAAACCACCTCAACATCACAAATCCCTCCATAAAAAAGCATTTCGCTCAACAACCCCACCTAAAATTGTGTGTCTTAATCCTCTTGTGTCCTGTTGCAGGATAAAAATCATACAATTTGCTTTCCTGCCTACTGCAGTATCTCATCTCAGTGATAACAACAACAAAACATCAACAATATTGGTCCAACATGCCCCCTGGCAGTTATGTGTCAACAATTTTACAACAAAACTGAACCAATTTACTTAATGGCCAAGTATTAAGTGAAGGACAGTCACATAATGCCGTTCTCAGTCAGCCAGGCAGACATCCTGCCGGTCAAGTTAGCCCTCGGGCAAGAACAAATACCACCTGAGTGCTTGTTTACCCATTTCTCATAAATAAATGAAAGAAGGGCATGGGAAAAATGAAACTGTCACAATGCCTTCTGCTTCTTCCCATAAATGAAGATCAAATGAGCCTTTAATACGTTGATAATGAATTGAGGCCATAAAAAAGGTGACAATGCAGCTGCCCACAGAACGACCTTTTTGAAACAAGACAGAGATCGACAAGACTTTGGTGAAAAACAACTTAAGTATTTGCATAATTTTTTGTCGTTATTATGGGCTTTTCAAAGAGAATTACAAACAAAAAGTAATCGCATAAATTATAATTTTATAAAGATTATGTTAAATGACCGTGGACATAGAATGTGATATTGGCCATACTGGCGTATACATTGTGACAATACTAATACGCAACATGCATTACGCCGCGACAATTATCCGTAAATGTTGATAGTTTTCTGCCCAATTGGTCCTTTTAAAATCAACCTGTACAAAACCAAATTTATGTTTAAATCCCCAGAAGACCTCTTAGGGATCCTCAGCATATTGCTGATGCGATCCTATTTATATAGAAGAAGCCTTCAGTCGGTTTTTAATATAGAAAACCTCTTAAGGGGTTCTTTAAATAAAAAAGTCATCTTCAAGAAGTCTTCCGAACAGAAAACACTTCTTTAGTGGGTCGTCCGAATATAAAATACGTTTTCAGGGGGTCTTCTACACATAGACGACATCTTCAGAAAGTATTGTTAAATATAGAGGGTCTTTGAAATATAGCAGACATTTTCAGGGGGTATATTGAAAATAGAAGGCCTCAACGGGGTCCTTTAAATATAGAAACGTTTTTAGGAGGTCTCGTTAATATAGAATACCTCTTCAAATGGTCTTCTAAATATCAGGGCGTCTTCTAAATATAAAAGACTTCTTCAGGGGGTCCTTTGGATATAGAAGACCTCTCTCGGGAATCTTTAGAATATAGAAGACGAAGAGGGTTTCAAATATAAAATACTTCTTCGAGGGGTGTTCTAACTTTATAGGACATCTCCGGGATGTCATCTAAATATAGAAGACATCTTACGGTGGTCTTCTAAATATAGAAGAGGTCTTCTAAACTTAATATAGAATACCTCTTCTGTTTTTTTAATAGCAGACGTCTTCAGTGGTTCTTTTAAATTAGAAGACCCCTTAAGGTGGTTTTCTGAAAAAACAAGACGACTTCAGTGGTTTGTCTAAATATAGAAGAACTCTTCGGGGCGCCTTCTTAATATGGAAGACCTCTTCAGGTTTTTTAATATAGAAGACCTCTTCAGGGGTCTTTTAAATATATGTATAAGACATACTCATCTAAGCATGGATGACCTCTTCAAGTGGGTGGTCTTCTAAATTGCGAAGGCGTCTGTAGGGCGTCTTTTTATATAGAATACCTCCAAAAGGGGTCTCCAATTTAAAGTACCTCCTACGCGGAGTTTCTAAACATAGAGGAACTATTCAGGAGGTCATCAAAATATAGGAGACTTTTTTCTGGTGGACCTTAGAATATAGAAGAAGAAACAGAAGTCCTCTTCAAGGGTCTACGACTTCTTCAGGGGGTATTTTCAATACAGAAGACCTCTTCCGGGGTCTTCCAAATTAGGAAGACCTATTCAGGAGGTCTTTTGAATATAGACGACCTCTTTAGGTGGTCTTTTGAATATAGAAGACATCTTCAGGGGATCTTCTAAATATAAAAGACGTCTTCAAGAGGTCTTTTAGATATACAATACCTCTCAGGGGGGCTCCTAGGTATACAAGATCCCTGCAGGGTGTTTTTTTGAATATGGTGGACCTCTTCAGGGGGTCTTCCGAATATATAAGATCTTTTAAGTGGGACTTTTGAATATAACCTCTTCTGGCATATTCAGTACTTCCTCTAAGTATAGAAGACCTCTTCCGGTTGTATTCTAAATATGGAAAAATATTATTTTGAATATTAAAACATTTTCGGGGGGTCTTCTAAATAAAGTCAATCCAGTCTGGAGTCCTTTCAATATAGCAGACCTCTTCAGGGGGTCTTGTGAATATAGAGGAGCTCTTCAGGGGACCTTTTGAATATAGAAGACATCTTTTGGGTGTCTTTCGAATATAGAAGATTTCTTTAGGGGTTCTTCTAAGTATAGAAGTCCTTCTCAAGCAGACTTCTGAATACAGAAAACCTCTTCAGAGGGTGTCTTGAATATAGAAGCCCCTTTAGGGGGTCTCTTAAATATAGAAGACCTCTTCAGGGGTTCCTTTGAATATAAAAGGCCTCTGTAGGGTTTTTTCTTTTGTTTTGAATAAAGAATATCTCTTCAGAGGGTGTTTTAAATATAAAAGACTTCTTCAGGGGAATATTTTGAATATCAGAGGGTTCTTTTAAACATAGAGAACCTATTCACGGAGTCATCTGGATATATCACAGCGCTTCAGGCGGTTTTTTGAATATAGAGGTCCACTAAACATTGAAGACCTCTTCAGACGGTTTTTAAATATAAAAGACATCTTCAGGGAGTATTTTTAATATATGTAGAAAACCTCTTCAGGGGGTTGTTTGATTACACTGTGCAACAAAATGGAGCTCGAGGTCTGGGGGGTGGAAAATTCCATTTGGGGGTGAAAGCCCTTGATGAGTATATACAGAACCCCAAAGGGCAGATCCGCCGTGAGTCGAACTTTTGAGTTATGGCGTGATGAATTTTTCACTGGAGACCCTATAAGCCATCAGAAATTAGCGTTCTATCTTTGTTCGCTGTTGCTTTGCCTTATTTTTGATATGACATGTCTTCAGTCAAATCTAATGAGGAACTTTTTTGTAGAACATTTCGACTTTCTAACTCGTCTGTATATACTCATCAAGGGCTTTCACCCCCAAAAGGAATTTTCCACCCCCCAAAATTTCGGTTCACAGTGTTATAAAAACGGATTCTGTGGGCCTTCTGAATATAAAGGACCTCTTCAGGGAACTTCTTAGTATTTTAAAAATAGAAGGCTTCTTCATGTGGTCTTTTTAAATACATATAGAAAACCTTTTCCGAAGCAATTCGGATATATCCGACCGCTTCAGAAGGTCTTTTGAATAGATATTAAAGACCTCTTCAGGGAATCGTTTGAATATAGAAGACGGCTTGAGGGCGTCTTCTAAATATAGAAAACTTCTACGGGGGGTCTTCTGCATATAGTAGGCCCCTTCATGGGGTGTTTTGAATATAGAAGACCCCTTCAGAGGGTCTTCTAAATATAAAAGACCTGTTCATTGGGTCTTTTGAATATAAAATATTTCTTGAGTGGACCTTCTAAATATAGAAGACCTTTCCAGACACTCTTTTAATTATAGAAGATTTCTTCAGGGATTTTGTGGAATATAGAAGACACCTACTGGTGCTCTTTTTAATAAAGAAGACCTTCTCACTGGTCTTTTGAATATAGAATAACTCTTCAGTGGTTCGTTTGAATATAGATGACCTATCCAGAGGCTCTTTTAGACATGAAGAGGTCTTCAGGGCGTCTTCTATTTATATAAGACCTCTACAGGGGGTCTTGTATATAGAAAACATCTCTTCAGGAGTTCGTTTGTATATATAAACCCTCTCCAGGGCTTTTTAAATATAGAAGACCTTTCTCGGGGTCTTTGGAATATAAAAGACTTCTTAAAGGGGTATTCGTCCCCTTGAGGACCTCTTGAGGGTCTCCTTTCCATAGAAGACCTGTTGAGGGTTATCTATTCATAGCAGACCTCTATAAAAGAGTCCTTTGCTATTGCTCCTTATGCTGGGTAGCAGATTTTTGAAGCATCTCCAAAGACTTTGTGTATTTTTAGCAAATTGAAACAATTATTTTAAAATTATCAGTCAGACACCATCAGCCAATATTCCCAAAGCCAATACTCGATGACAGTTTTAATGTCCATTTTCTAACTCTTGTTTCTTCTCGCTTCTCTCTCTTCTGTTTGTTGGCTATCAGTTGAAACGATGGCAAGGACTTGAATGTACATGCTGAGGTAGAAAAACTTGCATTTGCATGAATATGCAGATAACTAGGTTGTAGATAAACATATTTTTTACATTCTCTTAAGGTAATGTCACATTAGGGAAATATTTGGTACAAATTCGTTTTCCCATATTTGCCCAAATAAATGTGAATTTCATACAAAATTTTAGGTGTGTCTTTTTACTTACTAAATGTTGCTGAAACATTTTTTTCAGCAACTTTTCCTTTATACAACTGTCAAAATCTGCAACATTAGTAATAATTATTACAAATTATCGAGTACGCAGACAGGCATATTACAAAGACATAAATACAACTAAGACTAGACAAAATGCATGCAACAAAAAAATGTTTACGAAACTTTGTATAGAAACATTACCCTTAACAGGTTGCAGTTTATTCAAAATCGCAACCAAGGAGGAACATTTCATGTAATGGTATCAGAAACGAAATTTATGAATTTAAGGATCTATTCAAGAATAATTCTATGTCAATTGGATCGGTAAATTCGGTTAAATACGTAAAAATGTATAAAAGAAAAAAATGTTATATCACCATATCGTGATATAACATATGTTAAATTCAAAGCCATTCACTGAAGAATGATAGCAAAAAAAATGTCTTATCTTGTTGTATTTATGTCTTTGCATATTATTTGTGTTCACATTACAGGCAAATATTTGACACATTTTGTTTGTTCAAACAGTGACAAATAACGAAATGGGCAAACATGTTTGCCGTGTGTTCACATTTGAAAAGATATTTTCACCCATAAATTGTTTGAGCAAACTGCCAGCAAATATAAAATTATTTGGCCGAGAAAAAAAGAGAGAGAAATAATAAAAATTGCGTTATGTTTATTGTTTGTTGTGGAGAAGGCAAATCAAAGACCACCTGTTTGGCAATGAGTGACTTGTCGGAATGAGTTCATTTGTGTATTTTTGCGAATGTATGTGAATTATGGCACATTGACATTGTGCCTTGGAAAATTATTTTTATAAACAGCTTTCAATTTTGTTTATTATGAATTCATAAATAGGTGTGTCTTTTTACTTACTAAATGTTGTTGAAACATTTTTTCAGCAACTTTTCCTTTATACAACTGTCAAAATTCGAAACTTTTGTAATAATTATTACAAATTATCAAGTACGCAGACAGGCATAATATTTGTATTTAAATGTTGTCAACGTTTTCTATTAATGAAAATAATATACAGGTTATCAAGATTATGTTTTTAAACATAGAAAACGAAGTTTTTTCGTATTGACTTATGAAATTTAAATTTTTTATAAAAAAATCGCGCTTTTTTGTAAAATTAGTTGGTGAAGTTTGTGAAGATTATATTGGGCGTATGAATAAAAATCCATGTATAACAATAATAACCAAATGTAACACAGTGTCAAATTCAATATGCGGTACTTTGTTTGGCTATTTACAGTTTGCCACGGTAATATTTTTAAAAGAAAGAGGGCTTTTTTGTACTGATTTATTAAAGTTGACAGATACTCGGGATTAAAACGTCGGTTTTTGTGTTCAAGACAGTATTGGATGTATAAATAACTAAACTAAATCCGCGTAGCAGTACAATTATAACCACAACCAATAATTACGTCACAATTACTATTGTAATGTATGCCAATACGTCTAATAATTTCTGAGATTTTGCGTTTTGCTTAAACCCACAATTTCAATTTTACGATAACAAATAGTTTACGACATATTCCCCTGTCAAACAAATCTACACACAAAATTTTATAAAATTCGTTCCAGCCGTTTCGGAGGAGTTTAATTTCGAACATCATGAACCTAGGAGAATATATGTATGTATATATAAATCCCTCACCTCCCATTTATTGATTTCTTTATTCACTAATTATTGACTTCGTATTATATATTTACAAGAAATTTCGTCATTTTATGGTCTTAATTCCCCTTTTTAATATGTGACAACAATGTGTTTCAGCAGATAAACATCTGCTCTTGTTTGCTCTTACAAACAAATTGTAAGACCAAATAAATGTGAGTCAAAAAGGAGGAAAATATTTGCTGAACGGTGTTCACTTTAAAAGCAATTTGGTTACTTTTTTGTTTGCTTCCAAATAGTTTTGTTTTCCCAAAATCAGCTGTTTTCTTGTTTGCCTTTGAAAAATATTTGCTGGTCAAATTGTGGCAAACAAATATTTTTCACCTTTGAGCAAATATTTGCCTAATGTGACCTTACCTTAACACACAAAATACAATGTATAAATCCATTGGTATTTTGTTGAATTAATGGATGACAATGTTGAAACAGAAAAACACACAAACTCACACATATAGAAATATTTCTATTGTTGCATACTAATGATTTAGACAAGCGTTCAAATCATTTTTTTATTTTTATACCCTCCACCATAAGATGGGGGTATATTAAGTTTGTCATTCCGTTTGTTACTACTCGAAATAATCATTGTAGACCCCACAAATTATCACGTTTTCGTATAGCCCCCATACAAAGTGACGTGTGGCGCGTCGTCGTTTTAAGGAATTTTTAAGATATTTGTCCCATTTGACCACAGAATCGGTTGTAACTTTTTATTTTGTGTTTCCAGAGACTAAGAAACATTTCTATCATAAAATGTTTATATAGGTTCACGTTTTGATATAGCCCCCATAGGACTATATCTCCCGATTTTCGGTATTTTGAAGGTTTTAACCTCATTATCACACAGAAATGGCTGAAATTTGGTATTTAGTCTTCGTTGTGGGTATAATACTTTCGCCCAGAAATTTGTAGGTATAGGTCGAAGCATTTGTATAGCCCCCATAGAACGGTTTCTCCTGATTATCGGTATTTTGAGGGTTGTGGCCACATTAATCCACCGATATGACTGAAATTTGGTATTTGGTCTTCATTTGGGGTATTAAACGTTCCATATGAAATTTGTTGGTATAGGTCCACGCCTTTATATAGCCCCCTAAGAACTAACCTCCTGATTTTCATTGTTTTGAAGGTTGTGGCCTCAATATTCCTCAGAAATGGCTGATATTTGGTATTTAGTCTCCGTTGGGGTAATAAAACTTTCCCCACAAACTTGTCTGTACAGGTCCATGTCTTAGTATAGCCCCCATAGAACGGTACCTCCTGATTTTTGGTATTTCGAAGGTTGTGACCTCAATATACCACCGAAATGACTGAAATGTGGAAGTAAGTCTTCGTTAAGGGTATAAAACTTTACACGTGAAATTTGTCGGTATATAGCCCCCATAGGACGATATGTCCCAATTTTCGGTATTTTTGAAGGTTTTAGCTATATTATCCTACCAAAATGGCTGAAATTTGATATTTCGTCGCCTTTTGGGTCTTTCTCCCAGAAATTTATCGGTATCGGTTCACGTTTTGATGTACATCCATGGAACGGTACATACCAATTTTCAGTATTTTTAAGTGTTTAGCCACATTATAACACCGAAAAGGCTAAAATTTGGTGCATAGTCTTCGTTGAAGGTATAAAACTTTCCACTTAAAATTGGACGGTATAGGTCAACGTCTTCATATAGCTAACATAGAACGGTACCGCCCGATTTTCGGTATTTTGAAGGTTTTAGCTCATTATTCCACCGAAGGCTGAAATTTGGTATTAAGTCTTTTTCTGGTCTACAAAAATGTCCCTCAGAAAATTGTCGGTATACGTCCAGTTTTGATGTACCCCCCATAGAACGGTATATCCGAATTTTTGGTATATTGAAGGTTTGAGCCTCATTATAACACCTGAAATTTTTCGGTATAGGTCCATGTGTTCATATAGCCCCCATAGAACGGCACCTCCCAATTTTCGGTATTTTGAAGGTTACTGCTCAATATCCGATCAAAATAACTGACATTTGGTAGTCAGTCTTCGTTCCACACCGAAATAGCTGATATTTGGTATTTCATACCCCTAGTATAAAACATTCTACCCGAAATGTTCCGGTATAGGTCGACGTCCTCAAATAGCAACCATAGGACCGTATCTCCCAATTTAAGGTATTTTGAAACTTGTGGCCTCAATATACCACCGATATGACTGAAATTTAGTATTTAAACTGCCATGGGTATATAAAATATTGCAGAAGAGAATTATCTGTATCAAACAACCCCCATAGAAGCGTACTTCCCGATTTTCGGTATTTTGAATGTTGTGTCATCAATATCCTATCGAAACGGATGATATTTAATAGTCCTTTGGTGGTATAAAACTTTCCACCTGAAATTGTCCGGTATTGTTCCATGTCTTTATATAGCCCCCGTAGAAAGGTCCTTCCCAATTTTCGGTATTTTGAAAGTTTTAGCCACATTATTCAAGGGGAATAACTGCAATTTGGTATTTAGTCTTCACTGGAGTTACGAAACTTTCCTCCAGAAATTTATCGGTACAGGTCAACGTTTTATACAGCCTCCATAGAACGGTGCTTCCGATGTTGTTAACTATCCAGATCCAGAATATCCAGGTTTAAGTCTAGTCGGTATTGTCCAATTTTATGTATTTAGCTCAATTCGGAAAATTGTAAATATCTGCCAATATTTTGGAAAGAACAAACATGTCGCCCCATATGAGCGTTTTGAAGGGAGTATTATCAGTTGAGATATATGTACGACTCCTGTAATAAAACGAAATTAAACTAATTGTTCTTATTCACTTCAACACAGTTTGTGGTGGAGGATATAAAAAGTTCGGCCCGGACGAACTTAACGCTTTTCTTACTTGTTTAACTTTTGAGCTAATCCAGCCGAGCTGAATAAACTCTATTAAAATGCGTACACGTAATATCAGTAGTTATAGTTCGTTGTTAGCTAGTGTCCCATTGGTACTAACGAAAGCTCCTGACGTTAGAGCAAATGATCCTGACGTTTATATGACATCCATAAAACTCTCATTGGTATTATTAGAATACCATGGTACATGTCCCTGTGCATAATGACAGGATGCATGAGAGTAAAATATGTAACTTATTTGGTGCGACATTTCAATGTTCAGATTGTGGAATCTGCATTCCATAGACATCATAGAGCAAGATAAAGGGAGAGAGGGAGAGTTAGCGGCAAAGGCAATAGAAATAACTGGATATTTGCTAGCCAGTTTTTTCTATCTCAAATATAAACACAATTTATTTAAACAAATATTGTTTATCAATAAGCAATTGATAGCAACGCTAATACCCTGATTAGGACACAAACATTTGCACAGCAACATGGGGATAAATATTATTGAGGTTTACAATTAAAATGACAACAATTCGGGCAAATCAAGTTGAAATTCGTGTGCGTGTGTGTGAGCGACATGTGGACTAGTAAACATTGATGTTTCTTCAATTGCTGTTATTGTTGCTGCTCTCCAATGTAAATATTTATTTTGCCGTTTGACTAGTTAGCCGGACCACTAACTACAAACATTTACACACACATTCGCACACTCACTCACATTCATACTCAAGTATTGACATTTGCAATTCATTATTTGTTGTCATCATTTTTGCTGTTGTTGTAATTTACATAGTCCTCTTTTTTTGTTTATTTGTTTTTCCATTGTACAGCTTTTGTTGGCTAAGCTATTGTAATTTAATTCAATCAAAAATAATGCACTCTTAGATAAACAAATGCGAATGTTGTTGTTATTGTTATACGAGAGTATCATTAAATTAGTTGTGATTTGTTTTTCAGGATGATTGCTGATGAGTATCGATAGCGGTAATTAATTAATAAGGGAATTTGCATATGAAGTTACATCCATTTATATTAGGGTACGTATAACTATTGACACAAAGTATACGTCCAACAGTAGGCATATGAAGCTTACATTTTTCTGTAAAATATTTTTCCGCAGAAGATCTATTGAGGGTCTTCTTTCCATAAAAGACATCTTGCTGGCCATCCTTTCATAGAACCCATCTTGTTGGCCTTCATCATAGAAGACCTTTAAGGGGCTTCTTTCCTTGGAAGACCTATTGCTGGTCTTCTTTTCAAATAATACCTCATAAGATTCTTCTACCCGAAAAAAACCACTTTAGAGCCTTCTCTTTATATAAGACCTGTTAAGGGTATTCTTTCTCTGGAAGACCTTTTACTTATCTTCTGTAGAAGACCTTTTGAGGGTCTTCTTTTCATAGGGTCTACTATCCATAGAAAACCTTTTGCTAGGCTTCTTCATTGGCCTTCTTTTTCTAGAAGACATCTTAAGGGTCTCCTTTCCTTAGAAGCACAGGTTGGCTAACATATATTCTTACGAAATCCACCCATCAAATGTTCAGGTTGACTTTGAATACATTTTTTCACGTGGCCCTTGGAAAAGCCCTTGTGAAATTCAGGCTTTTGAAGCACAGGTTGACTGAGAAAATATTCTATCGAAATCCGCATTTATGAAAAATTCTTATGAATTCCAGGCGCATGGAACTCAATTTGCCTGAGAAAATATTCGGCCAAAATCCACGCTTATGAAGTATAAATTCGCCTTCAAAAATTGATCAAATATATTGACCTTAAAAAACTTTTTATGAAATTTAGATGTGAAGCATCTCAGCCTTGAAACCCCTCTTCTGAAATCCAGTTTTATGAAACTTAAGTTGGCTGAGAAAATATACTTTAGAAGTCGACGATAATGGAGCTTACATTGCCTTTGAAAAACCCCTTCTAAAATCTAGGCTTATGAAGCTCAGGTTGTCTGAAAAAATAATTATAAAATTTAGATTGACCTTGAAAACATTCCTTAGAAATCAACGCTTATGAAATTATTCTTTAGAAATCCAAGCTTGTGAAGCTCATGATTGCTATGAAAACATTGTTTTGAAATCCACGCTTATGAAGCTCAGGTTGGCTGAGAAATTATTGTTTTGAAATCCAAGCTTGTGAAGCTCAAGATTGCTTTGAAATCATTGTTTTGAAATCCACGCTTATGAAGCTCAGGTTGGCTGAAAAAATTATTCTTTAGAAATCCACACTTATGAAGCTCAGGTTGGCTGAAAAAATTATTCTTTAGAAATCCACACTTATGAAGCTCAGGTTGGCTGAAAAAAATTATTCTTTAGAAATCCACACTTATGAAGCTCAGGTTGGCTGAAAAAATTATTCTTTAGAAATCCACACTTATGAAGCTCAGGTTGGCTGAGAAATTATTCTTTAGAAATCCACGCTTATGAAGCTCAGGTTGGCTGAAAAAATTATTCTTTAGAAATCCACGCTTATGAAGCTCGGGATGGCTGAGAAATTATTCTTTAGAAATCCACGCTTATGAAGCTCGGGATGGCTGAGAAATTATTCTTTAGAAATCCACGCTTATGAAGCTCGGGATGGCTGAGAAATTATTCTTTAGAAATCCACGCTTATGAAGCTCAGGTTGGCTGCGAAATTATTCTTTAGAAATCCACGCTTATGAAGCTCAGGTTGGCTGGGAAATTATTCTTTAGAATTCCAAGCTTATGAAGCTCAGGTTGGCTGAGAAAATATTTTTAAATAAATCCACGCCTATAAAGCCTAAATTGGCCTCGGATTTTTTTAAGAAATTCATTCCTATGTAGCTTGAAAACATTTTTTTAGAAATCTGAAAGTGTCGAAAGCTAAAGTTGGCCTAGAAGTTATTCTCAGAAATTCAAGCTCAAAAGTTTCGTGGTGGCCTTTAAAATATTGTTAAGTAATCAACATTTACAGAGCTCAGACCGATTGTTAAACTTTGTCCAATAAAGCCCTCGAAAAATAAAACATGTTATCCTCATACTAGCTTAATTCCATAAAATTAATTGGAAAATAAAAGGATATCATTATCCTGGTAAATTGCTTCGCAAGATTTTTCCCATTTATCTTTTCCAACACTGCATTAATTTCAGAAAATCAAAGTTTTTCTCAAGAAATAATTGCAGAAAAAAACTTTTCCCAATTAAACTGATTTATTGAAAAATCAAAAACATAGCTACCCACCCTACCAACCAACAATTCTCTCACGCCACTTTTAAGACCTGTTGATCATCTAACTAAACGCCAGCAAAGGAAGCCAGCCCCCACCCAGCCGCCATCAATCATGTTTTGTAGTTTTTAAAAAAGTAAGCAGGGGAAAAGGGGGCTAAGGAAAATGGAGAAAATACAAAATACATCAATCTTGTAGTCTATCAGGTAAAGGGAAGTGAAGTCTGTAGCGAATCGAGGACACATTGAAAACTTTAACAGAAAAAGAACAATGGAGAACACACAAAAGATGTGACAAAACATCTCATTAAGAATTCATTATTTGGAAAAGTTTATAGCAGCCTATGTGGATGATGCCTTCCGTCTCCCGCATTAGATATGGCGGCAAGGTGTATGGTGTCATTGATGATGTGATTACATACCAGTCACTCATTTACAACAGCATTGGGAACGAACACAAAAAGCCCTAATCGTTGTTGTCTTCTTTTTTTGTGCCCGACAACAATAATCCAAATGCCAGGATAGACTAAACCAGAGAATGAAAATTGAAAAAAAAAAACAACAAGTGAACAAAAAAACTGTAACGTAAAACAGATATAACTCAACTTGACACTTCAATTTCCCTGCAAAAAAGAAGAAAATAGCAACGCATTCTAAAAAGAAAACTGTTGAGCCAGCATCTCCTCTCATTGGAAGGACTCCTTATTCACGTCTGTTTGCTAAGCAGCTCCACTTACTTCCATTATATTGTTCATCCCAACAGAAAAAATAAATCTTTTGAATTGAAATAAACAAATTGGGCAGATGTTGCCTGCCTTGTTTACTTTTTTTCTCGACGTATCACAGCTCTGTCTTCCTGTTATGATCTCTCAGGAACACGTATCCTTCATGGCTTTATGTTTGAATGCACGGCTGGTTTGTAGTTCATGTGGCTTGTTTTTGAGTGACTAATATTATAGCGTGACAGTCAAAAGAACAGGTGGCTTCAGCAAATTGTGTTCTGTTTTTTTCCTGGTTACAAATTTGGCAGGCACACCAATTGACTACCGGTAGAAATTTCAAAAAAAAGAGGCAAAGAAGCATTTGAAAATACAAAATAAGGGATTTCGAAATAAATAAGTTTGCACTTAATTTTTTATCCAAAGTTAAAGTAGGTATAAAATATAAAATCCTAAGCTATGTTATATATTTTTCAAAAATATATTTTCATTGTCAACATGAGCTCCATAGGAGTGGGCCTTTACGAATGCATATTTGTTAAGCTACATAACGGTGGACTCCAACTTGCGCATGGACTTCTAAAGAATAGTTTCTCAGTCAAGATGAGCTTTAAAGCCTGGATTTCATAAGATTTTTTCAGAGCCCACCTGAGCATCATAAGCTTGGGTTTGTTGAATTTTTCAAGACCAATCTAATCTTCAAAAGCCTGAATTTTTAAAGAATAATTTCGTAAGCAACATGAGCTTCATAGGCGTGGATTTCTTAAAACTATTTTCTAGGCCAATCTATGCTTCATATGCGTGGATTTTTGAAGAATATTTCTTAGGCAACCTGATCGTCACAAGTGTGGATTTTTAAAGAATATTTTCTTAGGCAACCTCTGCTGCATAAGCGTGGATTTTTAAAGAATATTTTCTTAGGCAACCTCGGCTTCATAAGCGTGGATTTTTAAAGAATATTTTCTTAGGCAACCTCAGCTTCATAAGCGTGGATTTTTAAAGAATATTTTCTTAGGCAACCTCTGCTGCATAAGCGTGGATTTTTAAAGAATATTTTCTTAGGCAACCTCTGCTTCATAAGCGTGGATTTTTAAAGAATATTTTCTTAGGCAACCTCTGCTGCATAAGCGTGGATTTTTAAAGAATATTTTCTTAGGAAACCTCTGCTGCATAAGCGTGGATTTTTAAAGAATATTTTCTTAGGCAACCTCTGCTTCATAAGCGTGGATTTTTAAAGAATATTTTCTTAGGCAACCTCTGCTTCATAAGCGTGGATTTTTAAAGAATATTTTCTTAGGCAACCTCTGCTTCATAAGCGTGGATTTTTAAAGAATATTTTCTTAGGCAACCTCTGCTTCATAAGCGTGGATTTTTAAAGAATATTTTCTTAGGCAACCTCTGCTTCATAAGCGTGGATTTTTAAAGAATATTTTCTTAGGCAACCTCTGCTTCATAAACGTGGATTTTTAAAGAATATTTTCTTAGGCAACCTCTGCTGCATAAGCGTGGACTTTTAAAGAATATTTTCTTAGGCAACCTCTGCTGCATAAGCGTAGATTTTTAAAGAATATTTTCTTAGGCAACCTCAGCTTCATAAGCGTGGATTTTTAGAGAATAATTTCTTAGGCAACCTCAGCTTCACAAGCGTGGATTTTTAAAGAATATTTTCTTAGGCAACCTCAGCTTCATAAGCGTGGATTTTTAAAGAATATTTTCTTAGGCAACCTCAGCTTCATAAGCGTGGATTTTTAAAGAATATTTTCTTAGGCAACCTCTGCTTCATAAGCGTGGATTTTTAAAGAATATTTTCTTAGGCAACCTCTGCTTCATAAGCGTGGATTTTTAAAGAATATTTTCTTAGGCAACCTCTGCTTCATAAGCGTGGATTATTAAAGAATATTTTCTTAGGCAACCTCTGCTTCATAAGCGTGGATTTTTAAAGAATATTTTCTTAGGCAACCTTTGCTTCATAAGCGTGGATTTTTAAAGAATATTTTCTTAGGCAACCTCTGCTTCATAAACGTGGATTTTTAAAGAATATTTTCTTAGGCAACCTCTGCTGCATAAGCGTGGACTTTTAAAGAATATTTTCTTAGGCAACCTCTGCTGCATAAGCGTAGATTTTTAAAGAATATTTTCTTAGGCAACCTCAGCTTCATAAGCGTGGATTTTTAGAGAATAATTTCTTAGGCAACCTCAGCTTCATAAGCGTGGATTTTTAAAGAATATTTTCTTAGGCAACCTCAGCTTCATAAGCGTGGATTTTTAAAGAATATTTTCTTAGGCAACCTCAGCTTCATAAGCGTGGATTTTTAAAGAATATTTTCTTAGGCAACCTCAGCTTCATAAGCGTGGATTTTTAAAGAATATTTTCTTAGGCAACCTCAGCTTCATAAGCGTGGATTTTTAAAGAATATTTTCTTAGGCAACCTCTGCTTCATAAGCGTGGATTTTTAAAGAATATTTTCTTAGGCAACCTCTGCTTCATAAGCGTGGATTTTTAAAGAATATTTTCTTAGGCAACCTCTGCTTCATAAGCGTGGATTTTTAAAGAATATTTTCTTAGGCAACCTCTGCTTCATAAACGTGGATTTTTAAAGAATATTTTCTTAGGCAACCTCTGCTGCATAAGCGTGGACTTTTAAAGAATATTTTCTTAGGCAACCTCTGCTGCATAAGCGTAGATTTTTAAAGAATATTTTCTTAGGCAACCTCAGCTTCATAAGCGTGGATTTTTAGAGAATAATTTCTTAGGCAACCTCAGCTTCACAAGCGTGGATTTTTAAAGAATATTTTCTTAGGCAACCTCAGCTTCATAAGCGTGGATTTTTAAAGAATATTTTCTTAGGCAACCTCAGCTTCATAAGCGTGGATTTTTAAAGAATATTTTCTTAGGCAACCTCTGCTTCATAAGCGTGGATTTTTAAAGAATATTTTCTTAGGCAACCTCTGCTTCATAAGCGTGGATTTTTAAAGAATATTTTCTTAGGCAACCTCTGCTTCATAAGCGTGGATTTTTAAAGAATATTTTCTTAGGCAACCTCTGCTTCATAAGCGTGGATTTTTAAAGAATATTTTCTTAGGCAACATCTGCTTCATAAGCGTGGATTTTTAAAGAATATTTTCTTAGGCAACCTCTGCTGCATAAGCGTGGACTTTTAAAGAATATTTTCTTAGGCAACCTCTGCTGCATAAGCGTAGATTTTTAAAGAATATTTTCTTAGGCAACCTCAGCTTCATAAGCGTGGATTTTTAGAGAATAATTTCTTAGGCAACCTCAGCTTCACAAGCGTGGATTTTTAAAGAATATTTTCTTAGGCAACCTCAGCTTCATAAGCGTGGATTTTTAAAGAATATTTTCTTAGGCAACCTCAGCTTCATAAGCGTGGATTTTTAAAGAATATTTTCTTAGGCAACCTCTGCTTCATAAGCGTGGATTTTTAAAGAATATTTTCTTAGGCAACCTCTGCTTCATAAGCGTGGATTTTTAAAGAATATTTTCTTAGGCAACCTCTGCTTCATAAGCGTGGATTATTAAAGAATATTTTCTTAGGCAACCTCTGCTTCATAAGCGTGGATTTTTAAAGAATATTTTCTTAGGCAACCTTTGCTTCATATGCGTGGATTTTTAAAGAATATTTTCTTAGGCAACCTCTGCTTCATAAACGTGGATTTTTAAAGAATATTTTCTTAGGCAACCTCTGCTGCATAAGCGTGGACTTTTAAAGAATATTTTCTTAGGCAACCTCTGCTGCATAAGCGTAGATTTTTAAAGAATATTTTCTTAGGCAACCTCAGCTTCATAAGCGTGGATTTTTAGAGAATAATTTCTTAGGCAACCTCAGCTTCATAAGCGTGGATTTTTAAAGAATATTTTCTTAGGCAACCTCAGCTTCATAAGCGTGGATTTTTAAAGAATATTTTCTTAGGCAACCTCAGCTTCATAAGCGTGGATTTTTAAAGAATATTTTCTTAGGCAACCTCAGCTTCATAAGCGTGGATTTTTAAAGAATATTTTCTTAGGCAACCTGAGCTTCATAAGCGTGGATTTTTAAAGAATATTTTCTTAGGCAACCTCAGCTTCATAAGCGTGGATTTTTAGAGAATAATTTCTTAGGCAACCTCAGCTTCATAAGCGTCGATTTTTAAAGAATATTTTCTTAGGCAACCTCAGCTTCATAAGCGTGGATTTTTAAAGAATATTTTCTTAGGCAACCTCAGCTTCATAAGCGTGGATTTTTAAAGAATATTTTCTTAGGCAACCTCAGCTTCATAAGCGTGGATTTTTAAAGAATATTTTCTTAGGGAACCTAAGCTTCATAAGCGTGGATTTTTAAAGAATATTTTCTTAGGCAACCTCAGCTTCATAAGCGTGGATTTTTAAAGAATATTTTCTTAGGCAACCTCAGCTTCATAAGCGTGGATTTTTAAAGAATATTTTCTTAGGCAACCTCAGCTTCATAAGCGTGGATTTTTAGAGAATAATTTCTTAGGCAACCTCAGCTTCATAAGCGTGGATTTTTAAAGAATATTTTCTTAGGCAACCTCACCTTCATAAGCGTGGATTTTTTAAGAATATTTTCTTAGGCAACCTCACCTTCATAAGCGTGGATTTTTAAAGAATATTTTCTTAGGCAACCTCACCTTCATATACGTGGATTTTTAAAGAATATTTTCTTAGGCAACCTCACCTTCATAAGCGTGGATTTTTAAAGAATATTTTCTTAGGCAACCTCAGCTTCATAAGCGTGGATTTTTAAAGAATATTTTCTTAGGCAACCTCAGCTTCATAAGCGTGGATTTTTAAAGAATATTTTCTTAGGCAACCTCAGCTTCATAAGCGTGGATTTTTAAAGAATATTTTCTTAGGCAACCTCAGCTTCATAAGCGTGGATTTTTAAAGAATATTTTCTTAGGCAACCTCAGCTTTATAAGCGAGGATTTTTAAAGAATATTTTCTTAGGCAACCTCAGCTTCATAAGCGTGGATTTTTAAAGAATATTTTCTTAGGCAACCTCAGCTTCATAAGCGTGGATTTTTAAAGAATATTTTCTTAGGCAACCTCAGCTTCATAAGCGTGGATTTTTAAAGAATATTTTCTTAGGCAACCTCAGCTTCATAAGCGTGGATTTTTAAAGAATATTTTCTTAGGCAACCTCAGCTTCATAAGCGTGGATTTTTAAAGAATATTTTCTTAGGCAACCTCAGCTTCATAAGCGTGGATTTTTAAAGAATATTTTCTTAGGCAACCTCAGCTTCATAAGCGTGGATTTTTAAAGAATATTTTCTTAGGCAACCTCAGCTTCATAAGCGTGGATTTTTAAAGAATATTTTCTTAGGCAACCTCAGCTTCATAAGCGTGGATTTTTAAAGAATATTTTCTTAGGCAACCTCAGCTTCATAAGCGTGGATTTTTAAAGAATATTTTCTTAGGCAACCTCAGCTTCATAAGCGTGGATTTTTAAAGAATATTTTCTTAGGCAACCTCAGCTTCATAAGCGTGGATTTTTAAAGAATATTTTCTTAGGCAACCTCAGCTTCATAAGCGTGGATTTTTAAAGAATATTTTCTTAGGCAACCTCAGCTTCATAAGCGTGGATTTTTAAAGAATATTTTCTTAGGCAACCTCAGCTTCATAAGCGTGGATTTTTAAAGAATATTTTCTTAGGCAACCTCAGCTTCATAAGCGTGGATTTTTAAAGAATATTTTCTTAGGCAACCTCAGCTTCATAAGCGTGGATTTTTAAAGAATATTTTCTTAGGCAACCTCAGCTTCATAAGCGTGGATTTTTAAAGAATATTTTCTTAGGCAACCTCAGCTTCATAAGCGTGGATTTTTAAAGAATATTTTCTTAGGCAACCTCAGCTTCATAAGCGTGGATTTTTAAAGAATATTTTCTTAGGCAACCTCAGCTTCATAAGCGTGGATTTTTAAAGAATATTTTCTTAGGCAACCTCAGCTTCATAAGCGTGGATTTTTAAAGAATATTTTCTTAGGCAACCTCAGCTTCATAAGCGTGGATTTTTAAAGAATATTTTCTTAGGCAACCTCAGCTTCATAAGCGTGGATTTTTAAAGAATATTTTCTTAGGCAACCTCAGCTTCATAAGCGTGGATTTTTAAAGAATATTTTCTTAGGCAACCTCAGCTTCATAAGCGTGGATTTTTAAAGAATATTTTCTTAGGCAACCTCAGCTTCATAAGCGTGGATTTTTAAAGAATATTTTCTTAGGCAACCTCAGCTTCATAAGCGTGGATTTTTAAAGAATATTTTCTTAGGCAACCTCAGCTTCATAAGCGTGGATTTTTAAAGAATATTTTCTTAGGCAACCTCAGCTTCATAAGCGTGGATTTTTAAAGAATATTTTCTTAGGCAACCTCAGCTTCATAAGCGTGGATTTTTAAAGAATATTTTCTTAGGCAACCTCAGCTTCATAAGCGTGGATTTTTAAAGAATATTTTCTTAGGCAACCTCAGCTTCATAAGCGTGGATTTTTAAAGAATATTTTCTTAGGCAACCTCAGCTTCATAAGCGTGGATTTTTAAAGAATATTTTCTTAGGCAACCTCAGCTTCATAAGCGTGGATTTTTAAAGAATATTTTCTTAGGCAACCTCAGCTTCATAAGCGTGGATTTTTAAAGAATATTTTCTTAGGCAACCTCAGCTTCATAAGCGTGGATTTTTAAAGAATATTTTCTTAGGCAACCTCAGCTTCATAAGCGTGGATTTTTAAAGAATATTTTCTTAGGCAACCTCAGCTTCATAAGCGTGGATTTTTAAAGAATATTTTCTTAGGCAACCTCAGCTTCATAAGCGTGGATTTTTAAAGAATATTTTCTTAGGCAACCTCAGCTTCATAAGCGTGGATTTTTAAAGAATATTTTCTTAGGCAACCTCAGCTTCATAAGCGTGGATTTTTAAAGAATATTTTCTTAGGCAACCTCAGCTTCATAAGCGTGGATTTTTAAAGAATATTTTCTTAGGCAACCTCAGCTTCATAAGCGTGGATTTTTAAAGAATATTTTCTTAGGCAACCTCAGCTTCATAAGCGTGGATTTTTAAAGAATATTTTCTTAGGCAACCTCAGCTTCATAAGCGTGGATTTTTAAAGAATATTTTCTTAGGCAACCTCAGCTTCATAAGCGTGGATTTTTAAAGAATATTTTCTTAGGCAACCTCAGCTTCATAAGCGTGGATTTTTAAAGAATATTTTCTTAGGCAACCTCAGCTTCATAAGCGTGGAATTCTTGAAAATATTTTCGAGGCCAACCAAAGCTTAATAACAGTGGATTGTTGAAGAATATTTCCTTACGCAGCCTAAGCGTGGATTTTAGAAAAATATTTTTTAGGCAGTCTGAGTTTATAAGCGTGGATTTTTGTAGAATATTATCTTAGGCAACATGAGCTTCATATGCGTGGGTTGTTGAAGAATATTTTCTTATGCAACCTGATCTTCATAGGCATGGATTTCTTAAAAATATTTTCAAGCCCCACCTGAAGATTTTTGACGAATATTTTTTTAGACCATCTGAGCATCATAAGCGTGGATTTTTGAAGAAATTTTCTTAGGCAGCCTGAGCTTCATAAGCGTGGATCTTGGCAACCTGAGCTTCATAAGCCTGGATTTCTTAAGAATATTTCATAGGCCAAGTCGAGCTTCATAAGCCTCGATTTCTTCAGAATATTTCCTACGCCAACTTGAACATCCTAAGCCTGGATTTCTTAAGAATATTTCCCACACCAAGTGTCCTTAACCTGGATTTTTAAGAATATTTCCTACACAAAGTTGAGCGTCCTAAACCTGGATCTCTTAACAATATTTCCTACTCCATGTTGAGTCTCCTAAGCTTGGATTTCTTAAGAATATTTCCTAGGCCAAGTTGAGCTGCATAAACCTGGATTTTTGATGAATATTTTCAAGGCCATTCTAAGTTTCATTAAGCTAGATTCTTTATTCATCGCCCAAGTTGAACTTCGTCAGCCTGGCTTTCTCATTGTGTCCTTATTTGATTGTAACATTATGTCTAATTGAAAACTATTCAATTTATGGTCTTTCCCCAAATTCTGTCTTTTACTAGTCCTCTTCTCCTCCATCACCTTTAACAGATTCCAATTGATTTAAATTCTAACAAAAATACTTTCCTTAAGGTGAATGAAGTGAAGTAAGAAACTGCTAAAAAAGAAGGAGATACCTATTGAATTACACCCTTAAGCCGAGTAAAAAACACTTTTATGAAAAGCTCTTTTCGCATGGCCAGTTTCCTTGAAGTGAGCTCATTTACAGTGTTTTTCTCACCTTCCGTTTGGCCATGGATTCTTATTTGCAAAAAGTACTTCCGTACCTGAAAAATGATGACGAGGAAATGAAAAAATAGCATTTGAATAGTTTACATGAATAGGTGCTGCAGTCAGCAGCAACAAGAAACAGATAGGGCAAAGGACAAAGAGAAGTAACGAAGGCATCTTGTTAAGGTATAATGACCAACAAATGAATGAACGAACGGAAGAATTCCCAAAAGTATTTTAATTGCATTTCGCAGTAAAAAATAAATACAAAAACAAATAAATAATAAACAAGTAATGATAACAAATAGGATTCCGAATGGGGAGAAAAAAGTAATGAATTGCAATAGTGAAATAAATTCTCATTAAAATACAAGTCAAGGGATGTTGGCATCTGCAATGGACAGGTATGAGGTACCTGGTAGATAAGAGTGGGTATTTTATGAATATTTGTAAGCAAATCTGAGCTTCGTAAGCGTGAAATTTAACAATAGTTGTAGGTCAACTTGAGCTTAAAATATTTTAATATGATCAAGAGTTTTTATGGACTAAAATTAAAATAAAGTTCCGCATTCATCAACCATTACTTCGCTCATATATAGGAACGGACACACCGCCACTACATAAAAAATATTTTTATTTTAAATTAAATATTACAAACTTTGGAAACCACACTATAACCTATTTTACCTTCGTATAACCCCTACGGGCCGTCAAATCTTGCCTAAATTCACTAAAGTTCCAACACATTTGTTCATGCAATTTTTTACAAATATTACACTATGCAACACTGAAAATGCAAACAACTTCTAGTGTGCATTTTTTGAAAGTACATATTTAGGCTATAAAAACCCTCGTAGGGTTTTGTCCTGTCAGATCCAGTTCGGATTTTATGGCCTCATCTAAACCGGGCTAAATTTACACTTTTTTACACTGATCAGGCCTTTATCTCAGAAACGAATAGGAATTTGGCCTTGCTGTCTTTAGCAATATTGTAGCCCTAAACTAGTAGAACTTATCTTTTGAAAAAACCACATAAGAAAAACTCCATCTAGGGCATCAAAATCTATAAAATATGGAAAATTTTACGTAATTGCTGAAATTCTGGTCAGTATCGCCTAAGCTATTGGGAGTTGAACCAAATAACCTTTTGCAAAAATCTTCCGAATAAAGTTCTCAACAATTCTTTAGAACATTCTGAAACTCTAAAATGCTTGCTTCACGTTGTTTCAGCGGTATTTTGCATCATATATTTTACAGCACGTATTTCAAACACAGTTCACACCAACAGTTTATTCTCGCATTTCGGATTTCACTACATTTTTGACATTTTTATTAAATCGTCGTTGAAAAATGTGCTGGAAACAACGGTATAGAGACATATTACAACAATGACATGTTCTGAAGAGTTGTGTATTACATTCCTGGGAATATTTTTCCAAAAGAAAATATTCAGAAAAAATTAACGGTTTTGGAGATACGGTGCGAAATGTATAAAAATTGTGGAATTTTTGCATATATTTTGAAATTTGAGGCAATAAATGTAGTTTTTCGAGTTCATTATTTCTCCAAATATTTTATTCTTGTTCTTATCTACAAATTTGCTTCAGAGGTCAGACGAATATTCGCATTGGTTTCAGAGATATAGCCCCGAATTTCTTGAAAAACTCAATATTTAACCATGTTTAGATGGGGCCATAAAATCCGAACTGGATCTGACAAAACAAAACCCAACTAAGGTTTCTTGTCGTTTGGGTCTGTACTTTCAAAAAATCCTCAGTTCAAGTTGTTTGCACAAGATCACCTTAAAAATGTTGCACAGTGTTATTTTATATCTGGCCTCTTGACTGACTTGTCGTTGGTGGTTGTTTGTTCTTTTTATATTTTATGAGTGGTTTTGTGAATGTGGTTGTATGTGTGTGACACATACAAACACTCACATGTGCTAATGTTGATGCTCTTTTCCCAAATGCGTATGACTTCGAGTGCCATTAGTTTTTTTCTTTTCTTTTTTTCAAACCCCTCAACATCCACAACCACTTCTGCCACTGCACTTCACCAAGCTCGAATGTGCCAACTTTTGAAGGATACACTGACATTACAAATCCCATTTGTACAACTACAACAATGACACTTACATATGATGGTTAAGTATCGGGGAAAGGCAGGCAAACGGATGGATGGTCGAATGGATGTATGTTTGGTTAGATGAATTTTTCAAATGCTGTTCAAAGTTATGCGGGTTAATTACACCAGAATACCAAAATCATTGGGTAAATTAATTAAAGAGAAGACGCAAGGTCAAGTCGAACGCCATTAGCATGGATTTCTAAAGAATATTTTCAAGGCCAATCTGAGCTTCATAATATTTTCAAGGCCAAGGCTTCATACGAGCAGATATCTAAAGAACATTTTCAAGGCGTTCAAAAGCCTGTATTCCAATCTCAGCTTCATAAACGTGGGTTTTTAAAAAAATATTTTGTCAGCCAACATGAGCTTCATAAGCCTGGATTTCATAAGATTTTTTTCAAGGCCAATCTAGGCTTCATTAGCGTGGATTTCATAAACATTGTTAAGGGCAAATCTAAGCGTCATAAGCGTGAGTTTCTAAAGAATATTTTCTCAGCCAAACTGAGCTTCATA
Organism: Musca autumnalis; assembly: GCF_047663935.1. Taxonomy (NCBI): domain Eukaryota; kingdom Metazoa; phylum Arthropoda; class Insecta; order Diptera; family Muscidae; genus Musca; species Musca autumnalis. The sequence continues at coordinate 24,641,885 of NW_027411644.1, read as the reverse complement.
AGGCTGGATTTCAACATAAATTGTTCAAGGCCAATCTAGGTTTCATAAGGGTGGGTTTCTAAAGACTATTTTCTCAGCCAACCTGAACTATTTAAGCCTGGATTTCATAAGATTTTTTCAATGCCAATTTAGGCATCATAAGCCTGGATTGCGTAAGATTTTTTCAAGAGAAAACCAGCTTGGTTTTCTTAAGCATATTTTCTATGTCAATCTGAGATTCATAAGCCTGGATTTTATAATTTTTTTTTCAAAGGCAAACTAGGCTTCATAAGTGTAAGTTTCTAAAGGATATTCAGCCAACCTGAGCTTCATAAGCCTGGATAATCTAGGCTTCATAAGCTTGGATTTCATAAGAATTTTCTAGGCTTCATAACCCTGGATTTCATAGGCATTTTTTAAATGCCAATCAAGGCTTCATAAGTCTGGATTTCATAAAAAAATGTCATGGCCAATCTAGGCGTCAACTCCTGAACACCGAAAAATGTTCGAATAATCCGACGATTGTAGTTGGCAGGGATTTATGAGAGTGTGTGTGTTTGCCCGAGTGGGTCTGTGTGTGTGTGTGAAAGCATGACTTCAATCACTTAGCAAATAATTAACTTAAATAACTATTGTCGTCTTTGGGGAGGAAATTATGACAGTTTGAAATATGTATTCAGAAGTGGGTTTCTGAAGACCATTTTCTCAGACAACCTGAACTACAAGGCATGGATTTCACAAGAACTTTTTCAGAACAAATCTATGCTTTATAAGGGTGGGTCTCAGAATAATTTGTCCAAGGCCAATTTATACTTCATTAGCCTGGATTTCATTCGATTTTTTAATTTCTAATCTAAGCTTCATAAGCGTGGCTTTCTTAAAAATATTTTCAAGGTCAATATTGGCTTCACAAGCCTGGATTTCATAAAAGCGTGGGTTTCGTACGAATATTTTCTCAGACAACCTGAGCTTCATAAGCCTGGATTCCATAAGAATTGTTTCAAGGCAAATTTAGGCTTCATAAGCATGGGTTTCTAAAAAATATTTTACCAGCCAACCTGAGCTTTTTAAGCCTAGATTTCATAAGATTTTTTCAATGCCAATCTAGGCGTCAAGTCCTGAACACCGAAAATTTTTCGAATAATCGGACTAATGTAGTTGGAAGGGATTTATGAGAGTGTATGTGTTTGCCCGAGTGGGTCTGTGTGTGTGAAAGCATAACTTCAATCACTTAGCAAATAATTAACTTAAATAATATTTGTCTTCTTTGGGGAGGAAATTATGATAGTTTGAAATATATATTCATAAGTGTGACTCTAAATTGCGTTAAAATTTTTCAATGGCAATCTATGCTTCATATGCCTGCATTTCATCAGAATTTTTTCAATGTTAACCTTGGATTCACAAGCGTGGATTTCTAAAGAATATTTTCTCAGCCAACCTCAGCTTTCTTGAGACTTTTTTCTATTTCAATCCATGCTTCATAAGCCTAGATTTTATAAGAAATTTTTAAGTCCAATCATGGTTTCATAAACCTGGATTTCATAAGAATTTTTGTAAGGTCATTCTGGGCTTCATAAGCCTGGATTTTATGAGAATTTTTTAACGCCAATCTAGGCTTCATAAGTGTTGATTTCTTACAAATACTTCTCAGCCAACCTGAGCTTCATAGGCCTGGATTTCGTAAGAATTTTTGTAAAGCCGATATAGGTTTCATAATCCTGGGTTTCATAACTTTTTTAAAGGCCAGCTGAGCTTCATAAGCCTTGATTTCATAAGAATTTTTCAATTGCATGTTAGGAGTAGTAAGAGTGGACTTTCAAAGGAAACTTTCCCAGCCAATTAGACATCGGTTTCACAACCGAAAAATTCGAAAGAAAATGTTCTCATCTCATAAGAATTTTTCACAGCCAATCCGGGATCCATACACTTGGATTTCTTCAAAATATTTCAAAGCCAATCCGAGATTTGTAAGCGTGAATTTCTTAAAAATATTTTAAAAACAAACTGCGCTCCACATAACTTTAATAGGGGACCAGGGTGCGTTCATTTCCATTTTTTGTTGTTGTTGCTAAAGTGGAAAGTTTCTGTTACCCCCTGTAAATACCATTTTAAAACGAATTCACCAAGCTAAAAACTTCCATTTTCATCATTTCAAATGAAAGCACATCCAACTTTGAATTGAGAACAAAGTGCTACAGCTTCGGAATGAATTTTTACTTAAAATGAAAGTGTTGATGTTCAAGTGTGGCTGGCGATGCAGTGGCTGGCGTATAATGCACTTCACAAAGATATTTTAAGATTTATTGCCGACAATGTTAACCCAAATTTCCGTAATTCCACACGCCACCACAATGTGTGAGAAATTCAGGATTTATTTGCATGGAAGTGGTATGTAATGGGGGTAAGGGAAAAAGACCATCACGCATGCAAAACCCCCTACACAGTGAAAATCAACCATGGTTTTGTTAACCCTTAATGGTTTACAACTACGACATTACTTTTAGCTAGAATTTTAAATGGGAACAAACACACACACATGCAGACTTTCACCCACCCTCCTACACTAATGTATATGAAGGATGGCTTCATAATAATACTGATTGTTTGTTTATGTGAGTGTTGATGAGTGCATGTGTTTGTTTGGAATTTTTATTAGCCGTATCTCCGGTACGGAACACTGGATAAGCAGTTGCAATGACCGAAGTTACAGCGGCATTAGCAGCAGCAACTAACAGCCAGACTCCTAAGGATATCATCACCAAATTGCTTTGTGCCACTTGCAAGCTGGCATACACACACTCCTGACACAGAAAATTTGCGACTAATCGGAGGAATGCATTTTTCAGAGATTTATGGGCATGTGTGTGTTTGTCTGTGCGTGTGAAAGCATGACTTTAGTCACTTAGCAAATAATTAACTTAGATCAATTTTTTGTTCTTTGGGGAGGAAATTGTGACAGTTTGAATTATTTTTATGAGAGTTTTTGTTGGTTACTTTTATGGACTTACAATGTAAGGATTGAAAAATGTGGATATTTCGAAATAAAAGAAAAAGTCAAAAGAGTGAATTTCTTAAAAATATTTTGAGAGGCATTCTGAGCTCCATAAACGTGGATTTTTTAAAAATATTTTTACAGGCGTGAATTTCTTTGAAATTTTTGAAAAACATTCTGAACTTCACAAGCGTAGATTTCTTAAAAATATTTTCTCAACCAATCTGAACTTCACAAACGTGGATTTCTTAGAAATATTTTCTCATATAATCAGATTAAATACATGCAACGTGTGTAGCATATACGTACTGTCATATCGTATTCACCACGGGGAGCATTAAAATATGTAATGCATAAGAATTTGGTATAACGTATTCGACACAGCAGCTACACTTACTTACCTACCATACAAAAGCCTAAATTTATACGCTGGAAACTTCCAAAAACGTATGTTGTAAGCATCAGAAATGTTATTTCATTTTATATTTTTTCATAGGTCATTTAGGTCCATTCATTGCTTTTTTAAAGTCGTAGGTTGGTAAAGCCGTCCTTTGTCCTTTCTAAAATTGTAAAACTTGATTATTTTAAAAGTAGATGATTTAAATTGGTTTTATTTTATTTTTGTCTAAACGACCTTTTTATCAAGTTAGTCATTTCTTTATAACGGATATCCCAGATGCCATCATTTGTGGCTGACTTTCTGACAGACAGGAAGCATCAATTGTTAAAAGACGCATAAAAAGTTAATGAAGTCCTTCCTTTTCATGGTTCAATGGCGCGACAGCAACACAAAAATTAAAAGAAGAAAAACTAATTCAAAGCAACATTGAGGTCGCACTCAGACATATTTATATAATTCAACGCATACAAACAAACAACCACACAAGAATATTTAATGGCATTATCATTATTTTTTATTCCTTTTTTGTTAGATTTTTAAGGTTTTATTGCTTTACTTTATAAAAAGTTTTTGATTGAAAAAGATCTAACAACAGATAATTGTATAAAATAAAATAAAAGTAAAAATTCAATGGAAGTTTCTTGTTGTGGAGATTTTGTTACTTATTTGAGGTCAAAGTCATGATGTGAAAAATAACTGAATCGAAGTGAAAACATTCGAAAATGTATCTTTAAAAGGAAAAAAAAGGAATTAAATGCAAAAGTCATGAAACCCCAAAAGAATCTTAGAGGGACTACATACATATGTATGTTAATGCTACTCGGTTGTGAATACGCTATGACCCCTGCCAGCATTTGGAAGTGAGTTTCTCACTCCCTCGCCTAGGAAGTCACTCCGGAGACACGCCAAGGAAGATCATTGGTGTATTACACAAACAATTTTTTCATGGCCTTATTTTGATTAGCTTTTATCGCGTATGCCGACACTTCGGAGTGACTTCCAAGGCGATTGTTTACATTTATTTAATGATTTAACACATTTGAACTAATATGGGGCGGTGGTGCAGTGGTAAGCTTACTCGCTTTGCACTCTGAAGGTCCGGGTTTGCTTCCCAAGTCAGGCAAACATCACATTTTTAAAATGACAAAATTAATGTAGGCGGAATTTCCAAAGAATAATTTCTCCAAAAGAGCGTACTTCAAAAAAAAAAAAGCAAATAAAAATAAAAAAAATAAAATAAAAAAATATAAAAAAATGGATTTTGTTTTAATTCCAAGAACTATCGCCGAAATGATCTTCCAGAAGTGTCGCTGGAGTGACTTTCAAGACGACACGCCGGCGTGGTTCATATCTTCACAACGGAGGTCACTTCAGGGTGACTTCCCCGACTATCGCTGCGACTGTTTTCATCGCCCTAGGCGACACGCCTAAGTCACTTCCGCAATAGTTTTTGCTTGCAGGGACAACACGTATACGCCACATATGTATGTTGTATGGATTTAATCAGATACTAAACATTTTATATTAAAAAACTGATTTTATAGCTCGGAAGTTGTTTATAAGTTAATGGAATGAAAACAAGTAAAAAAGTATCAGTCGGCTTTGCCGGCAGAGAGATACCCTCAGCTTGTGTATATTGAAACATTTTTTTCCCAAAAAATGTATGTATTTAGGGGGGTTTAAAAATTTTGGGCGTTTGAACCGACAAAAATGTTGATAAGGATTAAAGATCAAAAGTTTTGGGGAGGAGATACTAAAAAGAATTGATCTCCAGACACTACATATGGTGCCATAGGGGGTTTTTACACCCTTCGGGCTGTTTGCTCAAGAAGTATGGACTTGCCCCTGAAAAACTTTTACCATCGTAATTGAGGCAGCGAATGCAAGTTGCTTTAACAAAAATCAAAGTGATTCGATAGCAGATCTTAAAGTGAACTTATCCGAAATTTTGTGTGGGAGGTACCGGATGGAGTGGACAGATATAATCCATATTTGAAACTGATCTATATCTGGTAGATATATTAGGATGTGTAAAGTATGGACCAATTCGGCCAATCCCTTCAAGAGTTACCGTACGAACAATTTGTCCGAACATTTTTGAACTTTTGTGGGGGAGGTACCTGACGGAGTGGACCGATATGGCTTATCTTCGAACTTAAACTATGTTTGGACAAAATATTACTAAGGCCAAATTTTGGATCGAATCGGCAGATCCGTTCGAGAGTTATCTTGCGCTCCAACCACCTCACACGGTGTCATAGGGATTTTTTGCAACTTTCAGGCTATTTTCTCAGGAAATATGGACTTGCCCTTATTGAAACTTGTACCGTCGTATGGGGGGCAGTGAATACAAGTTGCTAAAACAAAAATTAAAGCGATTCGAGAGATGGCCCTAAACTGAACTTTTCCGAAATTTTGTGTGGGACGTACCCGAAGAAGTGGACCGATTGAGTCCATATTAAAATCTTATCTAAGTCTAGTACACATTTCACGATGGGCAAAGTATGGACCAAATCGGTTACTCCCTTCAATACAAATGCGCGCTCAAATTTTCCGAACATTTTCGAACTTTTGTGGGGGAGGTACCGGAAGGAGTGGACCGATATAGCCCATCTTCGAACTTGAACTAAGTTTGGGCAAAATATTACGAGAGCCAAAATTTCAACAGAATCGGTTCATCCGTTCAAGAGTTATCGTGCGCTCCAGCCAGCCAGACAGACAGACGGACGGACATTGCTCAATCGACTCCAAATTGTCTGAAACACATTTCGTCCAAACATACTTGGGGTCTAAAACCATTATTTCGATGAGGCACATTTTGCCCGTATGAAAGTGTATATACCCTCGTTAGCATAAATGCTGAGGGTATAAAAAGAAAAATATCACGTTTTATTCGCCGCTGAACTCAATGACGGTAGCTTCTGTAATGATATTTGATTGAATGTAACGCTCATATAGTCTTTGGAAATATTTAGGGAGCTCACATTTGCTTTAAATATTTGTAAGATATCCACGCTTACGGAGTTTGGATTTGGTTTGAAAATATTTGTAGGAAATCCAAGCTTATGGAGCCCGAATTGGATTTAAAAATATTTGTAAGAAATCCGCATTTATGAAGCCAGGATTTGGTTTGAAAATATTTGTAAGAAATCCACGCTTACGGAGACCGGATTTGGTTTGAAAACATATGTAAGAAATCCACGCTGATGGAGCCCGGATAAGGTTTAAAACAATCTTTAATATTCACGCTTATGAAGTCCGAATTTTGTTTAAAAATATTTGTAAAACTACACGCTTATGAAGTCCGAATTTTGTTTAAAAATATTTGTAAGAAATCCACGCTTATGGAGCACGGATTAGGTTTGAAAATATTTGTAAGAAATCCACGCTTATGGAGCACGGATTAGGTTTGAAAATATTTGTAAGAAATCCACGCTTATGGAGTCCGTATTTGGTTCTATAATATTAGTAAGAAATCCACATTTATGGAGCGCTTACTTGGTTTAAAAATATTTGTAAGAAATCCACGCTTACGGAGACCGGATTTGGTTTGAAAACATTTGTAAGAAATCCACGCCTACGGTGACCGGATTTGGTTTGAAAATATTTGTAAGAAATCACGCTTACGGAGACCGGATTTGATTTAAAAATATTTGTAAGAAATCCACGCTTACGGAGACCGGATTTGATTTGCAAGAAATCCACGCTTATGGAGCCCGGATTTGATTTGAAAATATGTGCAAGAAATCCAAGCTTATGGAACCCCGATTGCCTTTGAAAACATTTGTTAGAAATCCACGCTTATGGAGCCAGGATTTGGTTTGAAAATATTTTTAAGAAATCCGCGCTTATCGAGCCAGGTTTGGGTTTAAAATTATTTTTAAGAGAACCATGTTTGTGAAGCTTAGAATGTCTTTAAAATATTTTTAAGAACATGTCTTTAAAATATTTTTAAGAAATCCGCGCTTATGGAGCCAGTTTTGGGTTTAAAATTATTTTTAAGAAAACCACGTTTGTGAAGCTTGGAATGTCTTTAAAATATTTTTAAGAAATCCACGCTTATGGAGCCAGGGATGGGTTTAAAAGTATTTTTAAGAAAACCACATTTGTGAAGCTTAGAATGTCTTTAAAATATTTTTAAGAAATCCGCGCTTATGGAGCCAGCTTCAGGTTTAAAATTATTTTTAAGAAAACCACGTTTGTGAAGCTTAGAATGTCTTTAAAATATTTTTAAGAAATCCACGCTTGGGAAGCTGAGGTTGCCGTTGAAAATTATTAAGGAATCCACGCTTGGGAAGTTAGGTTGCTTTGCAATTATTTTTAAGAAAATCAAGTTTGTGAAGCTTAGAATGTCTTCAAAAATATTTTAAAGAAATCGACGTTTATGGAGCCCGTATTGGGTTTAAAATTATTTTTAAGAAAATTTCGTTTGTGAAGCTCAGAATTTCTTTTAAAATATTTTTAAGAAATCCCCGCTTACGAAGCTTAGGTTGCATGTGAATTTATTTTTTTTTTTAAGAAAACCATGTTTGTGAAGCTCAGAAGGTCTTTCAAAATAGTTTTAAGAAATTAACTCATGTGACTGATTCTTTAACTTTCGATACGAAATACTCACAGCCTCAAATTTTAATTCAATAAATTTAAACTATAAAAGCACAAGCTGTCATAAAAATATTTCAAACTCTCACCATTTCCTCCCTAAAGAAGACAAAATTAATTTAAGTTAATTATTTACTCAGTAAAGAAAGGCATGAGCCTTCATATACATAGACCCACTCGGGCAAACACATAAATCCCTGTCAAATACATTCGTCCGATTAGTCGAAATTTTTCCGTGTTAAGGAGTGTGTGTTTGTTTGCCAGCTTGCAAATGGCATAAAGAAATTTGCTGATGATGTCCTCAGGCGGCTGGCTGTAGTTTGCTGTTTATGCCGCTGGAACTTCGTTTATTGCAACTGCTTATCTTGTGTTCTGTACCCAAGACATGGCTAATAGAAACAAACACATGCACTCACCAACATACACACACACACATGTAACCAAACAATCAGTAATATTATGAAGGATGTCTTGCAAGTACACGATATTGAGATTGGGCGGATTAAAGTTTGCATGTGTACGGGAGTGCAACTTTGTTCACATTTTAAATTTTAGCTAATAGTAATGTCGTGGTTGTAAACCATTTGCGGTTAACAAAAACATGGTGGATTTTCATTATGTATGGGGGTTTTCATGTCCCCTCTTTCCCCACATTGCATTTCACTTCCCGGATCCCAAATCCTGAATTTCTCACACATTGTGGTGGCATGTGGAATTACGGAAATTTGGGTTAACATTGTCGGCAATAAATCTTAAAATATCTTTGTGAAGTGCATTATAACGGACTGATAGAAAGACAACCAGCATCTACGTCGCGAGAACACTTACATGTTAAAAACAGATAGCTGAATATGTGTTAGAAGTTTTCTTATAGAAAACCCTATTCATTCTGGCTGAATGTAAGTTTTCTTACAGAAGAACTCTGTGGTGAAGTCTGGCTATGGTGGCTTAAAGAGTGTAGCTAATAATGTTCCACAAATATCCCAGCGGGACAAGGGAGACTTCTCTCATATCAATGGGTGCACCCCGATTCATATTAGCTCAATGATATGGGACGTACTGTTTATCGCCGAGTCCGAACGGCGTGTTTTACGACACCACTTGTAGAGAAGTTTTACCTGGCTGAAATACTCAGGAAATGTCGCCAACATTACTGAGGGGTATTTTGCCACCGTTGGAAATTTGATGTTCCCTGGCCTGGGAATCGAACCGCAGACCTTTTGAGTGCAAAGCGGGTGTGCATACCATTGCACCGTTATTGTTCACAAAAAACCCATCCGCTGTATATTGAAACCAATCAATATTATGATGATTTTTAAGCAACTAAAAGGCATAAAATAAGAAATTATTTCGGAGGAAAGCAATTTATGGCATTGGTATTCAGGTGTCAACACGTGTCAATAAAATTGATGAAGCTAGGAAGATATATTTAAAATTCCTCTCAATAAATTGAAAACATTTCCATAAATTTATATGTATTTTCTTTTCTTATTTCAACAACTAAACATAACGGTGATTACAATAACATACACGCAGACACATTTTTGTTTGGTCTGACAAATACCTCATGTGTGGATGGTGGGAGGGTTAACAGAAAATTGCCCAGATGATTCTTCAAAAAATATTTTGCTTCACATCCATTCATGGATGTTCATAAGACTGCTGTAATAAAGATTCATAATTTAAATCAACACCAACACATGTTATACACGCACACATACATTAATGTATGCACATGGACATACACGTGTATTAGGCCGGGGCGATTTGTGTGGAACGAAACAAACCTTAATGAGCCCTTCGCGTTTCTGATTCCTGGGATTGAACTGAGCAAAAAAAGTCTGCTGGACCATATCTCTACGATGAAAATCGAGCCTCCCGATTTTGATTTTAAGTTATTTATCCACGTTATTTTGAAATTTTGGCATATAACAGCTAAACCATTAAGATTTTCGATCCAATACACGGACAAAAATAGAAGCCAAGACGGTAATTAAGAACTCTCTAATACATCGCAAAAGAATTGGAACGCTCCTTCAGGCGGTTTTGGCCTTGAGAAGGTGCAAACTTTTGGGAAAATGTCGATAAATGACACTGTGCTACAAAAGTTGACCAGAAAAATATTCAAGCGTTCTGATTCAAAATTCTATCGTGTTTGGATCTATGGACAACAAAAATGCCTTTAGTTCGTTTTGATCACTTCGTTTTAATTATTTATAACGGTAAAAGTTGTGAAAATCGGCCTAACGTGTATATATATATATGAGTGTGTGTGTTTTTACATTAATGTTGATTGTTATTTATTATTTTTCAAAAGTGTCGATGGCTGCGGAGAACAGACTCTTCAACATAAATAACAAAAAGATCCATCATCCAGATTCATGCACACATTATCATCATCAGCATCATCATCGTTGTGTTTTCACTTCACATACATCTACCTTAAATAATAACAGCGTTTATATTTTGTGGTTAGGTTCATTACTAATGCTCTTTTGCTGCTGTTATTCGAACAGCATTTTTGGCAATTTTGAAATTTTCAAAGAAGGGATGGACCGACAGACAGGCAGGCATGTGTGGTACCCTAACCTACACAAATACATACATACAAATACAAATGTATGTCTTTCACTGTCACAGAATTTAGATACGGGAATATGGCACATAGGGAGAAGGGGGAGAGGGAGGAGAACTATCATTCAGCCTTTGACAACAAATGTGTAACCGGATTCCTGTTACTCAGAACAAATTTTACCTACAGTGATGGATAACGTATTATCCACATCGATGGATACAAAATTTATCCACATTGGTGGATAAGAATATAATCCGCAAGGGTGGGAAATATATTACCCACCTTAAAGAATAAAAATATTATTATTATATATAATATATATACAAAAAATAATTACAAGACAATTCGGCCAGATTATGAAAGAGGACCGAAAAAAGAAGACACGTGTATCGGCGTTTTGAAAGTTTACGTCGGGAAGTAACCTAAATAGGCGTGGAAAGTTCCGCCCATTTCTACAGGTTTTGAAATGAATCCTTGCATTTTAGGTATAAAGTGTCTTTGGCAATATTACTGACAACAATGCGGGGTGACTTTTTATGAAAAAAATTAACCCTCATGCGAGTTCCAAACGGTTCTTTTTGGTCCTTTTTTCAAAAACGTTTAAAAACTCCTTTAAAATGTGATCGTATTAGATCAAAATATTCGACAAAATTATTTGTCATAAAATTTTACTATAGGTCCCCGAATACACCAAAACTGTAAATCGTACCTAAACGCCAGGAATCTGCCAAAAGTAAAATCACGTTTTAGGGTTAATGTTGTACTTTATCTGAGTTTATTAAGTTTTGTCCCACAAAACTTCATTCTAGATAGAAGACGTCAAAGACAAAAGTATTCTCCATCAAATTTCAATATAAGTCGCCGAATAAATGAAATATGTATTTGCAATATATATCAAGAAAATATATACATCAAATTTACCAACAAAACACCCAAATATTTTTTGAATAAATTTGTATTGTTCTTTTTTTGAGTTGATGCATGAAAGTAACATGAAATTTAGTTCTAGACGAAAGGTGTTAAAAAAAGAAATATTCTACACAAAATTTCATTGTAAGTCTTAGAACAAACTATATATCTGAGTAAAATACTTTGTTAAGAAAATCACGTTACAAAATTAGATATTATAGGTAGAAATTATTTGTTAAACTTTTAGACTTTTAATTCAAATTTATTCCATACTGAGTCAAAATCTCTTAAAATACCTTACTTTTTGGGGGTTGTGTCAACAAAGAAATGTTTCAAATCAAATTGCATTATGAGTCTCTGAATAAAAGAAATTTGTAGCTATAATATTTAACATCTCCAAAAGCTTTCGCTTTTTATATATGATTTAGGACCATATTCTACCGTTTTTATTCACATTTTCGTTATCTTCGGTCACAAAATATATTTTATTGATGTTTTTTCATAATAAATTCTTGCAGAAGATTATGTGTGCCCGATCGTAACTGTTCTTTGGAATATTTATGGTGAATATATATAGGGAAAATATTGATAACCCTGATCAGACTTTGTAAAATTACGTATTTTTGTACTATAAACTAAAATAACGTCATCAGTTTGAAGCATTGAGGGGTTTTTTTATTGGGATAGCGTTTGCAATTTTGTTTTTTTTTTTTTTCAAAATAGTCTGGCTTAATCCCATTGTTGTTGTTTTAATATTTTAAAACAATTATTTTATTAGTGGAAAAGATTTGGCATTGTTCGCCAAGGGGTAAGGCAGGGAATACTATAGTTTCGATCCACGCCACTGGATCTCATCTGTTCCCTTGTTTCTTGTTTGTGGATATTCTCCACCGAAGTTATTTTTCAATAACTTCTTCAACAAGAAACTTTTTATACCCAAACATCAATCGTCAGCTCGAAGTATAAAGGTAAGCAAAGAAAAAAGTTCAATGAGAAGTTTTTCCTTGGCAACCTCATACAACTCCGACGAAAGTGTCTGCGAAAACAATTCAAACCTCTTCCACTTGTATGTGTCGCCGAATTTCGACGAATGAACACACCAAAATTTGGTTGGTCTGCTTTACAGCAAAAACAACACACGTCGTGCCAGTGTCTTCAGTTTGAAGCATTGTGGCGTTTTTTTATTGTCCTTACCTTACCCCTTGGCGAACAATGCCAAATCTTTTCCACTAATAAAATAGTTGTTTTAAAATATTAAAACAACAACAATGGGATTAAGCCAGACTATTTTGAAAAAAACATAACGTCATCAGGATAAGTCATTGGTTCCTGATACTGTATGTGAAAATGCGGGGATAGTCTACGGCTATTGTCCAGTGAATATATATCTGACATACGAGTCCTAACATCCATGGTTTTGGCATGGTCCTAAATACTCTAATGATGGCACTACTCCTGCTCTGATAAAATTGACAGAATTAACCCTTGAAATCAAAGTAACTAGCCATATCCTAACTAAATTTGTTATGATCATTCATGATACACACATGTATGTCAATTCCGAATTATATTGAAATTTGATGGAGATTATTTTTGTCTTTGACGTCTTCTATCTAGAATGAAGTTTTGTGGGACAAAACTTAATAAACTCAAATAAAGTACAACGTTTACCCTAAAACGTGATTTTACTTTTGGCAGATTCCTTGCGTTTAGGTACGATTTAGAGTTCTGGTGTATTCGGGGACCTATAATAAAATTTTATGACAAATAATTTTGTAGAATATTTTGTTCTGATACGATCACATTTTAAAGGAGTTTTTAAACGTTTTTGAAAAAAAAGACCAAAAAGGCCCGTTTAGTGGCTCGCATTAGGGTTAATTTTTTCATAAAAAGATACCCCGCATTGTTGTCCGTAATATTGCCAAAGACAATTTGTACCTAAAATGCAAGGATTGTAAGGAATCTGATGTCGAATATTTCAAAACCTGTAAAAAAGGGCGGAACTTGCCACGCCTATTTAGGTTACTTCCCGACGTAAAGTTTCAAAACGCCGATACACGTGTCTTCTTTTTTTCGGTACTCTTTCATAATCTGTACGGGGTCTCTTGTAATTTTAAAAAGTTCAATTTTGTTGTACAGTGATATTATCCACAATGGTAGCTCAAAATATTATCCAATTCTGTGGATAAAAAATTAATTAATATTTGTGGAAAAGGATATTATCCGTATTTTTGGATAAAACTATTATCCACATTTATGAATAATAATATTATTCACACCTGTGTATAAAACTATAATCTACACTTGTGGATAATAATATTGTCCCCAACTCCGAATAAATATATTATACAAACTTGCGTATAAAAATATTATCCACATAGTGGATAAAACTATTATTCACATTGGTGGATAAAAATATTATCCAAATTGGTGAATAAAAATCTTATACATGTGTGTGGATAAAAATATTATCCGCATTGGCGTATTAAAATATTATCCACAGTTGTGGATATAAATATTATCCGCATTTGTGGATATAAATATTATAAACATTGGTGGCTAAAATTATTATCCACATTAGTGGATAAAAATATATTTCTTTTTTCTCAAGCAAAAGAATGTTCCCTCTGTTCCTATCACGAGATGCGATGTTGCAAAAACTGTGATCACACACAAGTATGGTATGAATAAGTATGTATGTATGTATTTATGTATGTATGTATGTGCACATGAATATATTTGTCACAATTCGTGTTGACAACTGCTGTGACAAGAGAAACAATTTGCATCTTCTGATGCTGAATGCCGCCACAATATTCCACGAAATGTGGGCGCTGACAAGCAGTGACGATATGCGGTGGTGGAATGTTGCATCCTAGAGAGTAGCTTTCAGTGAAAAGCCTTTCTTTGTCTGTACAACTGGGTATTTGATTCTCCACTTCAGCAGACATTTTGGCAGTTGGTCCATATGGCTGGCTGACAAACAAACAGATACGAGCGCACATTCGCGTCACCATAAGCTTTTGAGTTGCCTATTTGCCTAAACACACACACACACACACTTACATCAGGCTCATCACATAGTTGATATGTGTAAGAGTTTCTGCTTGCGGGTAAGGCATTCAAAGAGCATCCTATTGCAGTGACTGGGTGGATGCGTATGACGTGGTTGTGTGTGTGTGTTCGCTTGGAGAAGATCTATTTCTCAATTTGTTTGAATTTGTTCCTCCAAGTTCTTATGTTTGTATTTCTATTGGAAAAGTTTTGTTTTTCATTTTTAGTTGGTGTTGTTGCTGCTGCTGTAGCTTTTGTGTCACACTTAATTTTAATGAAAGCAACACTGCTGTATGATTTTTCACCTCAAGGACTACTAAAAATAACATCAAAAAACAACAACAAAGAGCAATAACCAAAACACATATCTATACACCTCTACACAGATAAACTCAATGACATTTACGAGTCTCTAAATTAAAAAAAAAACTGTGGTGAGGCCGAGCCAGCAATCATCAACGTCATCCGCTCAGCGTCTTCTTTTCTGAGCCCATACAAATATTGTGGCGTCAGTATTCTTTTATCGATCTTCTCCTCTTTTGGCATTTCCATATTCGTCTTTACTCGTTTCATGTTTTTGTTTGCAAAACAAATCAAGAGGAAGCCAAGGCATTGATACCAAAATTGTAGATTCCACCAAAGGCGGCAACGTGCCAAATGTACGCGAAACGGAACCAAGGTGTCTGTTTTGGTTTCTATGCCACAAAGACAGCTAAAAGCCAGGCAGCCTAGCGTCTGTTTCTCCAGGTCCACGTATTTCATGCTTTCATTTCTTTTAAAGATAAAGTTGACACGACAAACGTGGTCGTAGATAATGCAACAAAAACCGAAAGATGGCAAAGTGAAACAAACCACACAAAATAACACTTAGCGAAACGATGCCATTAATTTGTTTCATATATTTATGTGTATTTATATGTGTGTGTGTGTTCGTCTGTATGTAGCTCTAAGTGCTGATATAATTATAGTTGCAGTCAAGGACAAATGTCTGTGATTTATAATAATTGTTATGTTTTTGATAAGAGCGTGTTGGTGAGTGTTAGAAGTGAGACCGTTAATGGGGTTCATTTGACGAAATTGGGCTAAAACAAGAAGAAGAAAATGGTGATAAACATGAGGATAAGGATAAAATTATCCACGTTTGAGGATCAAATTATACCTGTCTGTGAATATTATCCACTTCAGTCGATAACAATATTAAACAAATTGATGGATAAAAATATTATCCGCATTGGTGGATAAATATATTATCCACGGTGTTGGATAAAAATATTTTCCTCCTTGGTGGATAACAATATCATCCATGTTGGTGGATAAAAATATCATCCACGTTGGTGCATAAAAATGTTATTCACGTTGTTGGTATATACAAATTTTATCCACCAGCGTGCATAATGTTTTTATCCACGAGAGCGGATAACATTTTATTCACCAATAACCAATGTGAATAATACTTGTATGCACCTATTCATGTTGGTGCATAAAAAATATTTATTTCCACCAACATTAAAAGAATTATGGATAAAAAATAGTATCTTCTTATTGGTAGATAATAATTTATCTATAATGGATAATATTTTATCCACCAATGTGGATAATATTTTTATCCATCAATTCGGAAAAATTGTTTTCCACCAACATATATTTTTTTATCCACCATCCTGGAAATTGTTTTGTCCATAGTGGATAATATTTTATCCACCAGTGTGGATATTTGTTTTATCCATCTATGTGGATACAATTTTTATCCACCAACATGGGAAAAATATTGTACCCCAACTTGGTTAATATTTTATCCATAGTGGATAATAATTTATCGAGAGTGGATAATATTTTATCCACAAATGTGGATAATATTTTTATCCACAAATGTGTATAATATTTTTATCCACAAATGTGGATAATATTTTTATCCACAAATGTGGATAATATTTTTATCCACAAGTGTGGATAATATTTTTATCCACCTATATGGAAAAATTGTTTTCCACCAACATACTATTTTTATCAACCAACCTGGAAATTGTTTTATCCATAGTGTATAATATTTTATCCACCAGTGTGGATAATTGTTTTATCACCCACTGTGGATAATATGTTTATTCACCGACGTGGATAATTTTTTTATCCACTAACTTGGATAATAGTTTTTATCCACCAATGTGGATAATATTTGTATTCTCCAATCTGGATTATATATTTATTCACCAGCATGGAAACAATTTTGTTCACCTACTTTGATAATATTTTATCCATTGTGGATAATAGTTTATCCATAGTGGATAACATTTTATTCACCAGTGTGGATAAGTTTTTAATCCACCCTCATGGATAATATTGTATCCACATTTGTGGATAATATTTTCATTCATCAAAGTGGATAATATTTTTATATAAAAAGTGGATAATTATGTTACCCAAAATGTGGATAATGTTCTTCTTCGTAAAGGTTAATTAAAATATAATCTACGTAGATGGGTAAAAAATATTATCAACATTGGTGGAAAAGTATTATCCATTTTTGTGGAAAAACATATTATCGTCATTTGTGTATAAAAATAATGTCAATGTTTGCGTGTCTCGCGTACTTACATCCTTTACCATAAGCCGACAAAAAACCTTCGCTTAGCTAAAACTGTTTATTGGTTTATCATACTTATTACACTGTGTGTAATTTTTTGAGTCATGTTTTATTAACCATATTCTGACTCCGCAGTGTGATAGAACACCAAAAATGAGAAGACATGTGTCTCGCCGTTTTTCCCTATCTCATCAACTTTCGCGGTTATAGGCCTCCAAAGGTTTGAGGCTTTGATGTAGAAGGGGTCATTTAGTCAGGACTATATCTTCCAAACCGTTAGGAAATTTGAGTTTATCTCGGAGGCAAATTTGTAGCTCTTGTCTTAAAGAACACAAATTGTGAACACATATAACCCATCAAACTTCATATGCAAGGTCAAAATCGCCATGGTCAAATTTCTTTTAAAATTATTTCTCAAGTTTTGTTATACAGCTTTTAAACCGATCAAATTTGAAGCAAACAGCCAACTACAAAAATTTACCTCAGATCTCAAAAAACATCTTTCTAGAATATACGAACCCTGAAGGAACAGGGCTTATTGGTCAAAATAGCAAAACAATTGCGATTTTTATCCTCTTTTCTCGGCTTCTGCTCCATAGATATAAAACCGTTCAAAATTCAAGAAAACAATCAACAGCAATAGTGTAGCAAAGGCTTCAATAGACAACTTTTTGGAATATGCGAAATGTCTATGAACGGTTCTTAATGGTAAAAATAGCAAAAATCTTTTGAAAATATCCAATTTTTTTACTTTTTTAAGGATACAGTCATATATTCTAGAAAGATGTTTATTGATATCTGAGTTACATTTTTGTAATTTGTTTGCTTCAAATTTGATCGTTTTGATAGCTGTATAACAAAACTTGAGAAAAATTTTAAAAGAAATTTGATCATGGCGATTTTGACCTTGCAGATGAAGCTTGATGGGTTATATGTGTTCACAATTTGTGTTCTTTAAGACAAGAGCTACAAAATTGCCTCCGAGATAAACTAAAATTTCCTAACGGTTTGGAAGATATAGTCCTGACTAAATGACCCCTTCTACATCAAAGCCTCAAACCTTTGGAGGTCTATAACCGCGAAAGTTGATGAGATAGGGAAAACGGCGAGACACGTGTCTTCTCATTTTTGGTGTTCTATCACACTGCGGTGTCAGAATAGGGTTAATAATATGAATGGCCAATAAGGACAACCTCTTCTTACAATTTCCTCAATGTTTGAATTTCTGCTTCTTCCCCGTTCGCTTGCATAGAAATTCCTTGCATGGAAGTCCCTTATTCCACTTATTTTTTCTCCACCGTATGCTATTATTAAATACCAATTCCTTCCTCTACATATGTTATGAGAAACATCAATAATGAGAAAAAGGCTCCTTGACAAGGATAAAACGCAAACATCATTCATCCAAGCTCTCTTAAGTGTTGTAAATGAAAACGGCGACCATTAATAATGAGGTATTAATTAAATATTTAAATTTCATGCCATTTTTTATAAAGAGTTGTTGTGTTAATGGTTGTTGACATTAGGGTTTTTGGGCTGAACGAAGAATTTTTTATGGGACTTTAGTAACACGGAAATGTCAGAGTGGCGTATTAGTTACTTGAGTACTTATACGTAACATTGTATAAGAAGTAATCCACTAAGATGGCATTTTTCCACGAACTTCATTGGAGTGCACAAAGATAGACTGACTTATCTCATAATAATGAGACAACGACTATTTTTATGTATACATCTTGGAAAGTATGTATGTGTTTCCATTGAAGGTTATCCTCCAATAAGCTTCCTTAAGAAATATTTAGAAAGTTCTTACAAAAATTTATTTACACTACATCATTGCATCCCAATATTTGCTTACATTAACAGCATGCATTACATAACAGCATGTATACATACATACATTTGTATATGAGCATGATATTCCATAAAAAATAAAATGCTTGTCTGCCACATTTTCATAAATATTTTCTTATCAATTGCCCACTCAAGTGTTTCATAATTAATCTTCTTAAAATATCTTCATTACAGCACGACAATGAGCTGCAAGAATACGCTTACCACCGACAACGATGATGACTCTGACTCGAATGACTTTTGTAAATGATGGATAGTGGTATTTCATGCAGACATACCTACAATGCATGCTTACAAACATATGAACATGTATGTGTGTATTTTTAATTACACTTTATTATGTTACAGCAGCATATAAGCAGCGAAAGGTATAACAAATTACACACAAAAATATTGGTGTTAAACATAACAATGAACTCAGAAATTTGAGCTATAATTTATAGATGTCATTTAAAAATTCAATTAGGAGTAATTAGAAAATGTAACAGATGTGAATCATATGTTCAGGAGCAGTTTTTGGAAGATAATAACTGCTATCTAGTCGTTAATAAAAAAACAAAATCGTCTTTGAAGAGCTATAATTGAGGAACAGACCAGTTAAAGGAACCATAAAAAATACTATTTTTCTTCTGCGGATCTACTGAAAATAAAACGAAGAAAGGGCCATCTACTCTATAGTAGACGACCCCAGGTCCCATCTACTCTATTGTAGACGACCCCAGGGACCATCTACTCTATAGTAGACGACCGCAGGGGCCATCTCCTCTATAGTAGACGACAGCAGGGGTCATCTACTCTATAGTAGACGACCCCAGGGGCCATCTACTCTATAGTAGACGACCCCAGGGGCCATCTACTCTATAGTAGACGACCCCAGGGGCCATCTACTCTATAGTAGACGACCCCAGGGCCCATCTACTCTATAGTAGACGACCCCACATGCCATCTAGTCTATAGTAGACGACCCCACATGCCATCTAGTCTATAGTAGACGACCCCAGGAGCCATCTACTCTATAGTAGACGACCCCAGGAGCCATCTACTCTATAGTAGACGACCCCAGGGGCCATCTACTCTATAGTAGACGACCCCAGGGGCCATCTACTCTATAGTAGACAACCCCATGTGTCACCTACTCTATTGTAGACGACCCCAGGGGCCATCTACTCTATAGTAGACGATCCCCGAGACCATCTACTCTATAGTAGACGACCCCAGGGGCCATCTATTCTATAGAAGACGACCCCAGAAGCCATCTACTCTATAGTAGACGACCCAGGGGCCATCTACTCTATACTAGACGACCACAGGGGACATATGCTCTATAGCAGCCGATACCAGGGGCCACCTACTCTATTGTAGACGACCCCATGTGCCATCTACTCTATAGTAGACGACCCCAGGGGCCATCTACTCTATAGCAGACGACCGCAGGACTATCTACTCTATAGTATACGACCCCAGGGTCCATCTACTGTATAGTAGACGACACCAGGGGCCATCTACTCTATAGTGGAAGACCACAGGGACCATCCACTCTATGGTATACGACCCCAGGGAACAGCTACTCTATAGTAGACGACTCTATAGCAGACGACCACAGGGGCCATCTACTCTATAGTAGACGACCCCAGGGGCCATCTACTCTATAGTAGACGTCAGCAGGGACCATCTACTCTATAGTAGACTACCCCAGGGGCCATCTGCTCTATAGTAGACGACCCCAGGGGCCATCTACTCTATAGTAGACGTCAGCAGGGACCATCTACTCTATAGTAGACTACCCCAGGGGCCATCTGCTCTATAGTAGACGACCCCAGGGGCCATCTACTCTATAGTAGACGTCAGCAGGGACCATCTACTATATAGTAGACTACCCCAGGGGCCATCTGCTCTATAGTAGACGACCCCAGGGGCCATCTACTCTATAGTGGACGACCCAAGGGGCCATCTATACTATAGTAGACAACCCCAGGTACCATGTACACTATAGTAGACGACCCCAGGGGCCATCTACTCTATAGTAGACGACCACAGGGTCCATCGGCTCTATAGTAGACGACCCAAGGGACCATCTACTGTATAGTAGACGACCGCAGGGGCCATCTACTCTATAGTAGACGACACCAGGGGCTATTTATTCTATAGTAGATGACACTACGGGCCATCTACTCTATAGCAGACGACCCCGAGGGCCATATTCTATAGTTTTTAGTGTCATGCGCTGAGGTTATTTAGCTGTCACCAAAACCAACTGATCCTTGAAATCATAAAACCAGAATAACCTTTAATTCTAAATTTAATGCACGTTTTGTTTATTGTTTTGTTTGTTTTCTTTGTTACGACCTTGTTATGAAGTTAAGCGTTTCTCTATAACGGATATCCCAGCTGCTATCATTTGTGGCTGACTGACAGGCAGGAAGAATCAACTGTTAAAAGACTCATAAAAAGTTAATGAAATCCTTCCTTTTCATGGTTCAATGTAGCGCTAAGCAACGCAAAAATTAGAAGAAGAAAAACGAATTCAAAGTAGCATTGACACGCTTACAGACACACCCCTTGATAAGATTTTCAAGACATACAAACCAGCAACCAAACAAGAATATCTAATCGCAGTATCACTATTTTTATACGTTTTCTTGTTAGATTTTAACGTTTTGTTTTTTTTTTTTTTTTTGCTGTGCAAGAAAATGGAATAAGTTAAAAACACTGATTTTATTATCTTTTCAATAAAGAGCTTTTCGATTGAAAGTAAAATTCAATGAAAGTTTGTTGTTGTCGGGAACAACAATTAGAAATGGTGTCTTAAAAAGGGGTGAAAATTAAAAGCAAAAGTAATGAATCTAAAAATATCTTAAAAGAGACAGTATGTCCAATTACCATTGTCCATACTTTATCTCCTATGACGAATACGTTATGCCAATTCTCATACGCAACTTATCATAATTATACCCCGTGCAGGCTAAACATATTCAGGGCAATCATGAATATTTCCCTCGGAATTTTTCGCACGGAAAATAATTTTAAAAAGTGAAATTCTTTTAAAATCAGTATTTTAAGACGTTTAAAACTACTATAATCACTTAATTATTGAATATTCGACAAAAATATTCCCTTTTTGGACATAAATATGGAAATAAACAATTGTGAAATCGGGGAAAGTGAACAAATTCCGCACGGAATTTTCATTCATGATTGCCCTGATTCTTAAAAAATCCAAACTTAAATCATTCTTAAACAAATTCACGTTTAAAGATATTCTTAAAAAATTCCACACTTAAAAAATATCCTTAAAACATTCACGCTTGAAAATTTCAGGCTAAAAATATTCTTAAAAAGTCCACACTTAAGAACACTCTTAAAAAATCCACTTTTAAAAAAATATTCTTAAAAAGTCCACACTTAAGAATATTCTTAAAAAATCCACTTTTAAAAAAATATTCTTAAAAATCGGAGCCTTAAAAATATTCTTAAAAAACCACCCTAAAAATATTCTTAAAACAATCCACACCTACCAAATATTCTAAAAAACCCACGCTTAAAAAATATCCTTAAAATACCACGCCTAGCAAATATTCTCAAAAAAATGCTTAAAAAATTAACGACTAAACAATATTCTTAAAAAAACCAAGCCTGAGCGTATGATATATTACGCAAAGTATTCGTCTTAAGGAATAGATTCCAGTGGATTTTATGACTTCTGCAAAGAAAATATCTTGCAATTCTTCGTTTCTTCTATCTATTTCGTCCTTGTGATTACTTCTCTAACGTCTTTTTTGTCCATCTGCGTTGTCTCAGGCCTTTGGTAATGATCTTAAACGTTGTTGTCAGCTTGTAAATTTTGTATAGATTTCTGGTAAGAGAAGGGACTAAACGGATATCAAGTTGATGTCATATGTAGAATTGTCCTGTGTAATAGAAGAAAAACAAAAACGAAACTAGAAACCAGCATCACATGTTGCTAGTAACACATGTGAACGTTTATATGAAAACCTTGGGGATACACTCTGACACAGGAATGTAATGATAGATTAAAGAGCACTGTCAGCTTTGGTTTATTTGAACATTTGTAGCATTTTCTTCCTTCATCTGAGATCTGCTCTGCTTTTTGTGTTTCAAGTTGTTTGAAATGACTGCTTGGCTTGTTTGCAAAATACTGGCCCGCTCATACTAAGTGATAAACACAGAGAGTGTTAACATATGGGGATGTGAGAGAGAAAGGTGGGAGGGAGCGTTAGTAGACGTGAGTTCGTATCCTTGTTGTTTGCCATGAGTGTATTCTTCCTCTAGCTACTTTCAGTTGTGACGATGCCGATGATGACGACGTGACAGCGTGTGTGTGCAGCCCTTGAGGATTTGTTTCGTTTCCTTTCGTTCGTCTTTGCCTTTCTTCTGGTTTCTTCCTTATTTTGTGTTTTGCGGTGTTCAGTGGCTATAAGTTGCTCTTAAGAGCCTTATTGCCGGTTTCAATTGTTGGCGCCCAACTTATGCGTCCTTCGTCCACCCGGTTAAAGTTCAACAACAAACATTTGACGCTGCAAGTATTCCTCCACACAGTAAAAAGCTAAGTAGCACAACTGTATATGAAACTCGTCATAAGCAGGCTTCACAACACCACCATCACTCCCTCACAAGAAGATGGTATGAGTGTTTTTATGAGTTTGACAAATCGGAAAAACGGTGAGAAAAAATACATTATTATGTCTAAAACTTAATGGAAAAAAGAAGATATAAAAATTGTTTGGTATGCATTTAAAGTTTTCTCCTTTCTCCTCCCCGGGGCTTATTGCTACGCTTGTGGACAAACCATTTCTGCACTCAAACAACTACTTGCACTTGAAGTTTGTTTGACAGAGCGAGATTGTTCTTGATTTTTCTAGACATTCTGTAGTTGTTGCATAGTTGTTCCATGCTGACCCCATTTTCCGGGGCGAGAAAATAAAAGACTTAACTATTTATGATTTGCCAACAACTGTTTTTCCAATCCCATATTCGTAAATACAGATGTTTCTATCCATTGTTCAAGGGGAAACAAGTTTGTGATGTGTTAGAGGTTATTGATTTACTTTGACATGCACGGTGCTCTTGAAACAATTTTATATGGAAGGTGCTTACACCTCGGAAGTTTTTGCGGATTCTGAAACTACAATGTTCATAGATGAGAACAATCAAAAAACAAAAAAATCGCCGGAGTGCTTTTTAAATAAATCGCGATTTAAGTTGACATTTTTAGGGGTTGTTTATGTTTTCGCGATTTTGCTTAGAAACCGCATTTCCTATCAAAATGGGACTAAATCAAATATTGTAGCTATGAAAATTCTCTACAAGATCGTCCTTTATGGTGTTTTCGTAGTTTTTACCATTTTTGAGATATAGAAGTTCAACTTGGGACAATGCACTGACTGTATCGCCCCCTTATAAAACAATGTCATGTAGGGTGCGCCTTAACTAACTTTTGATGAAAACCGCTTACACAGGGAAAGTTTTTGTGAATTCTGAATCAGCAGTGTTCATAGATGAGAAAAATCCAAAAACAAGAAAAAAAATCGCTGTAGGGATTTTTAAATAAATCGCGGTCAAAATTCACATTTTAAGGTGTTTTTTAGGTTTTTACGATTTTGCTTGAAAACCGCAAGTCCAATCGAAATGGAGCTTAAGAAAATGTTGTAGCTGTAAAAATTCTCTAGAGGATTGACTTTATCATTTGTTCCCAGCTTGTACCATTTTTGAGATAAGGAAGCTCAGTTTACATTTTTAGTTTTTTTTTGTTAGGGTTTCGCGAATTTGCTTGAATACGGTAAGTCGTATCTACATGTGACCTGAGAAAATCTTAAAGCTGTGAAAATTCTCTACAAGACTGGGGGGGCGATACAGAATTGAATTGAATTTGAATTGTCCCAATTTGAACTTCTATATCTCACAAACGGTAAAACCGACGAGAATATCATAAAGGTCAATCTTGTAGAGAATTTTCATATCTACAACATTTGTTTTAGTCCCATTTTGATAGGAAATGTGGTTTCTAAGCAAAATCGCGAAAACCTAAACAACCCCTAAAAATGTCAACTTAAATCGCGATTTATTTAAAAAGCGCTCCGGCGATTTTTTTTTTTGTTTTTTGATTGTTCTCATCTATAAACATTGTAGTTTCAGAATCCGCAAAAATTTCAGAGGTGTAAGCACCTTCCATTTAAAATTGTTTCAAGAGCACCGTGCATGTTTACTGGGAGGCGGATAGAAAATTGAAAGGAAATATCACAGAGCGTATAAGTTTTGTCGTAAGGTATACGCAACAAGAGAAATACATTTGTTAACAAATTGAATAATTTGATTATCCCTTCGAGCTATTAATCGGCGACGAACAGGGCATTTTTTCAATAAGCCAATAGCGTGGATATTTAACCAATTTTTTTTTTCATCCAACATCAGGCCAATAAGTGTGGACTTTTAAACTATATTTTACCGTTTCGAACTTATGTTTGTCTTCTTGAAAAATCTTTGTTCCTCTTTGTTATCCTCGCTCCTTCTTAATTTTTTCATCTCTAATACAAATAAACAATTTCAAAACATTATTTTTTTCTTAGGAACAGCATCTCCGTCTAACAAAATACCCAAGAATGAACGCATGTGTCCTGGCAGGAGCAGACAGACATCAAAAGCAACAGCCAGCATTCCTACCATCCCAAAAGGTAGACAGACAAACAACAAGACAGGGAGCAAAAGTAGCAACATCAGAAAAAGGTATGATAAATGTTTAAAGTAATATAATTAAAATGAGATAATAAAATAACGAACAACAAGCATGGAAGCGAAAAAGGACATAACGAAGGGAATTATAATATTGTTGAGCAGATGCCATCCTGTCTGTCTGACTGATTGGCAACATGCCTGGTGTAAACAGGAGAATAACAACAAGCAACGGACATTGGAAATACCTTGAAATTGTAAGTGTATGTGTGTTTGTTTTCTCTTCTCTTTTATTTAGTTTTTTGTTCTAAGCTTATTGTTGTTTACATTTGTTACGTGTTTACATTGCGAGCCGTGCAAATGCTACTTGTAGTTGTTGTAGCTTAAAGACGATTTCTATGAACCAAACAAGGAATTCGAGGAAGTTAAGTGATGAGGCTTTCCGCTGCTGAATAAGTGGACAAGTTAAGAATATATTTACAATATCACTTCTAATATCTGACTTGTATAATGTTGCGAATACGTAACGACAACACTTATACTCTCTATAGCTATTGTTTCTTATGCATAGAATTTCTTCTAATTTTCAACTTACCTTTAGTTAAATGAAGCTGAGTGCTCTTGTAATGGTTGAAAAAATATTTTGTAAAATCCACGCTTATTATTCCGATGATGATTGATGTTTTTTAAATTACAATTAATTTATTTGTATTCTTACAATTTTTTAATTTACAATTAATTTAATTACAATTTATGTAATTGTGTTCTTTTTTTGTTTCCCCTCATATCTTCAAAGTAATCACGGAAATGTTCTGCAAAATTTTCCAAATAACTTCAATTAACTTTTTTGGTTTGTGGTTACCACCAGCTCCGCTCCTTTTTCTCTTTCACATTTCTACTGAGATCTTTTCCTCCGTTTCTGAGTAGTTAGTGACTCTTCATGTGGAAATGAGTTTCTGTTTGTGTTTGTAATTAGTTTCGTTCTGTCACTTTCTGTGTATGACTGGCTGGTTGGCAGCGTTTGTCTGTCTGTCTGTTTGTAAGTCTCTGTATTTTTAATTTCCGTTTCCTTGTTATTTTTTTCGGTATATTATTTTTAATTAAAAATATAAATAAAACAAACTGTAAAATGAAGAAAATAATACAAAAATATGGAAAATTGATTAACTTCCAGGCCTTGAATTGGACAACCCAGCAGAAAAAGTCCTCCCAAAATCATGGGTTTTGTAAGGGATTTTTGGCATCCGTAACTACTCGCAAACCCCCTTTCTTCCCCATTATTTTTACAAGGGCATGTCGCACTCAGTTTGTAGTTATTTTATGACCACTAGAATAACTAGTTATTCTGTGGCCACTAGAAGTTGAAAAGTAAGTTGAAAAAAATTCTATTTTAAAAAAAGTTGATGTAGAGATTTTTTTTTTAATTTCATTACACTTCGTACTTTTATTTTACTTTATTTTATTTCGGTCGCTGTGCGAGTTGAACACACGAACCCTCTGATTTCTAGCCAAAGACACTACATACTATGCCACGCACACGAACGTTAAGGGTTGCTTAAGAACTTAAATGTGCAGTGCACATGTGCCCCACGAACTGTTATTTTTTAATTAAAAAAAAACTCGCGTACCGACAGTGAGCGTTGAACACACAACCCTGGGATTTATAGTCGGACACACACTCACTGTGCCACTGTCCTCATTACTTAGTGAGGAGCAAAGTAAGTAGGTTTGCCTTGTAATTTTTTTAAGAAGTATCCCATTACTTTTCAGATTACTTGTAATGGGAAAATAAGCTTGTTTACATTACTTTGTAATGGGTTACGTAATGACTACCGGATCCGAATTTTTGCTGGGAACTACCTGCATAGTAGAAAAAAGAATGAGCAGCATAGCCAAAAATTGAAACGGAGCAAAGTTTCTCTAATATAAAAAAAATTTATAGGTCATAGTGCGTATAAATATTGGCATAATGTGTACGTAACTATGGCCATTTGAGGCTACATTATCAAGAAAGCCGCAGAACTTGGATTTTTTAAAGAAGGACAAAAAACGGGATTTTTTAAAGATTTTTTAGCTGCACCTAAAGATGACAATAAACGTGAATTTCTTCAAGATTTTAGCTGTACCTAAAGAGGGCAATAAATGTGGATTTTTTAAAGATTTCTATTTGAGCCTAAAGGGGACAATAAATGTGGATTGTTTAGAGATTTTTATGTGGACCTAAAGAATGCAATAATGTGGATTTTTCTATCATTTATAGCTGGACTTAAAAAAGGCACAACACGTTGATTTCTTAAAGACTTTTTAGCTGCAACCAAAAAGACCACAAAACGTGGATTTTTTAAAGATTTTTAGCTGCAACCAAGAAGGCCACAAAACGTGGATTTTTTAAAAATTTGTAGCTGCAGCCAAGAAGGCCTCTAAACGTGGATTTGTTAAATATTTTTAACTGCAACCAAAAAGGCCAAAAAGCGTTGATTTTTTAAAGATTTTGAGCTGCAATCAAGAAGGCCATAAAACGTGAATATTTTTAAAAGCTGCAACCAAAAAGGTCACAAAACGTGGATTTTTTAAAGATTATAGCTGCAATCAAGAAGGCCTTAAAACGTGGATTTTTTAAATTTTTTTAGCTGCAAAAAAAGGTCACAAAACGTGAATTTTTAGCTGCAACCAAGAAGGCCACAAAACGTGGATTTTTTAAAGACTTTTAGCTACAACCAAGAAGACCACAAAACAAGGATTTTTTAAAGATTTTTAGCTGCAAACAAGAAGGCCTTAAAACGTGAATTTTTTAAAGAGTATTAGCTGCAACCAAGAATGCCACAAAACGTGGATTTTTGAAAGATTTTTAGCAGCAACCAAGAGGGCTACGAAAAATTATGTTTTTTAAGTTTTTTTAGCTGGACCAAAAGAGGCTATTTTTTATAGCTTTTAACTGGTCTTAAAGAGGTTAATAAGCGTGGATTTTTAGCTGCAACCAAGAAGGCCACAAAACAAGGATTTTTTAAAGATTTTTAGCTGCAACGAAGAAGGCCACAAAACATGGATTTCTTAACGATTTTTAGCTGCAATCAAGAAGGCCTTAAAACGTGGATTTTTTAAATATTTTTATCTGCGACCAAAAATACCACTAAACGTGGATTTTTTTAAAGATTTTAAGCAGCAATCAAGAAGGACATAAAACGTGAATTTTTTAAAGATTTTCAGCTGCGACCAAAAATTCAACTAAACGTGGATTTTTAAAGATTTGTAGCTGCAACCAAGAAGGCCACATAACGTGGATTTTTTAAAGATCTTTAGCTGCAAACAAGAAGGTCACAAAACGTGGATTTTTTAAACATTTTTAGCTGCAACCAAGAAGGCCACAAAACGCGGATTTTTTTTATAGATTTTTAGCTGCAACCAAAAAGGCCACAAAACGTGTTTTTTTTAGCCGCCACCAAGAAGGACACAAAACGTGGATTTTTTAGAGAATTTTAGCTGGACCAAAGAAGCACACTTAGCGTGGATTTTTTAAAGATTTTAGCTATACTAACGAAGGATAATAAACGTGGATTTTTAAAGATTTTTTAGCTGGACCTAAAGAGGCTTTAAAACATGGATTTTTTAAGGATTTTTATCTTCTCATCATCTACGCCAAGTAGTTCTAACTCCCAATGGCCAATTACCAATTTTCCAAGGTTGAAATAACAATGATTCTTTAACAGACCAACAATTTTGTTTTACAAATAAAAAATCCTCCCACATATGTCCAGCCCATATTTTATTATTAATCCGCCCAATCTACCGAAAAACAATGCCAAGACCTCAATATGACCTTTATGTTGGCCAAAACAAAAAACCGTTTTAGTTTTGAGTTCCTTTTCCTTTGATCTTTTTCCACTCCCTTTTGTGGTGAAAATCATTTTAAAACAATTCTAGGCAGTTTAGCAAAGTTGTATTTTTTATTTTCCCCTAGAAGAACAATTATAATCAACAACAACAAAACTTAAAGAGAAAAAGGCAAAAAAGGAAAAACTTTTTATTGTTCTCTAGTTATGGCTGTGGTGGCCAAAATGCCATTCTCTGATTTTTTGTTGACAGAGAGAGGTTCTTAATTACCATTAAATGTTTGTTTCCCACGACTTAACAGCAGCAGCAGCAGTGGCAGCAACTGACGACAAAACGACGGCAAGTAATGGTGACGGTGATGATGATGGTGGTAATTTCACCAAAACAGCTACTTGGATTCTTAACTTTCCGACGACGACAAAGATGAAACCCTGATGCTGATTAACACGTTAGTTGCGGATGCTGGTAGCGTTGTATTTGGGTTATTAACGAATTTCTAGGTGTACCACCGACAAATATCACAAAAGAAATTGCGCGCAATTTTTTTAATTATTCACAAGGCAACAAGGTCACCAACAACAACAATAAGTAATTATTTATTCCACTAACATGGGGTTACAAACGAACGAACAGATCTTAACTTGGCCATTGAGTGGTTGTTGTTGTTGTACACACACGCACAAAGCATTAATAGTTGTCCCACTGCCCAGAAACGCCTGGGAACCAAACGAATTTAACACACACTTAAATGCTAAGGACGTAGACGTAGTAAACAGAGACGGACACATACACACATAAATTCACAAACTCACATTTGGTTCTTCTTCTTTCAACAGCAGACCTTTAACTCCAGTCAACTTGCAACTCGGGAGTAGTAGATTTATTTCCCGCCGTCACTACTGAGGATAACCAAACAAATCCTGCCTCGTTTTCTCAACAACAAAATTAAATCACAAAATATTATTTTTGCACTCCATTCCTAGTAGAGCATCTTATTTTTTATTTTGGATTTGTTTACCGAACGCACCGAATGACGAGCAGCGGAAGATACGACACGTACCACGATACTCACAGCTTCCACGGACAGAAAATAACTAACAACTGAACTGAAATGTGAGTCGTTGTGACCAGAATGATGTTCCATCGTTCGTTGATGTTTGCACTATCAGGTGAGGGAGGGGACGGTTTGCTGGCAACAACTCCTTGTCAAGGATGTTGGCCATGCAACTCATACATGCCGGATTGAGTAAAGGAAACAGTGGGCAACACAAGGGGGTTTTTTTAAAGATTTTTTGGTGGACCCAAGAAGGACAATAAACGTTCAATTTTTAATGACTTTTTGGTGGACATAAGAAGGACAATAAATGTGGATCGTTTATGACTTTTTGATGGACCTAGGAGATACAATAAACGTGTAGTTGTAATGACTTTTTGGTGGACCTAAAAAGAACAATAAAAGTGTATTTTATAAAGATTTTGTGTGGACCCAAGAAGCACAACAGAAGAGGATTTTTTACAGATTTGTTGGTGGACACAAGAAGCACAATAGACGTGGATTTTTTTTCATTTTTTTTTTCGTGGAGCCAATAAGAACTCTAAACGGGGTTTTTTAAAGATTTTTGGTGGATCTAAGGACAATAAACGTGGATTTTTAATGACTTTTTGGTGGACTTAAGTAGGAGAATAAACGGGGATTTTTTAAAGATTTTTTAGTGGACCCAAGAAGGACAATAAAAAAGGATTTTTGAAGATTTTTTGTGGACCCAAGAAGAACCATAAACGTAGATTTTTTAAGATTTCTCTATGGACCCAAGAAGAACCACACACGTGGATTTTTTTTGAGATTTTTTGGTGGGCCCAAGGAGGACAATAAACGTGGATTTTGTAAAAAATTTCTGTGGACCCAAGAAGGACAATAAACGTGATTTTTCAAACATTTTTAGCTGCAACCAAGAAGGACATACACGTGGCTTTTATTAGAGATTTTAATTGAAACCAAGATAGACAACAAATCTTGATTTTTTAAAGATTATTTTGGTGGACCCAAGAAGCGCAGCAGACGTGGATTTTTTAAAGATTTCTGGTGGACCTAAGAAGCGCAACCGACGTGGAATTTTTCAATGATGTTGTGGTGGACCCAAGCAGCACAACAGACGTGGATTTTTTCAAATATTTTGTGGTGGACCCAAAAAGCACAACAGACGTGGATTTTTTAGAGATTTTTTGGTTGGCCCAAGGACACAACAGACATGGATTAGTAAAAGGTATTTACCTGGACCCAATAACTATTTTTCTTTATTATCTATTATCTTTATTATCTATTATGTTTATTATCTATTATCTTTATTATCTACTATGTTTACCTGTCTCCTCCAACCAATACAACCCCACACAACAAGTTCGATACAACTTCCTTGCCATCCAACAACATTCAAGCTTTCACTTTCACTATTCAATAATGGTTTAAGAGGGGGCAACCAACAACACACTTGTTCAGGGATTTCTCTGTTTGATGAAGCAATTCCATATAAACTCTGTTGATGTTCTGCGTAACACAATCGAACCATTGTTATGGTGGTGTGTTCTCTGCAATGCAGTGACATTGGAGGACAAGAAGAACAACAGCAGCAGTAAAAACGAAAAAGCTTTGTTACATGCCAAGTTGTCTGCGGATAGCTACTGGGTTGTTATGAGCGACGTCATAGCATGTTGTGTGAAGTATGTCTTCAATCTTATGGTGTTGCTGGATGGATGGTTAGATGAATGGATGTTTTGGTGTGTGCGTGTGTTGGTGCGAATAATGGCTAGAATTCTAGATGAATTCTATATATTAATATATCTTCTATTTGTCGCGTTTTTTGCCCATAAAAGTTAAGTTCTGTCCAAGCATGTGAAAAACACAAATCTGAAGGATTTCTTAAGAACGTTTTTTGTTGTCTTTTTTAAGATTTTTAGTTTAATATCAGAACGTGTACGTTTATCATTCTGCAGATTGTGAATATGACTAAGAACTTCAACATTTTTGGTGAAACAGGTATCAAAAACAGTGGACCTAATTGTTCCACTGCCAGAACCAATCATCACTGTCTACTCAAAAAAAAAAAACCGTTCCTATCACGATTGGATCTCAGCTCGGACTGCTGCGCGACTTGCAGAATAACGGAACGAAATACGCCAGTCTTCTACAAATGATTCAAAAATCGCGATTGTGTCAGACAAAAATAACAAGTAAGAAGGTATCAGTCACATGTGCTGACGGAGAAATACCCTCAGCCTCTGACCAAAAAAGAAGCAAACACAATAATTATGCCATATATAAGCTATATAGAGATTTTGTATCATGAGTTTTTTTAAATACGTGGAATCTGTAGGTACCGTAATATGAGCCGGGGGTCTACCACATCATTGACATATACCGACATATATGTATACGTTAAAGCAAGTTTGGAATACATTTTCAAATAGATTCGAGACGAGTCCCAAAATTTTGTGTGGAAGGTACCCGAAGGACGGGGCCCATATACCCCATATTCCCCATTATTAGGATGAGCAAAGTTTGGACCTATCAGTAAACCTCCTTTTTCGAATTTTATGTGGTACCCGAAGGCGTGGACCAATATAGTCCATATTCAGACCCGATTTATATCTGGAAGGAATAATACGATATGCAAAGTTTGGACCAAATTGTTTACTCGTTCACACCATTTACAGACAAAGTTTGGACTTTTGTGGAAGGTACCCGAAGGGGTTTGCCGATATTGCCCATCTTGGAACTTAAGCTAAGTTTGGACGAAAATTTTGGAACGAATCGGATGATCTGTTCGATAGTTATCGTGCGCACCAGCTAGCCAAACAGATTTCGTCCAAATATACTTGGGGTCTAATCCTACTATGTCGATGTGGCCCACTTTTGATCGCATCAAAGTGAATATACCCTGTTTAGGCTAAAGGTTGAGGGTATAAGTAAAATATAATTAAAAAAATAAGTTTCAGTGTTTTATTTAGAAATGCACTTAAAACTAGGTAGTAATTTGTCGCTTAGCCTCAATAAATATATTCTTTCTCATGATGGAATCTCACAAATAAAACGCTTGCCGTTTAATTTTGCCACCATTTATAATTTAAATTAATTTAAGCGTTTTATTTGAGAGATTCCATCATGAGAACCCAGCAAAATTTTATGGAAGTGGTTCCATGAGATGCCATGATTTCACTGGATCTTTTGCATTGGTTCAAATGATGTCGTGAAAGATCCGATCTTTTCATCAGCATTTGAACCCATTCGAAGGAAGTCGTGAAAGATCCGATCGTTTCATCAACATTTGAACCAATTCAAAGGAAGTCGTGATAGATCCGATATTTTCCTTAGCATTTTAACCCATCCCATCGATCCAATAGAGATGAATTTTGTGTTTTTATTTTTACACATGTATATCAGGAATATTGTCAATTATTTCATATTCCATTTCAGAAAAAAAGGATAATTTTTTTTAGCGCTACATCAACGATTTTTGATTTGTAAGTTAAGAAAAAAATTGCCAGTACGAATCTGGTCGCGAGCCAATTTTTGGTTGTTGCGGACAAAAGTTATGGCGCTTTTATTTCGCTTTTTAAGAAAGAAAATATTATAAAAACGCTAATTATTTTAATGACCACCATTGTTACAAAAAAGTTCTCTCGAAGTGACTTCAGCGAGTAGATTGCATAATACCTGCAAAATGTTGCGCAGAATTCGCGGAATGTACATAAAATTGATAAATTATTGAATAAAAGTCAACTTTTTTAAAAACTAAGGCCAATTTAGTGGTCATAAAATTACATAATGTTGTGGATCTAAACTTCACGGCGAATCAAATGAGACTACAATCCTACAGATTGGTGTTATAGTTGTGATGTTACAGCCAAAATAAGCACATATTTTGGTAAGAAAAAATATTTTTTTGTTTGAAAAAATATTTTTTACATGCATTATGTAGTAGAAAATATTGGAAAAATCTATAGGAATATTTACTTCGTTTTGCTTAAATCTCCCAGTAAAATAGACAGATTTTACTTTATTGACATTCGTATTAAAGCTTTCCCATTAGGGAAGGTAAAAGGATATATCTCAAAGCTTCTGAAATGGAAACAGAGGTCAAATAACCCATTTTAATTTATATGCATTTTAAAATACGTGTAAATCGCGTAATTATTAAAATCATTTTGTCCGCATGTGATTTTCATGTACAACAAGACTATATCTTTTAATTTATATATATTTTTCGAAATTTACATTGGAGGCTAAGATGTAGCATCGGCTGCATCCTAGCATTAAAAAACCTATAAAATATATCTAATTTGCGCAAAGTGCATACAATTTTTGTCCGCATCCGATTTCAGTGTTCACCATGAAAATCTATATCGATATATATCTATTTCAGGGCGATCAATCAAAAACCGTGGATGTAGCATCACATACTATTTTTTGAGATAAAATGAATGTAGCTCCCTTATAAGTGAAGTTTTCAAATCTCTAATGCCGCTAAAACGAAGATGCTGTACTAGTTGTTTCATTGCAGTGGAAACGAACCGCAGAAAACGCGATAAAATACGCGATATTTCCAAAAACAATTTTAGACGATTTTTCTACTTTGGAATTTCTTGTAACTCGCGTTTTAGCAGATGGATTTTCACGGGGAATGATTTATTGGATCAGGAACGTAAAAAACTAAAATGTGCAATCAGGTACGAAGAAATCGAATAACAATTGTTAAAATTAGGCCCGAAAAATATGATTTTTAGAAAAATGTTCGCACAAAATTTTCGCATTTGGATGCAGATTTCTATGAAGCTGTGCAGATTACATTCACAATATTCCTATCAAATAACTCAGAATCGCAAGTACTACAATCCTATATATATTTTTATAAAAACCTGTTTGCGGAATGAAATTAGAAGAAAATTTCAAAAAACACTGTAAATCTGGCTTCAAAATGTCAGCATCATTTACTGGTAGAAGCAGACGAAATTTTGAAAAGTAATAGATTAGTGAGATGATTCTTATTTAGTTTGCTTCTTCTTTTACTTTGACAGGAAACTCGAGACAAGTGTGGTTTACTCACAAATAGAGAGATAACAAAAAAAGACATGGTGGCTTCAACCCATTTTCACCATTTTTTTAACATAAATATAGCCACAGCTTCCTCGCAAATTATCTTTTAAGGCCAATATTTTTTGCCACGTCCAAAAACATTTCATTTTATCCAAAAGTATTTAATTTGTATAATATACAATCACGAGTCGCGTTTTCTAAAAGGGTAAACCTTGGCTTCAGCTATGTTAAATTTTCAAAAATATTGGTGATATATTCTTTTATGTATCTAAATATGTAAATTTAAAGCAATGTAAGATTTATTATGCTAGGAAGTCCCAATCATTGAGCTAAAAGTAGAGTCGGACTGCACTCTTTGGTATTAGTCGTGTTCCTATACGTGCCTGAGGTTACCAGTTTTTACCCGCAAAGTGTTTCCTTACTTTTAAAAGCATACAATTTATATGAGAGCAGTTCACCACTTTTACCATTTTTGCAACAATTACCATTTTTAAAAGTAAAGGAACAGACCAATTATAAAAGTTTCCTTGCCTGCTCTAGAGAACCCTGCTCAACAAGTCCATTTGTAGATCCCTACAAAACAACAAACATTACCAAAACGTTGTAAAATAAAATTCACGAAATAGTAATCTGCAGTTGAAGTCAATGTCGAAATCTGCACTGCACTGATGGGAAGTAAAATCCTTTTGTAAGATGAATCAACACCTGTTGCAGAGGAAGTAAACTCTGTTGCGTGCAGCGGCGGTGTTTAGACTGCAACAGCTGGGACGGCGGGAAGTCAAGTTTCTCACTTAAATTTACAACCTGTCGCTCAAACACATCGTTCCCGAAGTCTGGAAAATAGGCCAGCTACTGAAGCCCGAAAAGGATGCCAGCAAAGGTGAATCTTACAAACCGATTTCGCTTTTGTCGCCCGTAGCAAGGACCCTTGTGGCTATAGTTCTTCCAGCATCAGAAATAACTTTCCAGTTGCCGATCAATAGCATAGGATCCGTAAGCAGCACAACAACTGCGCTGAAGGCCATCTCCATCTCCATATTAGGAGAGGACTCACTCAGAGCAAGCCGTGCTCATAATCTAGAAAGAGAAGTCAAACGTTACAAGAGAGAACCTCTAGATCAACAAGCCTTTCAACCAGGTTTAAGTAGCATTCACACGAATGCAGTCGCAGATGCAGTAAACAGTTATCGTGTGAATGCGGTCCTTGGAGAACATCCACCATCTATCGCTGCTGAGAAGCGCCAGCTGTCAGGACAAACCAGAGTAGTTTTGGGTCAATACGCTCGGGATGGTGCAGCCGTCAAAATTCCTATAGGGCAAGTACTGATGACACCGTGGAAAACATCTGCCCAGCATACAGCACAGGCCCCCACGACACACTGCTCCTTTTCAAGTGCCCTACCAATCCTGCTAAGAAATTTAAGTTTGCAGCTTTGTGGTTACAAACCATATAAATAGCGAAATAGCCACATTCTTACGACTGATAGAACCAGAGTCAGATTAAGCAGAAAAATGAGAATACAAACATATTAACTACTGTTACAACAACGAGAGCAAACTGCAATTAAAGTTGTCAATTTTACGAAGATAAATAAATTATAGTTATTTCATAATTTCCTTTGAATTAATAAAATAAAAAAAATGAAAATCATTTTTCAATACAGCATTTTCCATTTTCCGAACAAGACGTGAAAATTGCATGCCAAAGGGTTGGTGAAAATTACATGCCAAAGATTAGTGAAAATGCTATTCTTGGGAATTGGTTAAGATGGCATGCCAAAGGATTGGTATAGATGCCATGCCAAAGAATTGTTGAAGATGCCATTCCATCTTAGGATCTGAAAATGAATTGCATCTTTTGGGGGTCACGCTCTTGTAAAAAGAATGAGTGAAGATGCTGAAAAAATGACATTCCATTCACTTGCACCCATTCTTGAATAGCATCTTTGGCATCGAACATTTTGCTGGGAAAGAATATATTTATTGAGGCTAAGCGACAAATTATTTCCTAGTTTTAAGTGCATTTCTAAATAAAACACTGAAACTTAATTTTTTTTAATTATATTTTATTTTTAACTTTTCAGTAAATACATTTTTTTGACCTCTGAGAACAAAATTATAGTAAACTAGCAAAGTACCCGCTACTTCGTATGCGAAAAGGATATAACAACAAATAAACAATATATAATATGAAAATGGCGAATTTTTATCAATTTTTATTTTAGTACTGTTCGTCTCTTTTTAATTCGATTTTCAAAAAGATCAGCCGTATCTCACCCTTACACATTAACAGCGAGACAAACGTTGAATAGCAATACTCACCCTAACTCCAAAATATACAGATTCCAGCACAGTCTCTACATCCAACAAATTGAGTACCATTAAGTACTTTTCGTATACTCATGACACGTTTTCGACAACATATATCAATCCTACACTGACTTGAATACAAAATATAAACAGTAATCGTAATTCAAAATCTCAAGATTCCTGGTGTATCCGTTCATCCAATTCCAAATTGTACCATTTCGTACTCTTCGTACCCATAAGTAAGGTTTTCGAAAACTACCTCAATCCTTCACTTTAACAGTAACCTAAATTCCACATTTCAGGATTCCAGCTCTATCCGTTCATACAAATAGAAATTGTACCAAATTAAGTACCATTTAGAATTTTTGTTCCCATAATTACAAATTTTCAAAACTACCTCAGTACTATGTTCAAACAATAAGCTTAATTCCGAATTTCAGGATTCCAGATATATCCGATCACTCAAATCTAAATTTGGTACCATTCAGTACTATTAGTATCCAAAGTACGAATTTCTAAACCTTCATCTATCAACACTCCAACATCAATTGTAATTCCGAATTTCACGATTCCAAATGTATTATATCACTGAAATCCAAATTGTACCAAATTTAGTACTTTTCCTACACATAACAAAAAATTTCCAAAACTTTATCAATCCTACATTCCAACTCCTTATTCCAAATCTCGGGATTCCAGCTGTATCCGTTCACCCAAATCCAAACTGTACCAAATTTGGTACCATTTAGTACTATTCGTACCCATGAGTACGAATTTCCACAACTACCTCAATCCTACACGCCAACAGTAATCTTAATTCCAAATTTCAGGATTACAGCTGCATTCGATCACCGTAATCCAAACTGTACCAAATTTGGTACCATTTAGTACTTTTCGTATCCAAAGTACGAATTTCTAAACCTACCTCTATCAACACTCCAACAGTAATCTTAATTCCGAATTTCAGGATTCCAAATGTATCCGATCACACAAATTGTACCAAATTTGGTACCATTTAGTACTTTCGTACCCATAACTAAAAATTTCAAAAACTTTATCAATCCTACACTCCAACAGTACTCCTTATTCCAAATCTCGGGGTTCCTGCAATATCCGTTCACCCAAATCCAAATTGTACCAGATTTGGTACCATTTAGTACTTTTCGTATCCGTAAGTATAAATTGTCTAAACTACCTCAGTGCTATGTTCAAACACTAAGCTTAATTCCGAATTTCAGGATTCCAGATACATCCGATAACTCAAATCCAAATTTGGTACCATTTAGTACTATTCGTATCCAGAGTACGAATTTCAACCCTACCTCTATCAACACTCCAACAGTAATCGTAATTCCGAATCTCACGATTCCAAATGTATCCCATCACTGAAATAAAAATTGTACCAAATTTAGTACCATTTAGTACTTTTCCTCCGATAACTAAAAATTTCCTAAACTTTATCAATCCTACACTCCAACAGTACTCCTTATTCCAAATCTCGCGGTTCCAGCTATATCCGTTCACCCAAATCCTAAATGTACCAAATTTGGTACTATTTAGTACTATTCGTACCCTTGAGTACGAATTTCCACAACTACCTCAATCCTACACGCCAACAGTAATCTTAATTCCAAATTTCAGGATTACAGCTGCATCCAATCACCATAATCGTAATTGTACTAAATTTAGTACAATTTAGTACTTTTGTTCCCATAGGTCCGAAGTTCCAAACCTACCTCTATCCAACACTCCAACAGTAATCTTAATTTCGAATTTCAGGATTACAGCTGCATCAGATCACCGTAATCCAAATTGTACCAAATTTAGTACCATTTAGTACTTTTTGTTCCATAGACCCTAAGTTCCAAACCTACATCTATTCAACACTCCAACAGTAATCTTAATTTCGAATTTCAGGATTACAAATGTATCCGATCACCCAAATCCAAATTGTACCAAATTTGGTACCATTTAGTACTTTTCGTAGCCATAAGTACGAATTTTTAAAAGTATCCCAATTCCACACTTGTAATCTTAATTCCAAATTTCACTATTCCAGGTCTATCCGATCACTTAAATTCAGATTGTACCAAATTTGGTACCATTTAGTACTTTTCGTACCCAAAAGTACGAATTTCCAAAATACCTCTATCCTACATTCCGACAGCAATCCTAATTCTAAATTTCAGAATTCCAGCTCCATCCGTTCCCCCAAACCCAAATTGTACCTTATTTGGTACTATTTAGTACCTTTCTTACCCATATGTACGAATTTCGAAAACTACCTCCATATCTCAAACCTACACTCAAACAGTAATAGTAATTCCAAATTTCAGAATTCCAACTTTGTCGGTTCGCCTAAATTCAAATTGTACCAAATTTAGTACCATTTAGTACTATTCGTACACATTAGTACACATTTTCAAAACCACCTCCTTATATCAACTCATCTTCGAAACCTTGATTTTCATTCCAAATTTCAAGATTTTAGCTCTATCCGTTCAGTAATAACAAATAGTACTAAATTTAGTAACTTTTAGTACTTTTCGAACACTTATAGTTCGAATTTCCAAAAACCCTTTGGTACACCTTTCTAACTCTCCATCAGTGACCCTTATTCCAAATTTCAGAATTCTAGCTCTTCGCGTTTGCCTAATACAAAGGGTACCATATTTAGTACCTTTTAGTACTTTTAGTACAGTTCTAGTTCGAATTTCCAAAAATCCAGCCTTATCTGACACCTTCGGCCCAAGAGTGACCCTCACCCAAAATTTCATGATTCTAGCTTCAGCCGTTTCGTCTGGGCGTTGATGAATCAATCAGTCAATCAGTCAGTAAATCAGTCACTCTACTCTTTTATTAATATAGATTTAGACCGAAAATTTAGATAAAAACTTTAAAATGCCTGAAATCGTGTAGTACCGTTATATAAAGGCTATACCAAAACCTGGACCTATGTCCATAATTTTTGGTGGGGAAGTTTCTGTACCATTGGGAACTCCAAATGCCAAGTTACAGCCAATTCTGGCTAAAAATGAAGATACAATCCTTAAAACCACTATATGGGGGCTATATAAAAACCTGGACCTACATATGTCAACAATTTTTGGTGGAGAAGTTTCTGTACCATTGGGGACTCCAAATGCCAATTTGGCCTCAAAATGAAGATAAAATCCTCATAATATTTGAAATCGGGTGGTACCGCTATATGGGGGCAGTAGGAAAAATTGGGCCCATATTCATGTCTTATCATGCAAATCTGAAAAGTTTTCCAAGTTTCAGTTCGATTGGTCAAGTGCAACTGTGTGGAAGACGAGTTACCAAAGTTGAAATGCAAGTTAAATAAAACACCGTTAAACACTGTGAAATGGACCAATCTTTGTTTTAATTTCATATTCATGTATTGTCATCCAAATCTGAAAAGTGTGCAAAGTTTTAGTCCGATTGGTCAACTGCAACTGTGTCAAAATTGAGTTACTAGATTTTAAATGCAATTTAAATAAAACACTGTAAAAATTGGCCAATATTGGTGTTAATTCCATATTCGTCATCTAAATCTGAAAAGTGTGCAAAGTTTCAGTTCGATTTATAATTGCAACTGTGTTAAAAATGAGTTACCAGATTTGAACTAAACGGACCAAAGCAAGTTAAATAAAACACTATAAAAAGTCCCATACCATTACTTTACCATCTTCGTTCACAATTTTTTTTTACCGTAAATTAAATTAAATTCCTTTCATCACTCTACAGGGATATTTCCCCATTTTTCGACTACCAGTCCGGACACACCCAAATGTTCTTAAGCGAATGATAACCTAGTAAGCAGTGGAACCATTCTGTCTATTCTTCCTGGCAATTTGGCATTTGGAAGGTTTCTCCGATCTGATCCGAGATGATTTAAAGGAATTTATTTTTGCAAGTTTGACAAAGGGCAATTACTTGCTGGCATAATGGCTGTCTGGTTAAACTGAAATTTGTAACAATTTCTACAAAATGTTGTCTACTAGGGGTTTTAACAGTTCCTTACTGGTAACTTGGAAGTTTTTGCAGGAAAAATTTCTATCTTTGTTGGCTTAGTTTGGCTTTTAGGTCCGAAATTTGTTGAGATGTGACGCTTTTTTAGTAAATCATTTTTTTTTTGGGTTTCAATACATTTTGGACAAAACAAACTTATCTATTCACTTTGGCAGTTTTGTTGAGATGTATGTTTTACTTACTATTTGTTGTAGTCAAGCTTAATCTCATATTTGTTGTTTTTCAAATTTAAAAAACAACAACTTTAAAGTGGGGTGTAGTTAAATTGATTACTTTTGTAGTTAAATTGATTCATATTTGTTGCTTTTCAAATTTAAAAAACAACAAGTATATGAGATTAAGCTTGACTACAACAAATAGTAAGTAAAACATACATCTCAACAAAACTGCCAAAGTGAATCTAAAAATAGACACATAGCACCGCGGACGATTGGTTGTTGTTATTTTTCGACAACTATCAAAATAGTTATGTGCATTCTCTGCAATGTGGAGACACATGACAGTGGGAGTAGTTAATTTGGTTTACATATGCGGCTACGAGAGTTTTTAGGTGTTTTCGGTTGAATTCGCATTGAAACGAATTCATCAGTCACACTTATTCTTGAGCTCGAGTCGTCATAAAATTGGGGAAGGGTTCTTTGTTTCAATACAAAGAACTAAGAGAACTGATGAGTCCAAGTGGCGTTGGACGAAACTAGTATTCTCTGCCATCCCCAAAGGTAATCAATTTAACTACACCCCACTTTAAACTTGTTGTTTTTTTTAAATTTGAAAAACAACAAATATGAGATTAAGCTTGACTACAAAAAAACTTATCTATTGTTCTTAATATTTTCCCTTGTTTCTCAATGTCGATTTCTAATTAATTAATAAAAATTCTTTTATGGACCTCCATATACAAATTAATTTAATTTTCACGAAGAATTTTCAACAAAAACTGAAAATTTTATTAATTTTTTATAACATGCCTTTTTAAATATTTAAACTTACAGCGCCGTTTATTAACGGTAACGATAAAATTCATCTCATCTCAAGTGTGGCAACACATGCCGGCACAACACAAAAAAAGTAAACAAATCTTTGATAGAAGTTGGCAACTCTAGTAACCCCCCACCCCAACATCAGCAAAATTTATCAAAACAAATATTTGCAAAGGGAGATAGGTAGGCATACGTGTGTGAATAGAAATGAGCACCATAACAATAAAAGAAAAATAAATATTTGCTCTGTTCCAGAACCTGCAAGAAGCTACTATTTTTTACTACGATAACATTTTTTCCTTTATGTTATCGGAAAAAATAGTTAAAATTAGTAGATTCTTGCAGTTCTGGAACATACCATTTAATTTTACTTACCAGTCTCTTAATAACAGTTTATTGTTTTTATTGTAAATCATTCATTTTGTTGTTTTTCACTAACCAAAACACAATCACAACATCCAAAGATAGTGCTGTTTTACATTTAAGCGACTTGTCTTACGATTTTTTGTCTCCTCTTTGCTCATCTTCGTAAATTTCACACATAGGGTTGCATTTTTTTGTAACATGGTACCAAGTGTACATTTTGTTAAAAATACTTAATGTAAAAAGAAGGTATTTTATAAAAATATTTTATACAAATTTTAAAATGCTTATAACAAATAATCATTTTATGCTTTAAATGATTTTTTATGCACAAAATTCATTGCAAAACTAAATTTTGTTTCAATTTCTCTTACTATGTTTTGCAACTCTGCCTAACAAGAATAACCACCACAAAGAGGAGACAAAAAATCGTAAGACAAGTCGCTTAAATGTAAAACAGCACATAGATACGCGAGAAATTGTACTAGGGATTGGTAAGTCGACTTTTGATTAGTCGATTTTTTAATTCGAAAAGTCTAAAAATCGAAGTATAAGAAGTGAAAAACTTATTGTAGCGCATTTACATCTGTAAATAATTTTTTGAGTTAACGACAAAAATCGGCTGTATTCAAATTCTTATAATTTCCGTCTGTTCCATTACCTTTAAAAATAGTAAGAAGAGGCAAAAATGATAAAAGTGGTGAACTACTCTCATATAAATTGTATGCTTTTTAAGGTAAGGGAACACTTTACGGCATGGTAGAACAAGAAAAGGTAGCAGCAATACCCAGCTGACTGAACTGTAGTGAAATTCTGTAACTAATTTTTTGAGTTACCGACAAAAATCGGTGAAATTAAATCGCACAATTATGAATGAAAATTATCAATAAAAGTTGATAACACTGTTGCTATCGGTAAGACTTAGCGACAACTTTATTTTGGTTGTTAACACACCGACAAATTTCGTTAAGTACCGAAATTATAAGCATTTTAATTTTACGGATTTTTTGTCGGTTACTCGAAGAATGAGTTACAGAATTCCAATTCTGGGCTGTAATGTTAGAGTCAAATTCCATACGACATTTTATATATTTATTTCTATGTTCTATGTATATTAGGGATATATATTTTTGAAGAACAAATTTATTCATCAGAAAAAAAAACTATTTCCCATAAAGACTCCTTCATAC
The DNA here is from genome assembly GCF_047663935.1 of Musca autumnalis. Lineage (NCBI taxonomy): Eukaryota > Metazoa > Arthropoda > Insecta > Diptera > Muscidae > Musca > Musca autumnalis. The sequence goes on along the minus strand of NW_027411644.1, from coordinate 24,597,452 downwards.
CATTGACATGTAACCTCCTCCAGGTCCGAACGAAATGCCGCACACAAAAACACCGCTTATAGAGGCTGTACAATATTTCTTAATATGTGTGGTATTTTGTTAAAACTTGAAAAGAATGAAACCCTAATAAACATGTGTTTTTGTTTTCAAAAGCAAACGATTGAAACAGCTTCTCTTTTTTCAATGAATTACCAGCGACCCCAAACATTTTTGCAAGAATTCTACTTTCCGCGAGAAATTATGCATTTAGTGGAATGATAGGGAAAAATTCAAAATGAAAATTTAATGATTTTTCATTCATGTTTTTCAAAATATTCAATCAAATGTGAAAAATTATTAGTTTTATAAATTCCAATAATTTATAGACATTTCCTTATTTTGTTTAAATCTACGTAGACACTAACGTTTACAAACAAAAACAAATTTCTATGTGGTTGTTGTTGAGTTGTATTTGTTGTAGTATTTACTTTACCTGGTTTGTTCTACCATGCCTTTACGGGTAAAAACTGGAAGACTCTGGCATGTATAGTAACAGAGCATATTTTTATTAATTTTTCGGAATGTGTTTTAATCGGTCTAAAGATGCAGTAAACGTGCAGGGGCCTAATTACGTGATTCGATTCGATCGAGAATTTGCTCGTGAATAAGTTTTCAACACGATAAAAAACGGCATGAAAAGTCTCGATCGAAAACGTTCAAGCAATGTTATCGGTTTTTTCGATAGTAACCGGTAATCGATCAGGTAATCTTCAGGAAATATTATGAAGATAGAAGTCAAAAAATGTGTTTATTTTTAAAACAAAAACTATAGAACAAAATTATGAATGAGAAAATGTAAATATTTGTGGAATTTATTGTACAATACATTGAATAATAATTTCGGAATTAAGTAGTGCTAAGAAAATAATATTGTTGTAACAGATTGCTTACACATCTACCTTAATAGTTCTCTCTCTCAAAATAAATGAGAGAGAATTTGGAGAGTTTTTTGTTTAGGCTCTCTGGAAGAATCTACCCTTTGGTAAACAACGGCGCATATATTCTATTAAATGTTGTTCACCAAAAAAAAGGCTATTATTTTTTTTCGCGAAAATGCTTCATTTTTTTTTAAAGACTGCAAACAGTAAATCTTGGCTAATGACAGCATAAATTGGCATATTTATTTTAATTCTAATTTTATTACTATTTCATAAACGAGTGCAAAGCCCTTTTTCCAATTTTTCTTCTTATTTTGTATAAAAAATGCTGGAATTTATTTTCTCATTTTATTTTTCTTTTATACGCCGACAACAAACAACAATTTTTACATTTTAAACAAAAAGACAACAAAAAAATCTTTCACCAACCGATTCGAACAAGTCGTGAAAAAAACTGGTCTGTAGTGGGAGCCGTCTCGACTCCGAAACCCTGCCTTTTTATAATGGTAAAAGTGGCAAAAGTAGTAAAAATTGTGAATGAATTGTATGCGGTCTGAAGGTTACGCTTATATTTCATTTCCAATTAAATTGTTTTGATAACTCTTTGATAACTTGTGTAATAGGCATATGACGTAGACATCTATAGCTTTGTTCCAGAACTAAAAAGTTTTTAAAATTTTTAACACTTTTACTTATTTTACCCGAAAAAGCGTTCCCGTACACAAAAAAGTTGTAAATGTTCACTTCTCTTTAAACAAAAATGGCGCTGAATGACGCTCTTGGCCTGTTTGTAGCATATAACTAATAGAAGAAAATAATGGTGGGTGTTGTTCGGGAGCAGGCAGTGCACGCTCTTAATCCAGCCTTTTGCTCGTCGGAGGGGGGATTCGATCTGCCTCAGCATCCCAGTACCACATTACTACATACATTATACATTTGTTAGCGTGCAGGAGTCAATAATAGAAGAGTAGAGAGAAATTAGAACTCGAAAGGAAATCATAGGAAACGGAAAAGAAAGTAGCTATCCATTATCTGTTAATTTTTAACATAGCAGAAAAGGAAACGGAAACCATACCAACACAACCATAGAACAGTTTGGAGAGAATGGAAAAACAGGAAAGGGTGAAGAAAACCTACCAAAATGTTGCAAAGCAACTTGATGTTCTGTTGCTTTAGATGCCCACCCAACCTAGTTGCAACATGCACAGACCAAAGGGCGAATTGTGTTACAACCCCAAAAGTATTCAGTGACAAGCCTTGATTACATCAGTGAGAGACAAAACAGATATAACGCTAACGCTTACTCAGAATTCATGATGTTACATTTATTTAATTCAAATTCGGATTCACCCGAGAAAATCATAATTATATTCGTTACGAAATAAACTAGAGGCTAATTCTATTACAATCATTGAATCTTTTGCTCGAGGTATTCAGTTCCAACCAACAGGTAACAGAAGGAAGGAATGCGAACAAGACTTATGAGAGCAAAAGAAATAAAGGCTACGAACAATTTGGTAATCCCAAAACTTATATGAAAAAAATATAACTAAACTTAGAATAATAACTATTATATCTAAAATAAAGAGAATGAGAAAGTATCATGCAAAATGAAATTGAAATAACCATGTTTCAAATAGAATGACAATATTTCGAGCATTATTCCCACCATATGTAAATACACTGAACAATCTGCAGATACAGATACGACCGCAGAGTCCGTATTTGTTCAAATAAGTAGGTTTTCCAGTACTCAAAAAAAAAAAAAAAAAAAAAAAAAAAAAAAAACGCAAAGACTTTACACCAAATCACATGAGCGTATTAAAATTCATGCAAATTCATCACATCAAGATAAAGATAATAACAAAATCATATGGCTAGGTGACCACGTATATTTACACTGGCAAATAAAAAAATCTTCCTGGGTGCAATTAATCGTATTGAAAATATCCAAATAGCATTAATTCTTTAATACTGCAACGCATCAATCATATGGTCAGCCCGTTGTATGTTTTTGTAATTCTCTTTATCATAATATTCTTATCAAATAAAATCAGAAAGTTCATTGACTTACAGTTTCTATTGTTGTACTCCTCATTGAAAGATCTTTCGCAGAGATTATGTAAATTACAGCAACACTGCATAGAGAGATTAATGTAAATATGATGAGAATGCACAATTACATTGAAATTAGGTGAGCGAACGAGCCAAGCCAATTTGCCGCAACTAAGGTACATGCTGGGTTGTTACAAGTTTGGTATGATGATTTACTAATGTCAAACATGTTGGGTTTAGCCACCAAAAATGTTAAAAGTGGAGACTCCAGCATGTCGGACATTAACAGCAGTAATTGAACACAACGTACATACACACGTTAGATTTATATGAAATAATGAAGATCACCATGTAACAAGTTTGTAACAATAAATATGTAAACCGTGTGTATAGCAAGTAATGTTCAATCACTGTCTGCATCGGAATATTTAAAATATTTTGTTGTTGTTCACTTCTATTACACTTTGAACAAATTTCAATATGCAAATTTTTGAATGGTTGGGAATGATAAAAAGAATAATACTCGAATAACAAAATTTTCTTAGCAATGTAATATTAATTTCAATATTGAGTTTTTTCTCTTTTCTGTAATGCCGAATGCTTAAATTCAAAATCTGATGTGAGTTAGGTTATGAGGTTGATTTCTAACACTTATTTTGCATTAAAGTCACTAAAGCGACCCAATTATCACGACTCTATGCCGGCAATTAATTCACTCATCACTTGCTTACTCACTTATTTTTTACCTAATATAAAAATTATGAAAAATTACGAAGGTATATCCACACTATATTCCACTTCCAAAAGGTGATTCAGCACTTTTCCTTCTAGTTATGTAGGGAAGATTCCACCGGAAAGCGATTGTAGCCATCAATTGCGTTCAAAACATCGGTAAAAGCAATTTTCATAGAGTTGATACGTATTTCTTAGTTAATTCTGAAATCTCCGATCACTGGACAGCCAGAATGCTCTAGTTTAAAATCATTTGTGTACCTTCGTGGCACTGCGTTTATTCTCGATAACTAAACAGACTGGTCTTCTGGTTACATTGAGAAATGAGAAAGAAGTGATGACTGTAATCAAAACAGACTGTAAAAACTAGCCAACTCAACCGTTTTGTGTGTGTCATCAGTTGCTGCAAATGCGACACGGGAGCCTAGCAAACAAACAACAACATATTAACAAATGAAAGCCAGTAAAGAAATATGCGAATATAAGGTTATAACATTCCGAATAATTACCTCTTGCACACAAAATGAAGTACAGAAAAATCAATTGGCAATGAAATAAACAAAACAATCCAAAAGTAGGCAATCTATCTCGTTGTATAAAATAAAAACGTATGGCGATTGATCCAATGAAGCCAAATATATTTTCTGTGGATTATATGATCATATAATGAAGCCATTCTTAGATAAAAATCCTGTAACACATCAATGCTTCAAAGTCACTTACAATTTTTTTCCATCTTTGTAGCGAAGTAGGTTTTAACCGAAGAAGTGTACTCATATAGTAATTATTAAACTAATATGTCACTTGGAAAAAACTCAACAAGCTTTTACTTAATAATTTGACTTTGGTTCACAAACTTTCTAAGCAGAGGAATGTTGACTGTAGATCTATTCAACAACTAATTGAACGAATCTAGAAATTCATTGCTAAAAGTAGCTTTAAAACCAGGAAACAGCCATGGACAAAGGTGCCCAAAATGGCTAACAAGAATAGCAGAAAGACGTCAACTGGTTGATAGATATATTTTGAGATTTTTTTCCGCGCTCAAATTCCCAACAGAGGTCGCAGTAAAAAGTCGTTACAAATTCACAATTTGAATATTAAAACAATATGAAAGTAAATTGCTAGATGTAAGTGCAAGCGCCTCTACATGTTCCTGTACTTTATAAACTGGTAAAAGTCGTAAACGATTTTCATATAAATTTTGTGTACGGGAACGCAAAATGTGTAAAAGTGGTAAAAATTTTAAAAACTTTTTAGTTCTGGAACAGAGCTTCTCTTTAAAAACTTTTTACACGACAAATTTGGGCGAGTAAGAAATAGTAACATGGTTGCCGGCGCCTGATTGGTTGATACGCCGACTTTGACATTTGTTCCAGTTTTTTTGACGTATTTTCCATTTTTCCGTTCCCGAACTATTTCAAAAAACTTGTGCGTTAGAACAATTTTTTTTGCATTTCTCTCTTTTGCGAGTTTTACTATTAACAAGTACGGGAACGAAGCTTATGATTCACTTTTTATAATTGAATGAAAAATATATATGTATGTAAATTTATTAATTATACCCTACACCACTATGTGGAAAGGGTATTATAAGTTTGTTTTGGTAAAAATTCATGTAACACCGCGAAATATTCGTCGCAGACCCCCAATGTGGTATACCAATCTTCATATCTCGGCGAGATAAAGCGATTTTGAGATGTGTGTCCGTCCGTCCGTCCGTGTGTCCGTCTGTCCATTATAAATTGTAATCAAACTCCAGGCCGCAATTATGGACCGATCGTCACGAAACTTGGTATGGAGGTCGGTTTTACATCAGAATAGATCGCTATTTTAATTGGTGATGATCGTGAAATATTTAGCAGGTGAAATGGACCAAAAACCTAATTTTTATCCAATTTTGTAGCTGTTCTGTAGGTCGCAATAATAGTCCGTTCGCCTCAAAAATTTAAATAAAGTAAGAGTATATGGCAAAGAAGAAGCCTGCAATAAGAGATGGCGATTAGATAATATTTAGAGGGTTAAATGGATCACAACTTTTGTGTGAAAATTGTGAAAATTTTTAATATACAGCTTATATCCTTGTTCCTGAAAGACGCATTCCTCCCTCGTGACTTATATTTGAAAGACGATCTCTTGACCTTTCCATTGATGTCAATTATGTTGATGTATGTGATAAGATAACAGAGTTACAGCCTAATATATCCAGTTTTTTGTTTGTAGTGTAATCATAAAGACGCTAGAGGTCGCAATTATAGCTCAATAGTCACGAAATTTTGCACGAGGTAAGAGTTTAGGTCGAAGAAGATGCCCAAAATTTTTGATGGTGATCTGATATTATTTAGCGGGTGAAATGGACCATTACTTTTGTGTGAAAAATATCCAAATTTTATATTTGGTCCATATTTTAATTCCTGGAGGGCATATATAACGACAAAAATAACGACTGACCTTTCCCCTGATGCAAATTGTAATAATGTGTCTGCTAGATAACTGGCCTACTGCCTAATATATAATGGGTTTTGTGTAGAGAGCCACAATTTCCTCCCATGCTACATGGGATTGTCTCTATCATGACAGAGAAATTTTCAGTTCAGTTGTCCAATTGGATTTTTTATACAAATATTGCAGCATGGGGTCACCTTGCCACCTATTCTATTCTAGGATTTAGGGTAAAGGGGATATATACAAACTTCGACCAAAGATATGTCTCATCGAAATAATGGTTTTGGACCCCAAGTATGTTAGAGTCGATTTAGCCCTGTCTGTTCATCTGTCTCTCTTACTGTCTAGCTGGCTGGTGCGCACGATAACTTCCGAACAGATCTACCGATTCAAACCACATTTTATAATTCGTAATGTTTTGACCAAACTTAGTTAAAGTTCGAATATAGGCTACATAGGCCCACTCCTACCCCACAAAATTCAAAATTTTTTTCGAAAAATTGTGTGAACGATTTGGTCCAATCTTTCCATATATTATTATTCCTTCCAGATATAGATCGGGAAAGACCATATCGGTCCACAACTTCGGGTACCTCCCACACAAAATTCGGAAAAGTGACATTTAGGAGCCCTCTCGAATCGTTTTGAATATTTTTCCGCAGATTGTCCTTGCGGCCCCCTTTACGATGGTACAATTGCAATGGCAAGTCCATACTCACTGAGATTATACCCGAAAAGCTCCGAGAAACCCTGAAAAACAAACAAGAAACCTAACTAAAATGGCAAATCCGCAAGATAACTCTCAAATGGATTTTCTGATTGGTCCGAACTTGAACATCGTATTATTTCATCCAGTCACACAAAATATGGGAAAAGTGCAGTTTGAGGACTCGAATCGGATCTACTCGAATCGGACCCTATTGCAACGTACAAATTTTTTGGGGTAAGTCCAGAAAATCAAGTTAGGTTACTGAAATTGATTTGGTATATCCCCACATTACGATACCTACAGATTCAACGTATTTTGAAAAAAAATCCGTGATGCAAAATCAATATATTTTTATACGGCATAATTATTGTGCTTATTTCTGTTTTTGGTCAGAGGCAGAGGGTATATCACCGTTAGCGCAGCTGACTTATACTATCTTCTTTAGTGTGTAATTAAATATGAATAATTTTGGGATGTATAAAATTGTTTGCATGCAAATTATTTGAATTTCTATTCCTTATTAGTTATTTCTACGGGTATAATATATATTTTTAATATCACAATATACATATACCCACAATGCTCTATTTTCGAATTACCCTGAAAAGCACGGGCATTATCAAACATATGTGAGTTACAAGTGCACATAAAGTGCACATAAATTATACACATAATTCTTCCACAAACATCCCAGTAGCGACAAGGGAGGCTTCTCTTATACCAATGAATTCATATTAAGTTATTTATATGTGATCTTGTTTTTATAGCCGAGTCCGAACGGCGTGTCCTAAACTTCCACTAGTAGAGACGTTTTTCATGGCTGAAATACTAAGGAAATATCGCCAACATTGCTAAGGGGTATTTTGACATCATAGAAAATTTGACATGGCCAGGCCTGGGAATCGAACCCGGACATTCAGCGTGCAAGGCGGTTGCACATAGCTAATTCGTAGAAGTAGTGGTGTAGGGTATCACATGGTCGGCCCCGTCCGACTATAGCCTTTGCTTACTTGTTTTATTATGTATTCTATTTTTTTTATTTATTCAATTCGTTTATTATGTTATGTCGCAATAAAATGGTGAGAATTTTAAATATAAACAATTTGTTAATTGTTACATGTTCTGGAACAAACATGTGGTCTGTTCCTTTACTATTAAAAATTGTAAAAGTAGCAAAACTTGTGAATTGCTCCCATATCAATTGTATGCTTACATCAAGTAAAGCAACACTTTTCATGTATAAAATTTTTCTTACAGGTTCTGGAACAAACAGGAAGTAAAAGAGAGAGACAAATTATTTGACAGAGAAGAAACATTTCCTCCAATAAAATATATGGACTTTCTTTCAACACCTACGAAGAAGATTGGATGTATGGCCAAATGAATGAAAAATACCAATGTTTAATGTTCACTTAACTCTTTATTAAAAATACATAAAAATTGCAAAGCTACAATAAAATAAAACATGTTTAAAAAAATGCATATGCGCCAGAAAATCAAAGACATTTAAAAATTTATTCTGTATTCATAATCTTTTAGCCATTGAACTGTAGTTAACATTTATTTTTTTGGTTTTGTAATAACTACAGAACAAATAACATTGTTGTAAAATAAACTGTGAGTAAAGTTATTACAAAGTTACATAATAGGTCCGCTAAAAAAAAATAAAATGAACATTTTATGTATATTAAATCGAAAGCTTAAAATAATTTATGCAAATTTCCTGTGAAGTAAATTGTAAATTGAAACTGAAGTACATACAAATAATCTGCCATAAACAAAACAATAAACCAGTATAGGAATTCTGTAACTTTTATCGATTAAAAAGTTGTTAAAATTTCTTTTGTTTTTGTAACAACTACAAAACAAACAAATGAAATTGTTGTAAAATAAACAATGAGTAAAGTTGTTAAAAAGTTACTGAATAGGGGGGCTGTAGGCCTATTCTGTAACTTTTATCGATTGAAAAGTTGTTAAAATTTCTTTTGTTTTTGTAACAACTACAAAACAAACAAATGAAATTGTTGTAAAATAAGCAATGAGTAAAGTTGTTAAAAAATTACTGAATAGGGGGGCTGGGTACCTATTCCATAACTTTTTAACAACTTCACTCATTGCTTATTTTACAACAATTTCATTTGTTTGTTTTGTAGTTGTTACAAAAACAAAAGAAATTTTAACAACTTTTCAATCGATAAAAGTTACAGAATAGGCCTACAGAGCTCTGAAATACTCGCTCGAATTCTACTCGCGAGTGAAATTTGAGCGAGTTCTAGCGTGAGTACTCGCGCGTGTAGAAAAAATAAATCGAGTATATTCTATTTTTACTCGTCACTCGCGAAGCATATTTCAAGTTTGCTCGTTTTTACTTGCGAGTGAAAAGTTTTTTCGAGTACGAGTACTTGAAGAGTACGAGTTTTGCAAAAGAAAACGAGTGGAAGTGAAAATGCTCGAAATAGAGTACGAGTTTACTCGAATAGTAAAGTCGAGTAGAAAAAATTTATTTTTTGACCGTTTGTGTGTTCGAAGGTTCGGATGAGGTTTTTGGGAGGTTCGAACTAGGTTGTTCGGATTTTCGGAGGTTCAGAGGTTCAGAGGAGGAAGTTCCGAAGTTCGGAAGAGGATGGTCAGAGGTCCTCCGAACTTCGGAACTACCTCCTCTGGACCTCCGACCACCCTCCTCCGAACATCGTAACAACCTCCTCTGGACCTTCGACCATCCTCTTAACTTTGGAACAACCCCCTCTGGACCTCCGACCACCCACCTTCGAACTTCGAAATAAACTCCTCTGAACTTCCGAACAACCAACTTACTCTTTCCATATTCAGTCCACAGGAACATCAAAACCTGTTCGCTACTACACACGCAACGACACACAAACGGCAAAAAAATATTTTTTCACTCGATTTTACTCTGCGAGTAAACTCGTACTCTATTTCGAGTATTTCGCACTCATATTTTTAAACCAAGAGTACTCGCGAGTGCTTCCAAATAAAACAAAAGAGTGGAGAGTTAACTTCTTGTAAAACGCGTACTCTTCGAGTACTCCCCCTCGCAGGTAGTTTCCACTCTCGAGAAAAAACGAGAAAATCGGACTTTTTACTCGCACTCTTCGAGTATTCCCACTCGCGAGTACTATTTACTCTCGAGTAAAAACGAGCAAATCGGACTTTTTACTCGCACTCTTCGAGTATTCCCACTCGCGAGTACTTTTTACTCTCGAGTAAATACGAGCAAATCGGAGCTCTGCAATAAACATTTCAACTAAAAACTCTTTTAAAACCAAGTAAAGATATTCTGTGGCACACACTCATCGCGAAGAGCAGCAGTTTGAGACATGACCTGACCGACATGCACTGGTATCCTTCCCAGACATTTTAATACACCAAACTCGGACAGATAGACAGACGATGGGCCAACTAATTAGATTACCGGTATATATAACATGGAAATATAAGAAAGAAGAAAATATATTAGTAACGAAGGGAAAACAAGTGGGAAATTAGCGTAGCGTGAACTCACCGTATTCCTGTTTTTGGGTAGAGAGTCCGGAAAACTCGTGTTTGAGCTCAATCCAGGGTTTAGGTGGCTGTTCTCCATGATTGTTCGCAGTGCCAAATAGACAGATTAACTTCCAACCGTAGGATTGGTGACCGTTGTTTTTTTGTCCATTCTGTCAATAGGTCTGTTCACCAGCAAGAACTGCGGACACAATGACTGATCTAAAGCTTGGGCAATATGTCTACTTGTCAGCGACGGCGGTGAACAAATTTGTTACTGCAACGACAGTGGTCCATAGGATAGAACAGGTGTGTGTTTTAATGACCCATTCTAAATCGGCATCATGTCGGGATGTTTATGACTTTGCGCCTAAACTTGTTGTTGAGACTGTCCTGCAGTTAGATGTGATTCATGCGATATCAAATATAAATCATGCAGAGCTTGAGCAATCGGTAGTGGCCGTTGTGGCCAACGATTGGGCTGCACCAATAATTGAACATTTGCTAAATGACGTTGCAGGGAACCAACTGTGGGATATATGGTCTGTTCGATGAATCCGGCAATGGTGTACTGAAAGTGGAGAAGAACAATGTAAAATAGTTAAGAGGTTTTATAGGTAGGTATAACGAGAGTCTTAAATATGGTTCTTTGTCAATTCGACGGTCTTTAAAGGAGTTGCTGGAGGAAATGGGGATCAAGAAGTAAACGAAGCGGCCAGGTTTCGCAAGATACTATCCAAGGATCCTAAATCCTTTGGTAGTATTACGCAAAACTCCGGTTGGTAAACTAACTATGCACTAGAGACTCTGGATCTATCAGCAGTTCACGGGCTTCCTTTTTGGTCTCTACATTTGTAATGTTTAGGCCTTCCAGAATCTCAAATTGAGTACACATAGTAGATTTAAATCTTGATGTATCCTCTTGAGATTTCTTCAGATCAATTTTCATTCATGCCTTTAGTTTAAACAAAACGAGCTCAGATTTTACGAACTCCTGGTGAGGGATTTCCCAGGCCTTTTTGCGATCTCGTTACTCTTATGACGTGATTCAAATACATTTGAATTTCCGACAACAGCTTATAGAGTCTCGGCGAATATTTGTAGAATTGATGGCCCAACTACACCATTTTCACATGTAATTCGAAGAATTTCAGTTGTAATTTGATTATTTCATTTGAAATTCGAAACATTTCACTTGTAATTTGAGAATTCCAATTGAATTTCGAATTATTTCATTTGTAATTTGAGAATTCCATTTGATATTCGAATTATTTCATTTGTAATTTGAATTTTTTCATTTGTAATTCGAATTATTTCATTTGTAATTCGAATTTTTCCATTTGTAATTTAAATTTTTCTATTTGTAAATCGAATTTTTTCATTTGGAATTTCAAATGAAGAAAATTCAAATTAAAAATGGAACAATTCGAATTACAAATGAAATAATTCGAATTCCAAATGAAATTTTCAAATTACAAATGAAATAATTCGAAATTCAATTGGAATTCTCAAATTACAAGTGAAATGTTTCGAATTACAACTGAAATTATTCGAATTACATGTGAAAAAGGTGTAGATGCAGGTTGCAAATAGCTGATTATGATGCGAGTTTGGTTGCAGATTCAACCATGGATGACCGGAACGTCGCTTGTCCAATTGATAGACACATTGCAGGACCTTCAGCAAATCATTTTCCTTGGGATTTGTTTTAAAATAACCCTTCGAAACGGCCGATAGGGAAACAATTAAACTGGGTATGCCAGTGTGTAAAAGTTCAAACAAGACAGCAAAGTGATCATAACGCTGCCAACCGGTTAGGGCAAGACCTTGGAAACCCTTTGAGAAACGTCCTCCTTCCTTGGCAATGACAGCCAACCAACGATTTTGTATGGGCGGGATAATGAGACTTTCACCAAATGCCCCCTTAAAGCAGCGACGACCACAGAAATACAACCAAAGCGAAGACATGTATGAACGTATGAGTGAAAAAAGCAACAACCACATTATGTTTTTGTTTGTTTTCATTCATTTACACTGTACGTGAGAGAGAGAAGCAAATGCAAAAACAACTCTTCTGACCCCCTAGACCCCCTAGAAAACATTTTAATGTTCTTCTGTCCATTAGGAAGTCCTTTAAAATGTCTTCTGCTTTTGGTATTCTGTCTCCTAGAAGACCTTAAAATGGGTTTTGACCCTTAAGAAACACTTTCATTAAAAAGTCTTATGACTTCTAGAAAAGCTTAAAATGGCCTTCTGCGCCTTAAGATACCTTTAATGGGCCCTTTGTCTCGTAAGAAGAAAGGTCTTTTGACTCCTAAAAGGTCATAAAATGGTTTACTTTTCCTTAAAAACAACCTTTAAATGGTCTTCTGTCCCTTAAAAAAGACCATTAAAAGGTATTCTGACTCCTAGAAGATCTTAAAATAATCTTCTGTCCCGTAAGAAGACCTTTAGAAGATCGCCTGTCCCTTAAGGCCTGCGTACATAAGCTGCCTTGCCTGATTGCCTTGCTTTCCTGCTTCATTTCTGACATAATAAAAATAAAAGAATAAAGAAGGCCGAGCAAATTTCGAACTGGGTTGCCCTTTTCTTTTTTATTCTTTTATCAGAAGCAAGCAAGGTAAGCAGACAAGGCAGCTTATGTACTCATCCCTTTAAGGCCTCTAAATGGTCTTTTGACTCCTAGAAAACCTTAAACTGATCTTCTGGCTCCCAGAAGACCTAAAAGTGGTCTTCTGTCCTTTAAAAAGACCTTCTGGTTCCTAGAAGACCTTTAGAAACTCTTCTGACTCCTAAAAAACTTAAAATGGTATTCTGTCCCTTAAGAGGACCTGTCCCCTAAGAAGACTTTTAAAATGTCTTTCGACTTCTAGAAGAACTAAAAGTGGTTTTCTGTCCCTTAAGAAGACCTTAAGAGTGGTATTTTATCCCTTAAGACCTTTAAAAGGTCTTCTGACTGACAGAAGACTTCAAAATGGTATTCTGTCCCTCAAGAAGACCTTTCAAATTTCTTCTGACTTCTAGCAGAACCCCAAAAACCCTTAAGAAAGTCTATAAAAGATCTTTTGTCTCTTAAAAAGTCTTCTAAAACGTCTTCTGATTCATAGAAGACTTTCAGGAGTTCATCAGTCCCGTAAAAATACCTCAAAATTTCTTCCGTCCCTTAAGAAGACCTTTAAAAGACCTTCTGTCCCTTAAGAAGACATATAAAAGGTCTTCCGACTCCTAGAAAACCTGAAAGTGGTCTTCTGTCCCTTAAGAAGACCTTTAAAAGATATTATGTCATTTAAGCAGACTATTTAAAGGTCTTCTGACTTCAAGAAGACTTTAAAATGGTATTCTGTCCTTCAAGAAGACCTTTATAAGGTCATCTGACTTCTAGAGGACCTCCAAAAAGGCCTTATGTCTCCTTATGACTCGAAGGTCGTGTGTCTCCTTAGAAACCCTCTAAAAGAAGTCCTCTAAAAAGTATTCTGTTCCTTAAGAAGGCCTATAAACGATATTATGTTTTTTAAGAAGACAATAAAAAGTCTTCTGTCTCCTAGAATTCCTTAAAATTGTATTCTGTACCTCAAGAAATCCACTAAAATCTTCTGACTCCTAGAAGAAATTTAGAAGGTCGTATGTCCCTTAAGAAAGCCTCTAAAATATAATCTGTCCCTTAAGAATGCCTCTAAAAAGTGTTATGTTCCTTAAGAAGACTTTTAAAACATATTCTGTCTTTAAAGAAGACTTCTAAAATTTCTTCTGACTCCTAGAAGACCTCTAAAGGCTTTCTGTTCCTTAAGAAGACCTCTAAAAGATCTTTTTATTACCTGGCTCTTAGATTAAGTCCCTAGAAATCCCTTTTATCTCTAGAATCAAACTTCTCTTTCTTTTCTCTTACCTTTGGTGGTGCTCCCTTCAAACCGAAATGTACGAGACGTTCATGTGGTGGCTTGGCATGTTCATATTGTGTCTGCCGCTCGGTCGATGATAACATTTGTGCCTCATTTTCCATTTAATTTAGTATTTCATCCATGGCGGAATTCCGTACCCTCTGTTGATTCTCTAGTATCTTCCAGCGTTTCTCTTCAAATAGATAACTTTCACCAACTATGGGACCTCTTTTGCGACGAGCCCCCAGTGACAAAGTTTGTACCGAAGCTTCTTCAATAACTACGATGTTTGATTTTTGGTGGGTTTTAAGAAGCGGCCCAATCCCGAATTAATCTTTTTTCGATTTTGTGTTTATTTTGTTGTTCGACGACTCCTGTTGGAAACGTAACACACGATTTGCTTGTGAAATGAGCTTTTGCAGGACATAGATATGTTTGTACGAGTCTTTGGCTATACCATCCGCATTGGAGTCGGGTACGTTCTGGGGAGAAGAAAAATAGAGGGGAAAATAGAATACAATTGAGAAAAGTTTCAAGAATATTATTGGAGTACTTACATTTACACCACCATAGCCTTGTTGATAGCCGGGGTTCGTATCAAGATATGCCCAAGTCCACAGGCCAAAGAGTAAAAATGAGGATAAAAGTAGCAATAGCGATATTTTACGACGCCAAACCAATATAAAGATATTTGTGTGCATCTGAAAAGGGAACAAAAGGAGAATATGATTAGAAACATAAAGCGAAGAAGCTCAAGACTTAGGGCAAAACAAGTGAGCAAAGGCTATAGTCGGGACTGGCCGACCATGTGATACCCTACAACACTACCCCTGTGCATAAGCTTTTCACTGGTAAACATTTCTTTCTCTCTGGGACCCCCATAAGCAACCAAAATTTCCATCCATCAGATCAAAATTGTGACCTGTAGCGTGATTGCAAAAAAATTAAAGAATTGGATGCATTACCGGCTATTGTGGTATCTCCCTTGTTTGACCACCTTCGCCAACCTACTTTACACCAATGTAAAAGTAATATTTTCTTCTTCCATTGACAGGCTTTGCCGTTGAAATACCCCTACTAAAAACCGATATATTCACAAAAAATAAAACTTTAAATTTGTCTCCACATGAGTTTTTCCCCATTCCGACCCCAGAATATTATCCGACTATCACCAAAATCAATAGGCTTCTTCCTCTGTGGGGCCCCCATTAACGCCCACAATTTCGTGACTATCCGATTAAAATTCAAACCTGTAGCGTGATTACAAAAAATGAAAAAAATGGATATATTACTGACTTTTGCGATATCTCGGTTGTTTGCCCACTTACGCCAACGTACTTTGCATCAATATAAAGGAGATCTTTTCTTCTTCCATTGGCGGGCTTTCCATTTGGAATACTCCTACCAGGAGCGGAGATATTCGCATAAGAAAAAACGTTGACTTTACTCCACATATTCTTTTTTGCTTATTCCGACTCCTGAATATTATCCGACCATCACCAAACTTAATAGGCTTCTTCCTCTGTGGGACCCGCATCAACTCCCAAAAAATTCCTGACGATCCGATCAAAATTACGACCTGTAGCGTGATTACAAAAAATCGGATAATGGGATGAATTACCGACTATGTCAAACAACCGAGAGTTTGACCACCTACGACAGCCTACTTTACATCGTTGTAAAGGTAATATTTTTTGCTTTTGATATACCTCTTAAATAAACAGAGCTATTGGCTTTGAAATAAAACGTTGACCTTTTCTCCAAAAGGTCCGACCCCTGAATATAATCAAACCATCATCAAAATCAGTAGGCTTCTTCCTCTGTGGGACCCCCATTAACTCCCAAAATTGCGTGACTATCCGATCAAAATTGCAACATGTAGCGCGAATTCGAAAAAAATTGAAAAATGGGATGTATTACCGACTATTGCTATATCTCCGTTTGAAATAAAACGTTGACTTTCTCCCCAAATAAGTTTTTTGCCCATTCCGACCGCTGAATATTATCCGACCATCACCAAAATCAATAGGCTTCTTCCCCTCCGAGACCCTCATCAACACCCAAAATTTGGTGACGATCCGATCAAAATTGCGACCTGCAGCGTGATTACAAGGTTTAGATGGACAGACGGACGGACGGACTCGACTCAGCTCGTCGAGACATTCATTTTGGTATATATAAGTATGGGTCTACGACCATTATTTCGATGCGTTACAAACTTTTTGTGGTGTAGGGTATAAATACTCGAAAAATATCAATATGCGGACAAATATTTGAGGACCAAAAGGCTCAATATTGGCCTTAAAATTCTTTTTAAAAAATCCAATTTTGGAATGCCAGTTATTGGTCTCAAAATTTATTAAAAAATAAACGTTTTGAGAGGCTAAATATTGGCCTCAGGAATTCTTTGAAAAATCCACATTTTGAGAGACTCAATATTGGGCTCAAAAATTCTTCAAATAACCCACGTTTTGAGTGGCTCAATATTGGCCTCAAAAATTCTTTAAATAATCCACGTTTTGAATGGCTCAATATTGGCCTCAAAAATTCTTTAAATATTCCACGTTTTGAATGGCTCAATATTGGCCTCAGGAATTCTTAAAAAAATCCACGTTTTCAGAGGCTCAATATTGGTCTCAAAAATTCTTTAAATAATCCACGTTTTCAGAGGCTCAATATTGGTCTCAAAAATTCTTTAAATAATCCACGTTTTCAGTGGCTCAATATTGGCCTTAAAAATTCTTTAAATAATCCACGTTTTCAGTGGCTCAATATTGGCCTCAAAAATTCTTTAAATAATCCACGTTTTCAGTGGCTCAATATTGGCCTCAAAAATTCTTCAAATAATCCACGTTTTCAGTGGCTCAATATTGGCCTCAAAAGTTCTTTAAATAATCCACGTTTTCAGTGGCTCAATATTGACCTCAAAAATTCTTTAAATAATCCACGTTTTCAGTGGCTCAATATTGGCCTCAAAAATTCTTTAAATAATCCACGTTTTCAGTGGCTCAATATTGGCCTTAAAAATTCTTTAAATAATCCACGTTTTCAGTGGCTCAATATTGGCCTCGAAAGTTCTTCAAATAATCCACGTTTTCAGTGGCTCAATATTGGCCTCAAAAGTTCTTTAAATAATCCACGTTTTCAGTGGCTCAATATTGGCCTTAAAAATTCTTTAAATAATCCACGTTTTCAGTGGCTCAATATTGGCCTCAAAAATTCTTTAAATAATCCACGTTTTCAGTGGCTCAATATTGGCCTCAAAAATTCTTTAAATAATCCACGTTTTCAGTGGCTCAATATTGGCCTCAAAAATTCTTTAAATAATCCACGTTTTGAGTGGCTAAATATTGGCCTCAGGAATTCTTAAAAAAATCCACGTTTTCAGAGGCTCAATATTGGTCTCAAAAATGCTATAAATAATCCACGTTTTCAGTGGCTCAATATTGGCCTCAAAAATTCTTTAAATAATCCACGTTTTCAGTGGCTCAATATTGGCCTCAAAAATTCTTCAAATAATCCACGTTTTCAGTGGCTCAATATTGGCCTCAAAAGTTCTTTAAATAATCCACGTTTTCAGTGGCTCAATATTGGCCTCAAAAATTCTTTAAATAATCCACGTTTTCAGTGGCTCAATATTGGCCTCAAAAATTCTTTAAATAGTCCACTTTTTCAGTGGCTCAATATTGGCCTCAAAAATTCTTTAAATAATCCACGTTTTCAGTGGCTCAATATTGGCCTCAAAAATTCTTTAAATAATCCACGTTTTCAGTGGCTCAATATTGGCCTTAAAAATTCTTTAAATAATCCACGTTTTGAGTGGCTCAATATTGGCCTCAAAAATTCTTTAAATAATCCACGTTTTTAGTGGCTCAATATTGGCCTTAAAAATTCTTTAAATAATCCACGTTTTGAGTGGCTCAATATTGGCCTCAACAATTCTTTAAATAATCCACGTTTTGAGTGGCTCAATATTGGCCTTAAAAATTCTTTAAATAATCCACGTTTTGAGTGGCTCAATATTGGCCTCAAAAATTCTTTAAATAATCCACGTTTTTAGTGGCTCAATATTGGCCTTAAAAATTCTTTAAATAATCCACGTTTTGAGTGGCTCAATATTGGCCTCAACAATTCTTTAAATAATCCACGTTTTGAGTGGCTCAATATTGGCCTTAAAAATTCTTTAAATAATCCACGTTTTGAGTGGCTCAATATTGGCCTCAAAAATTCTTTAAATAATCCACGTTTTTAGTGGCTCAATATTGGCCTTAAAAATTCTTTAAATAATCCACGTTTTGAGTGGCTCAATATTGGCCTCAATAATTCTTTAAATAATCCACGTTTTGAGTGGCTCAATATTGGCCTTAAAAATTCTTTAAATAATCCACGTTTTGAGTGGCTCAATATTGGCCTCAAAAATTCTTTAAATAATCCACGTTTTTAGTGGCTCAATATTGGCCTTAAAAATTCTTTAAATAATCCACGTTTTGAGTGGCTCAATATGGGCCTCAACAATTCTTTAAATAATCCACGTTTTGAGTGGCTCAATATTGGCCTTAAAAATTCTTTAAATAATCCACGTTTTGAGTGGCTCAATATTGGCCTTAAAAATTCTTTAAATAATCCACGTTTTGAGTGGCTCAATATTGGCCTCAAAAATTCTTTAAATAATCCACGTTTTTAGTGGCTCAATATTGGCCTTAAAAATTCTTTAAATAATCCACGTTTTGAGTGGCTCAATATTGGCCTCAACAATTCTTTAAATAATCCACGTTTTGAGTGGCTCAATATTGGCCTCAAAAATTCTTTAAATAATCCACGTTTTTAGTGGCTCCATATTGGCCTCAGGAATTCTTTAAATAATCCACGTTTTCAGTGGCTCAATATTGGCCTCAAAAATTCTTTAAATAATCCACGTTTTCAGTTGCTCAATATTGGCCTCAGAAATTCTTTAAATAATCCACGTTTTCAGTGGCTCAATATTGGCCTCTGGAATTCTTTAAATAATCCACGTTTTCAGTGGCTCCATATTGGCCTCAGGAATTCTTTAAATCATCCACGTTTTCAGTGGCTCAATATTGGCCTCAAAAATTCTTTAAATAATCCACGTTTTTAGTGACTCAATATTGGCCTCAAAAATTCTATAAATAATCCACGTTTTTAGAGTCTCAATATTGGCCTCAAAAATTCTTTAAAAAATCCACGTTTTGAGAGTCTCAATATTGGCCTCAAAAATTCTTTAAAAAATCCACGTTTTGAGAGACTCAATATTGGCCTCAAAAATGCTTTAAAAAATCCACGTTTTTAAAGACTCAATATTGGCCTCAAAAATTCTTTAAAAAATCCACATTTTGAGAGACTCAATATTGGCCTCAAAAATGCTTTAAAAAATCCACGTTTTTTAAGACTCTATATTGGCCTCAAAAAATCTTTAAAAAATCCACGTTTTGAGAGACTCAATATTGGCCTCAAAAATTCTTTAAAAAATCCACGTTTTGGGAGACTCAATATTGGCCTCAAAAATTCTTTAAAAAATCCACGTTTTGAGTGGCTCAATATTGGGCTCAAAATTCTTTAAATAACCCACGTTATGAGTGGCTCAATATTGGGCTCAAAAATTCTTTAAATAATCGAAAAATATATATTCCGCATTTTTTCGAGGTTTCTCAGAATTGTTATTTTGTATTTTGTTATCCTTGCCATCAAAAAGCCACAACCCAATTGGTAAATCGCATACATAACCTAACCTCAATATTCTACAGATTTATTATTTTCAGGGGATTTAAAAAATATATTAACTTTGAGATAACTTCTGTATATTTTGCATATTTACATTCCCATCCTTCCTCAAGCCATGAAAGGATATTACCTGATTTATTTGTTTGTTTTTGGTAGGCTTTGTATTTGTTATTCCTTTTTTACTACAGCTTTTAAATACCAATTTGATTTATTTTAATTTTCAATTTCGGTGTTATGGCCTTTTCCACATCGCCGAGCATCGTCACACAGATGACCCTCTTTCATCAATTTCCATACGAATAAAAGCACACAACATTTTTATTGTCTCTCTTTTTAATGCCTTCGAAGTCCTCATTAAAGATGCAATATCTCTATCTCTCCATCAGTCAGCCTCTGATGGCCGGCTGGCTGAGTGACTGATGACACAACAAATATGTTGTGTATTTTTTAATTTCCCATTTCGTTTTTGTTTTTTTGTCTTTTGTGAGTTTCTTCCTTCCCCTCCTTTGGCTTCTTGTGACAACAAATACGTGTGTCATTTAATATTACAAAGAAAGGACATAAATACCACCTAGAACCACCTGCTCTAGTCTATATCTCACTCAGCTTAGCCGTTGGTAGGTCACAGACACGGTTAGTTAGTTGAATGTGTTCTCCACCAAATGCTAGTTTATGTAGAAAACAGGAAACAACAAAAACGGACAGGAGATATGAGGCTTTGTTTGTTTTGTCATAGTTTAGAAATGTGGGTTGGTTTGTCATTCCTCAGAACATTCAACCAGTCATATGGTCACAGCATCTGTACAGACACACATATATAGCTGTATAACAGTTTAAATAGTTGGAAGTGGATACTGTTACATTCTTGAATAAATAGACCTGAAAGAGAAGCCACACATGAATCTTTGGAAGGCACATATCACTTTCTTGTATAAACAACTCAAACAGATATTTACATTGGTATGTGCACAGTGGTTCCTTTCAGTGATACTAATGAAGATTTCTTCTGAACTTAGAACCCCATTTGAAAGGTAGGTCATTTTTCCATATAATAGTACGTTTATATATAACCGGATTTAACAAACCCACTGGGTTTCAAATGTCAATTGCATTGCTTATATTTCAAATAAATCCTCATAAAGAAGGTTAACCCTGCAAATGGCTATAATATAAACATGGCCTAAGACCTTCAGTAGAAGAAGACCCTCTGAAAGGTATTCTCTTCCTCGAAGACCTTTAGTCAGCTCTTCCGTCATTAGATGACCTTCTGACAGGCATTCAGTCAATTGAAGACCTTTGAAAGATGCTCTGTCCATGAAGACCTTTTGGCCAGTCTTTCGTCCACAGAAGACCTTTTGACATTTGTTTTTTCCATGAAGATTATGGGAGAGGTCTTCTATGAATATAAGACTTTATAAGAGGTCTTCTCTCCAAAAAAGATCTTCTGACAGGTTTCTGTCAGTAGAAGAGGACCTTCTGAATGGTTTCCTCTCCCTAGCAGACCTTTTGTTAGGTCTTCTTTCAGTAGAGGACCTTCTGAAAGGTCTTCTCTCCAAAAAATACCTTCTAAAAGGTCTTCTGTACGTATAAGAAGACCTTCTAAGAGGCCATCTCTCCAAAAACGACATTCTTACATGTCTTCTATCATGAGAAGAAGACCTTCTGAAATGTTTTCTTGCCCTAGAAGACATTTTGTTAGGTCTTCTTTTGTCAACAGAACAGAGTTTAACAGGTCTTCTGTCCATTGAAGACTTTCTGACAAGTCCTCTGCCCATAGAATACCTTCTGACAGGTTTTTTGTTATTAAAAAAGCGCCTTCTGAAGAGTTTTCTTACCACAGAAGGCTTTTGACAGTTGTTTTTCCATGAAGACCTTCGGATAGCTCTTCTATCAAGAGAACATCGTTTGAAAAGCCTTCTCTCCATAAAAGACCTTCCAAAAGGTCTTCTGTCAGCAAAGGAAGACCTTCTGAAACGTCTTCTATTCATAAAAGACCTTCTGACAAGTCTTCTGTCAGTAGAAAAAGACCTTTTGAAAGGTTTTCTCTTCATAGAAGACATTTTGTCAGTTCTTCTGTCCTTTTGTCAGGGCTTCTGACCATAGAAGAACTTGACAAGTCTTCTGTTCCCAGAAGATCTTATGTAGAAGAATACTTTCTGAAAGGTCTTCTATACATTGAATACATCTTGATAAGTCTCATGTCCACAGAATACATTTTGACAGGTCTTCGGTCCAAGACGACCTTCTGACGGGACTTTCTGAAAGGCCTTCTCTCCATAAAATACCAATCTTAAAAGGTCTTCTGTCAGTAAAGGAAGTCTTTCTAAATGGTCTTCTCTCTATAGAAGTCCTTTCGTAAATTCTTCAGTCCATTGAAAAATTTTGACAAGTCTTCCGTCCACAGAAGACCTTTTGACAGTTGTTTTGTCCATGAAGACCTTGGGACTTGTCTTCAAAAAAGACCTTCGAAAAGGTATCCTCTTAGTAAAGGTCATCTCTCTATAAAATACCTTCTGAAAATGTTTCTCTTGTTAGAAGAACTTTTGTCAGGTCTTCTGTCCATTGAAGACTTTTTCTCTCCATAGAAGATTTTCTGACAAGTCTTTTGTCTATAGAAAACATTTTGACAGGTCTTCCCCCGGTTGAAGATGACATTTTTAAAGGTATTTTGTCTATAGAAGACCTTTGGTCTTCTTCTGCCCATAGGAGGGCCACTGTCAGGTCTTCTGTCTATAGAAGACCATCTGATAGATGTTCTGTAAGCAGAAGAAGACCTTCTGAAAGGTCTTCTCTTCCTAGGAGACCTTTTGTCAGGATTTTATGACATGTCTTGTGTCAGGTCTTCTGCCTGTAGAAGACCTTCTGAAGTGTCGTTTGCCCATAGAATACCTTCTAAAAGGCCTTCTCTGCCTTTGACTGGTTTTCTGTGAATAGTAAAAGACCTTCTGAAAGGTCTTCTGCCAATTGAAGATCTTTTGACAAGTCTTCCGTCTGCAGAAGACCTTTTGCAGGTTTTCTGTCTAAGAAGACCTTCTGACGGGACCATCGGACAGGTCTTCTATCCACAGAAGACTTTCTGAAAGGTCTTCTATCCCTTAAATACTTTCTTAAAATTCTTCTGTCTTTAGAGTAAAACCTTTTGAAAGGTTTTCTTTCCATAGCAGAAATTTTTCCATTTTTTTTGTACATCGAAAAACTTCTGACAATTCTTCTGTCCACAGCAGAAGACCTTCGAGCAGGTCTCTTATGATTAGAAGCTCTTCCAAAAGTCTCTCTCCATAAAAGACCACCTAAAAGGTCTTCTTTCAGTAAAAGATTACCTTTTGAATGGTCTTCTATCCATAAAGGAATTCCTGACAGGTCTTTTGGTAGTAGAAAAATACCTTTTGAAAGATTTTCTCTCCGTAGAAGGCCTTTTGTAAGTTCTTCTGTTCTTGGGACAAATCTAGTGTTCAATGAAGACTTTTTGGCAAGTCCCCTGTCCATAGAGGACCATCTGACAGGTTTTCTGTCAGTAGAAGGAGAACTCCTGATAGGTCTATCTATAAAGTACATTTTGACCGGTCTTTTGCCCATGAAGACCTTCGGGCAGGTCTTCTATCAATAGAAGACCTTCTGAAAGGTCTTCTCTCCACAAGAGACCTTCTGAAAGCTATTGTATCCACAGAAAAACTTCTGTCGATTAAAGACTTTTTGATAAGTCCTCTGTCCATAGAAGACTTCCTGACAGATTTTCTGTCAGTAGAAAACCTGTAGAAAACCTGTTGACAGTTTTTTTTCTGGTAGAAGATGAACTTCGAAAAGGTATTTTGTCTGTAGAAGACCTTTTGACCGGCTTCTGTCCATAAAATACGACCTTGTGACAGGTCATCTGCCCATGGGAGACCCTCTGACAGGTTTTCTGTCTATAGAATAACCTCTGATAGTACTTCTGTCAGCAGAATAAGACCTACAGATCTTTTCTGCTTAGAATACCTTTTGTCAGGTTTTCTCTACCTTCTGACAGGTTTTCTGTCTGTAGAAGAAATGCCTTCTGTCCATGGAATATCTTCGAAAAGGTCTTCTCTCCATACAAGACCTTTTGTCTGGACTTCTGTCCATAAAATTCCTTTTGACAAGTCTTCTGTCCATAGAAGTCCTTCTGACAGGTTTTCTGTCAGTAGAAGAATATCTTCTGACAGGTCTATTGCCCATAGAAACTTTTCCGTTAGGACTTCTGTCGGTAGTAGAAGACTATCTGAAAGGTTTGTCTATAGTAGACTTTTTGACAGAACTCTTCTCTACAAGAGACCATATGATAGGTCCATAAAGATCTTCTGAAAACTTCGACAAGCCACAGAAGAATTTTGTCAGGTCTTGTATCCATTGGTAATTTTGGTTCCCTTAAAATTCTTTGCCTCCTTAACCCCTGTTATATTTTTGTTCTTCTGTCTTCAGCTCCTCTTATGATGATGATTATGTCTGACTTTTGTTGTTGTGGTATTGTGTTGAATGTTCCTTTTGGGCTTTATGTTGTTTAAAGACGAAAATCACACAAAACATCAAATTGAGGATAACGTGAATAACCTCGACAAACCAAGCAACCATACACAGTCAGCCAGGCAGCCAACAACCTAAGGTTATCATCCTTTGTAGGAGGCATCTAATTGGATTTGCATAAATGCCGGTAATAACGGTTATGTTATTCGGAATTTGATTCTTTGGCGGAATTAATTCAAGGATTTTGTGAAAATAATAAACACAAAAGGTATAGATGTGATAGATGTGGGATGGATTTGTTGTGAATATTTTTAAGGACAATCAGGAGAAGTTATTATTGTGTATGTTTTATGAAAAGCGTCTATCGCTGAATTTTATAAGGACTGTTGGCAAATAGGGCTCTGGATTGTAGATGCCTGGAAACCGTATTGATCGTCATAAAAACAATAACTCCAGGAAAAGCTTTTAAAAGTATTTTATAGACGTTGAAGACCTACAGAATACCGAGAATGTTTTAAGGCCTAATAATAATAATAATAATAATAATAATAATAATAATAATAATAATAATAATAATAATAATAATAATAATAATAATAATAATAATAATAATAATAATAATAATAATAATAATAATAATAATAATAATAATAATAATAATAATAATAATAATAATAATAATAATAATAATAATAATAATAATAATAATAATAATAATAATAATAATAATAATAATAATAATAATAATAATAATAATAATAATAATAATAATAATAATAATAATAATAATAATAATAATAATAATAATAATAATAATAATAATAATAATAATAATAATAATAATAATAATAATAATAATAATAGTAATAATAATAATAATAATAATAATAATAATAATAATAATAATAATAATAATAATAATAATAATAATAATAATAATAATAATAATAATAATAATAATAATAATAATAATAATAATAATAATAATAATAATAATAATAATAATAATAATAATAATAATAATAATAATAATAATAATAATAATAATAATAATAATAATAATAATAATAATAATAATAATAATAATAATAATAATAATAATAATAATAATAATAATAATAATAATAATAATAATAATAATAATAATAATAATAATAATAATAATAATAATAATAATAATAATAATAATAATAATAATAATAATAATAATAATAATAATAATAATAATAATAATAATAATAATAATAATAATAATAATAATAATAATAATAATAATAATAATAATAATAATAATAATAATAATAATAATAATAATAATAATAATAATAATAATAATAATAATAATAATAATAATAATAATAATAATAATAATAATAATAATAATAATAATAATAATAATAATAATAATAATAATAATAATAATAATAATAATAATAATAATAATAATAATAATAATAATAGTAATAATAATAATAATAATAATAATAATAATAATAATAATAATAATAATAATAATAATAATAATAATAATAATAACAATAATGGTGATATATTAAATACTTTTAAATTGTTGGGCAAAATATTATATAGCCGCGCTACTCTTACTTCGAATGAACTATCCATTAAAAAAATAGCACTAGAAATATTCAATTGGCTCCTTCTTGTAAAAGTGGAGAAGTTGAACAAAGACATTAAAAAAGTAGGACATTGGTTACGAACCAACTTATAGAAAAACACCAGTAATCGAAGTTTTATAAAATTTGGAAAAGAGGTCCCTAGTAATTTAATGGTATATGGCGTAATGTGATCACGCCTATTAACGCCGTAAACATAGCGAACTACTCTATTAATTGCGAGCGTAATCAAGTCAATAATTCCCTGACCTGCACCAGTGTAAACCTCCAAGCAGTACAAAACAGTAGGCAGAACTAGACTATGAGCCAGACGATATCTAACACTCATGGGCAAATATAGATCTGTGGCATAAAGACATCTTAAAGAAAAATTTATTCTTGAGACTACCATATCAACATGACGGTTAAAGCTAAGTTTATCATCCAACAAGATGCCTAGAATGCTCACTTCATGTACAAACTCAATAATTGTGTTGCTATATTTCAATGTCAGATCATGTACCGGAACAGTGGAGAAACACAGGGCTTTAGTCTTTGACGGATTGATGTTCAAATTGTTATCTGACATCCAAGAGTACAAAACTGACATAACCAGAACAATTTTTGATTGAAGAACTGGTAAAAATCTGACCTCACCAACAAAAAGCAAGTTAATATCGTCCGCATATGCAAACGGCATGCACCAACTCTACAGCTTGGGAAATAGGTCATTAATGAACAGTATAAACAAAAGTGGACCCAACACCGATCCTTGGGGTACTCCACTTTTAACCGGAAGAATGCCACTATACCTCCCACCAGCACATGCAACCTGCTTTCTGTTCGTTAGATAAGACATAAGGAGCTTACAAGCATTATTAGAAAATCCATACAAAACACTCAGCTTGGTTAGCAATAATGCATGATCGACACGATCAAAAGCTTTTTCTAGGTCAAGAGCAACTAGGACAGAGATTTTAGAACCACCAAAATTAGACCTTACACGGTCAGTTAAACCAAGTAGGAGAGAAGCCGAACTTCTATTCCTACGAAAGCCACTATCTAAAAATGCAGATATCTGAAATTTGAGGCAGTATTCCACAATTTTAGAACAAACTGGCAGTATGGAAATAGGCCGAAAACTATTAATATCATGGATAGCTCCCTTCTTTACAACAGGAACAATCTTAGATACTTTCCAAGCTGTGGGGAAAGTTGAAGTCATTAGTATGATATTGACAAAATAAAGCAAGTGCCTAGAGATCGCTGTATAAATACGTTTCCAAAACTTCAATGATAAACCATCAAGGCCAGCTGCATTAGATTTAATAGACATAAAAGCTTTATCCAATTCTAAAGAGTCAATGCAACGAAATGAAAAGTTGCCATAATCAGGATTAGGGTTATATTGAAAAGTCGAATTTATATTAATTTGGTTATTTACAAAGATACTATTAAGTTCTTCAGGGCTTACATCGCAGTCATAACATTTATCAGCAGCTACACCAGTAGACCTCAGCAATCTCCAAAAATCTTTACCACTGCTCGCACTATCAAATAGAGTGGAGTGGGCCGTTCTCTTTGCCTTACGGACAATCGACTTTGCTTTATTACGGGCCTTGCAAAAAATTTTCCAATTTGCACTACTTTTATTTCTCGTATACTCACGAAACGCAATGTCACGCAAGGACGTAAAATAATCAATATCTCTAGACTTATACCACTCATTATTATTCGGTCGATATTTAGGTATCCTTTTAACGGGAAAAATACTGTGAACTTCACTAATGCAAGATTCAAAACTACTCCAAAGCGTATCTACATCAAAAAAATTATACAGTGTAGAAAAATTGACAGAAGAAATATGATCGTGCAGTGTGTCTTGGCTTACAGCACCATAATCGATATATTCAATATATTCCCGCACGGAGTTCACTAACCTATCAACCGATAAAAATATAAAAGAGTGATCAGATATACCAGGACATATAAATTGATCAGACACCAAAACAGACTCTGGATTACTGACAAGAAAGAAGTCTAAAAGCGATTCAGAATTGTGTGCAGCGCTATAATGAGTGGGGATAGAGTTATGAATAATAGAAGCATTTAATCTTATACAAGAATTCCGAACAATTGTAGACGTATCAATGTCAAAAAGATTACTATTGAAATCCCCCATTATAACATACTCAGGATAGCGCACCAAAAAATCAGATACCTTATGCTCGAAATCAGAAAAGTTACCGTGAGGTAAATATACTACTCCAACTAGAAACTTCCGACCACCATCCAACAATTCAACAAACAGATATTCGACATTGCTATTACCATCACTTTTATGCACAACATTAAAAAAAAAGTGATGGTAATAGCAATGTCGAATATCTGTTTGTTGAATTGTTGGATGGTGGTCGATTAATCGATTTTTTGAAGTCAAAAATCTAAAAATCGTAGTCGACTTTTGTCTGGAAGAAAAATCGCATAATCGATTATCTTGTGATCGATTTTCGAGTTTGACCATAGATTGTTGACTTGGCGGTTTTACAGTTTCAAAAGAAAACTCGAAAATCGACGAATAGTCGATTATAATCGATTTTCTGCGGTTATGAAAAAGTCGAAAGTCGAGTTCTACGACAACTGAAATAATCGCTAGACCGAAAAATCTCATTTTTAGATTTAGACCATAATCGAATAGTCGAAAAATCGATTATTGCTTTCCATTACCTTTCCCTAGTCAGAAGGTCTTATTTATAGACAGAAGAATGTTTTAATGTCTTCAAGGTGTCAGAGGACCTTCTAAAGGTCTTCCTAAGGACAGAATAGCATTTAAATCTCATCTTGGAGCCAGAAGTTCTTCTAAAGGTCTTCTCTACGGACAAAAGATAATTTTAAGGGTTTCTAGGAGTCAGAAGACCTTCTAAAGATCTTATTTATATACATAAGCCTACTATAAGGTCTTCTAGAAATCAAACGACCTTTTAAATTTACTTTTAAGGGCAGAAGACAATTTAAATGCCATCTTCTTAAGGGGTATAAGATCATTTTAAGGTAATATTTAGGAACAGAAGGGTATTATTTGGCGTCTTCTAGCAATCAGAAGACCGTCTAAATTACTATTTTAAGGACACACGACCCTTTAAAGTTCTTCTAAAGTCATTTTAAAAGTATTCTATGGAGACAGAAGACCATTTGTATGACCTTCTACAGGAACAGAACACCATTCTGAGGTCTTCTTTAGGGACAGAAGACCATTTAAAGGCATTT
This sequence comes from Musca autumnalis, assembly GCF_047663935.1. Classification (NCBI taxonomy): domain Eukaryota; kingdom Metazoa; phylum Arthropoda; class Insecta; order Diptera; family Muscidae; genus Musca; species Musca autumnalis. The sequence continues at coordinate 24,568,117 of NW_027411644.1, read as the reverse complement.
TTAATGTACAATATACCATTTAAAGGTCTTTAAAGGCATTCTATGGAGACAGAAGACCATTTATACATATGTCTTTTAGGAGTCAGAAGACCCTCAAAAGTTTTTCTAAGAGTCGAATGTTACTTTAACAGTAGACCTTCTAAATATCTTCTTTAGGGACAAAGAACCATTTTGAGGTCTTCTGTAGAGACAGAAGTTAATTTTAATGTCTTCTAGGAGTCAGAAGACATTTTAAAGTTATTCAAGGAGTCGAAAGTAATTTTAACGATATTCTATTGAGACAAAAGATCATTTATATGTCTTCTAGGAGTGGGAATACTTTCTATAGGTCCTCTTTACGGACAAAAGACCATTTAAAGGTTTTCTTAAGGGACATAGGCCTTTAAATACCTTGGTAAGGGACAGAATAACATTTTAAGGTCATCTAAGTGTCAGAAGTCTTTTTAAATGTATTCTGTAGAGACAGGGGACCACTTAAAGTGTTTCTAGGAGTCAGAAGACTTTCTAATGGTCTTCTCAAGAGAACGAAACAATTTAAAGGTCTTCTTGAGGGACAGAATACAATTTAAAGGTCCTTTTAAAGAATTCTTTGGATACAGGAAACAATTAATTTGTCTTCTATAGCGACAGAAGTCTTCTTAAATGTATCCATAAGGAGCAGGAGGCCCTGTGAAAGACCACTTAAAGACCTTTTAGTAGTCAAAAGACCTTTTAAAGGTAGTTTAGTAGTTAGAAAACTTGTTAAAGAACTTTTTTAAAGACAATTTAAATGTCTGCTAGGAGTCAGAATACAGTTTGAAGGATTCTGGGAGACGGAAAACTTTTAGAAGATCTTCTTATGGCATAGTTTAAAGTTATTCTAATGGGACTAAAGTCATTTCAAATTGTTCTAAATAACAGAATACCTATAAGAGGTCTTCTAAAGGTACATAAAGCTGTTGAATGGTTTTCCCTAATGAACAAAATTTTTTGAAGTTCATGTATAACGAGAAAAAATACTCTTCTAAAGAAGACCATTATAGCCTAGACAGACGTCAGCGTTAATTTGTATTAAGATGTGCATTTAATTTTGCCCTGACAGTTTCTGCATTTACGATACAGCTGATTGCTGTTTTGTTGTTGTTTGCAGTGTAATTTTTTGTTTTCCTTGTGTCTCAGAGCATGAATATGCTCTCTCCCTTATATGAAAATGGGTTCTCTTTTACCGTATTGCCATATTGAAATACCTAAATGGCCTTTAAATTCAGTTTGATTTTGTGCATTAAGAATGTGGATAATGTACGAATTAATTTGAATTAAGGCAGTTAATGCAAATTAACGCTACCGTCTGTCTAGGGTATACAAATATTTTCGAAATAACATAAAATCTTTTTAAGATATTTTACAGGGACAAGATACCATTGCTATGTCTTCTAAGGACAGATGGCCATTAAAAGGTCTTTAAAAGACAGAGGGCCTTTTAGAATTCTTTTATAAAGAGATATGGCCATTAGAATGTTTGCTCTAGGTTTTGGATCCAAGTATGTTTGGACAAAATCAATTTCAGAGAATTTTGAGTCGATTTTAGTCCGCTACAAAAATAATCTATTGTTATTGCTTTTTTACTGTTTTACTTGTTTCTTCAATATAATCTTTTACTTGTTGTTGTTATTTATTGTTGACATGATGTAATTCTCTTTATTAGTGGTTTTGTTTGGCTATAGGTCAATTGAAAAAGAAAACGATGTATTTTTGATTTTTATTCTTCTTTTATTTTTCCAATATTTTCGATTGTCGATGTAAGTAAGCAGTTTAAAAACAAAGCCACATCTCGTCAAACAAAAATAACGCTCTACAAAACACTGATACTACCCGTGCTGATGTATGGCTCCGACGCCTGGGTACTTGCGCAAGCAGACATGGCAGTGCTTGGTGTGTTTGAGAGAAAAATTCTTCGAAAGATCTACGGACCAATCTGCGTTGACGGTGAATATCGACGTCGCATGAACCACGAGCTGTATCTGCTATACAACGACATCAATATTGTTAAACGTAACGAGATGCGGCGATTGCGTTGGCTAGGCCATATCATTAGAATGAGCGATGATGAACCCGCTAAAAAGGCGTATAAATACGGACCGCTTGGCGGTGCACGCAGAATTGGCAGGCCAAGGAATAGATGGCGCAAACAAGTGGATGATGAGATGAAAATGCGCGGTATTCCAGAGTGCGAAGCAACAAATAGAGAGGAATGGAGATCTTTTCTTAGTTCGGCCTATGGAACAAATGTTCTGTAATGGGCCAGCTAAGTAAGTAAGTAAGTAAATTTTTTATTTATCTGGACACATTATAAAGGTATCCAGTTAACTAAATAAATTAATGTATCCTTTGGAATTCTGTATCTTAGGATAATTGTAAAATGCTTAGGTTTTATTCGATATTTAAAAGTGGGGTCCCGGAATCTCCTATATAAATTTAGATCACACTTAAGCTGATCGGCTCCGGTAAGAACACAAAAAATATTTGCAAAAAATTACCATCTATGTTTTGGGTCAATTTTTTGTGTAAGTGGACAAATTCGATTATTATTCGACCTGGTGATCAAGTACATTTTTTCAAGTCACATAACAGGCTACAACACGCGATCTTTCGATATTTCACACATTTTTGTAACATAAGTGTTAAAAACTGAATAATCATGTTTAAATCTAATGAGTAGGGTCAATAATGTATCAATTTACAAAAATAAATATATTTCAAAACACAAAATGTACCTAAAAATAGTTTAAATGTGATATAGGCTTCTGAGTTGCAAATGTTTTGGGCTTAAAACCACGAACATATAATGCTGACGGAGATATACCCTCAGCCACTTAAAAAAACCAAACCAAACACAATAATATATATAATATATTGATTTTGCATCACGAGTTTGATTTAAAATCTGTAGATACCGTAATGTGTGGCTATATTAAATCATTGACATATTCTAAACATTTTTAGTAACCAAACTTCTTTCTAAAAGGACTCGAAATATTAAATAACGTTAAACTAATTTTTGAAGAAAATTTTGAAAAAGATTTGTAGTTGTTTTGCCATTATCTCAGGAAGTATTGACTTACTCCGACAAAAATTGTACCGTTGTACATGAGGCCGCTAGAACCTACTGAAAAAAAAAAATCAAAACGATGTGAGTGGAGCTCTTAAACTTCACTTTTTCCGAATTTTGTGTGGGAGGTACCCGAAGCAGTGGAGTGATATAGTTCATATTCTAACCTGATACATGACTGGATCAAATAATACGATGTGCAAAGTCTGTACCAATTAGAAATTCCCTGCGATAATTATCTTGCGTATTTGCCATTTTGGTTGGTGCCGTCAGGGTCTCATGGAGCTTTTAGGCTAATATCTCAGGAAGTATGGACTTGCGAAAGAAGAAATTGTACCGTCGTAAAGGGAGAGTTTGGACAAAATATTACGATACCCGCAATTTGGTTCGAATCCGTTGATCCGTTCGAGAGTTATCGTGCGCACCAGCCAGACAGGCGGACGTACGGGCATGGCTAAATCGACTCCAATTTGTCTGAAACTACTTTCGTCCAAACATACTTGGGGTCTAAAAACTTTATTTCTATGACCCACATTTTTGGTCGTTCTAGCCTAAAGGCTGAGGGTATAAATACAGGATCAACGGAATGTTTCTCGATAGGTTTGCGGATATTTTGTTCGAGAACGACACACGAGAATGAATTGAAAACGATTCACTCGTCGCTCAGTTTGTGGCAGGAAAACCTTCGATTTCGAATATCGGTAATAATATTATTAGCGAATGAATGACGATAGTTTCTACGATAGTGCGTTTTAGTGGAGTTTCTTGATGTTTCTGTTATGTACCTTTTCCGTTTTTATTTCTTTGTTATGTTTGTGCGATATGTAACTGTTGATAAACATTGTTGTTTGTGTTTGGCAACCTACCCATATTTTGTCTTTATCAACACTTATTGATTATATTATAGCATTTATATCGAAATTATTTGAAAAAAGCAACTAGGAATTTTATACAAATAACATAAAATAATTTTTTGAAACAAAAAAAATTCTAAAGTAAAAAATGTTTCTCGAAACTATTTTTTTTTTGTGAAGAAAAAACATTCACCACATGTCCGAAAATGATACCGTTTTCGAACTTTTTTCGAACAAAAGAAAAACACAAGAAAAAACATTTGGCAAATGTTCGAAAAAGATATCAATTTCGAAACATTGTGGCGAACATTCGAATAATATCAGCAACTGGTATGATGGGAAGCGTCATAATATCATGTAAGTGTAACTACACTAACATCAACAACCACATCCATATAAGAGTATTCATTCAGTATGTAGTTGACTGGTAGGTGGTATGTTTAGGCACATCACATCACGGGGCAACTAGAGCCGCCTAAGCAAATAAAGCTGTGCCGCTTTCTGGCCAATTTGAGACAAAAAACAACGAACAATGCCAGAAAAAATATAAAAGCTTGCGTTCCGAATCTCCAAAGACAGTCAAGTGCCAAGAATAATAATCAAAAACAAAAGCAAATAGATGTGGGAGGATTATTACAAGGAATACTTTTGTAAAGAACAAATTTATATCCATGCCAGACATGTTCTGGTTTCTGGGGGGAGTAAAAGGATGCAAATATTTGTTATGATGGTGTAAGTCGATAAAAAGCAAAACACACAAAATTACATGATGGTCAAATAGTCGTAAAAAGAAGAACACCATTATAACTTTGAAGGTTAATAAAACAACCTTCAAAGATTATCATTTCAAAAAAGAATAGTCCATGACAATATAGTTCATAACATGACTAAACATAACTCCAACGAGAAATTAACAAAAAATATCCACAATTGTTGTTGACAAAAATATATCCTCAGCCAGTCAGTGGTGGACCTAAATGTCCTATGAACAGATCCCTTGGTAGGTTTATAGCCCCAGTACGTTAGCATGTTTAATGCACCATTTTGAAAACCACACCACTCGGTATAAATTCGAACTCCGCTTATGTACCAAGGCCTTTAATTCATCAATATTAGTCAGCTCTGCAATATTATATATCAGTCTCCTCTGCATCCAAGCTAGAGAAGACCCATTCAAGGGAAAACCCAACAACTAGTTCTTCAAATTTAATCGTGAAAAAATCCAATGTTATCGCTGTTTTATGTTAAACAAGTGAGCCAAGGATATAATCGGGTCGGGGCCGACTATGTGATACCCTACACCACTCCCCTGTGCATAAGCTTTTGACTGGTAAAATTCAAAATATTCAAATTGGGATAGCTTAGCGCATTTGCTCTGAATGTCTTCATTAATACAGGTCAATTTTGTTGATATGCATTTAAGTGCCAGCCATCAACAGGCTTCTTTCTCTGTGACACCCCCACCAACCCCCAACATTTCGTGAGGATCCGATCAAAATTCCGACCTGTAGGGTGATTGCACAAGAAATGGAAAAGGGGATGAATTACCGACTATTGCGATATCTCTGTTGCTTGACCACCTATGAAAATCTAAAATCATCGTTGTAAAGGTGATATTTTCTACTTCCCTTTCCAGGTTTTGCTTTCGATATACCTCTTAAAGAAGAGAGATACTCGCTTCGAAATAAAACGTTGACTTTTTCTCAAAATAAGTTTTTTGCCCATTCCGATCCTTGAATATTATCCGACCATCACTAAAATCAATAGACTTCTTCCTCTGTAGGACCCACATTAACCCCCAAAATTTGGTGGCGATCCGATCAAAATTGCGACCTGTAGCGTGATTACAAAAAATGGAAAAATGGGATGGATTACCGACTATTGCGATATCTCCGTTATTTGGCCACCTACGCCAACCTACTTTGCATCATTATAAATATGGGATTTTCTACTTTCGTAGTCAGACTTTGCTTTTGGAAGGTCCCCAACCAAAGCTGTGATATTAGTCATTATTATTAAAATCGGAAAAATGAAAAGTTGTGTTCTATTAGCGGCTATTGCGATACCACCTACGACAACCTACGTTACATCGTTGCAAAGGTGATATTTTCTACTTTCATCAGCAGGACTTGCTTTTGATATACCCCTTATAGAAGCGGAGATATTCGCTTTGAAATAAAATGTTGACTTTTTCTCCAAATAAGTTTTTTGTCCATTCCGACCCCTTAAAATTATCCGACTATCACCAAAATCAATTGGCATCAACACCTAAAATTTTGTGACGATCGGATTAAAATTTCGACCTGTTGCGTGATTACAAAGTTTAGATGGACAGACGGAGGGACACACATAGTCAGATCGACACAGCTCGTCGAGACATTAATTTTGGTATATATAAGTATGGGTCTACGACCATTATTTCGATGCGTTACAAACTTTTTGGCCAAAACCAACTTATAATACCCTCCCCACGTAGTGGTGTAGGGTATAAAAACTTCAAAAACTATCTTTCATTTGTAAACAATGCATATTTTAATGGTTTCATGGTTGACCGACGGACAGGGTTTTCTTATTGTTTCAGTCATGTTTTGTTGTTGTTTTTAATGATGTTGTTATTTTGCATGTCTGTCTATTGCTAATGAAACAGTTTTGTATCCTGCCAAAATACTAATTTTCCTGACAAGAGAGACAAGTCGAGGAGGGAGAGAGGTGGACACCCAAAGAGGTACAGAGGCTGCTGAACTCGTCCGATTTCAAAAATTACAATGCAACGTAATTGCATTTTGTGGTGAGCGCCCTCTGTCTCTCCATCACCCAAGTTTACAAATAGATCCAGTTTTTTAAATATTTTACATGAATCTGCTGCCAAAAAACAATAGACCGGCACAATGGCGATGGAGGAAGGCTTCATCGCTGCCATTGGCAATCAACGTTATATCATTACCATTCTTTTGTTAGGCCTTTGCGGCGGCCACGTAGTTCTGTGGCGGGTGGAATATTCAAAGTCTGTTAAATGTTCGTTGAATAAATTTAGTGCCCAATGAGATTTGACCATCCACAACAACGACAAGAGCGCAATAAAAACAACTACCAATTACATAGAATTTCCAGGCTAAGAACCACTTAATGGAACATTTTGTACTTTAAGGTTATTACAGTTTGCCGTTTTTCCACTTCCAAGTGTGCGATAATGTGGAAACTTTGCAATGCTCTTTACTCCATACAAAGTTTGGGCCAACGTGAAGTTGGATTTAAATCGTTTGATTATATTTTGTAAATTTGCCAACATTGAATGGGGGGGAAGGATTTAGATTTTAGTTCAAGGATTAATCAGCCTTAAATTAAAAGCGGGTGGTTTTGCGTCATTGGAAAAGTCAACGGTCATATTAATTGTAATAGCCAATTATATTGTAATAGCCAAGAGCAATTTTAAAGGAGTGTCAGAGCTATTTGCGTCATAAATGGGCTACTAACACCAATTCATGGTCTCCCACCTCAACGGCCCACCTTTATCTGCACTTGATATACCATGTTGCTAACAGAGAAGTTAATGACGGCCGATCATGTGCGGTATAACCCTATTAAACATCGTAATCGTGACGTCAAAAACAGTATTTATAAGTCGAGTTATTTACCCATTCTTGGAATAGAAATCTCACTATGGAACATCAGCGAATGATTAAAACTAAACTCCTTTATTTTGACGATAGAAATATCTGCAGTTTCGCACTTAATAAGAAATTAAGCAAATATCATTGTCAAACCGTGTCTTCAGATTTTATTTTTACCTACTGATATTGGACAACATTTTGTATGCAAAACCCGAACAGCGTGTCGAATATTGTATGACGAAAAATGCGACTAGAAATTTGTGTGCAGTTTTCATCCACCGGGTAAAGTTGTTGATATTGATTGGCCCTGAATTCGAACTCCGGAAAGCATGGCGGCCATTCTAATCATCGAACCACGGCGTTAGGACCAGGTTTTTAGACATATATTATCAATTATGCCCATGCTATGACCGATGGCGAAGATGAACGGACGGAAGAGATCTTCTTCAAAATTAACCTTGACAAGGTTCCATCTGAAAGAGCCACTCAAGAGTCCCCCAAGAAGTATTCTTCAATAGGTATCTTATCTAAAGGAGAAATCTGAGTTGTTCCATCACAAAGCCTCCCATCTAGAGAATAACCCTTCAACAGGACTTCTATGTATGGAAAACTCCTTCCAGAGGACTTCTATCCATAAAAGTCTTCTTCAAGAGTTCTTCCGTCTAGAGAAGACTTTTTTCTAGGTATCTCCTATCTATAGAAGACACCTACAAACGATTTTCAATCCAAACATGACCCCTGATATACATCTTCTATCGGTAGAAGGGTCATTCAAGATTCCTCTTCTCAATAGAATACCCCTTCAAGAGATATTATATCTGTAAAATACTGCTTCAGGAGGTATTCTATGTAAAGAACCCTACTTGAAGACGTCACAGTAAAACGTTAAGAGATTTTCTATATAATGGGGTATTCATTACATAAAAATCTCAAGAGATATTATATATATCTAAAAAGAGGTCTTCTATTCACAGAAGATTGCATCAAGATGTCTTCCGTCTTTAGAAGACCTCTTCAAGAGGTCTTCTATTTCAGGAAGATCCCCACACGAAGTCTTCTAGAGAAATCTTGTAGAAAAATTTTACATGGCTGAAATACTCAGAAAATATCGCCAACATTACTGAGAGGTATTTTGCCACCGTTGAAAAATGTTAGATTTTGTCTGTCCGGGAAATCGAACCCACGACCTTCAGCGTGCACTGCGGGTATGCATACCATTGCACCACGGTGGCACCCTACATGTATTCTGTCTACAGAAAATCCCTTTAAAGATCTATATCTAAAGAAGAAACTTTCAAAAAGTCTACAATTTTATGAAGACCCTATCAATGGGACTTATATCTGCAGAAGACATATTAAAGAAGGTCCTTCCAAGAGCTCTTCAGGATGACCTCTATGGAAAGAATATCGATTCAAAAAGTCACCTTTCTATTGATGTCTCTTTCAGTAGCCTTCTATCGAGAGAAGACCTTAAAAATAAGTTTTGTATCTAAAGAAGGTCATTGGTCTACGGAAAACTCATTCAAGAGGACTTCTGTTTATAGAAGTCAAGATGTATTCTATCTAATGATTATGCAAATTAGAGTATTTTATCTAAAGAAGAACACTTCAAAGTGTCCTCTGTGAAAAGAGAACCCATTTAAAAGCTCTTCTATCTAAAGAAGACCCTTTTTAGAGGACTTTTATCACTTGCATTATTGATTGATCATCAAGCTCGACTCCAACGAGAAATTAATTAAAAATTAATACTAGAAATGATCTTCGCCTAAAAAAAGGCAAAATTTTCAAATAAAATAGAGCTTTTCTATTTAAGGAAGACCCTTTCCCGAGAACTTCTATCTAAAGAAGACCCTTTCAAGATGTCCTCTATCTAAAGACGACCCTCTCAAGGGGACTTCTATAGATAAAAACAAGTAAGAAAAGCGTTAAGTTCGGCCGGGCTGAACTTTTTATACCCTCCACCACGAACTGCATTGAAGTGTGTTTAGGTTTGATACATTCCAACTCAACTTCCCGAGCTCAGTCGATCACGGATGCTGATTGACATCATCGTGCATCACCTCAGCAAGTTCCCTCTGCGGAGACCGTAGAGTGTTGATGCTAACGAGCGGTGGTTGTTGAGTTTTCTCTCATTGGAATATGTAAATGTAGTAGTATAAATCGACTCAGATCCTCTGCGATCTCTGCAATCCTCTGCGATTGCAAGAACCTCTGCGTTCACTTGTCGATTAGCCTTTGAAGAGTTAACTTGTCGCGTATTAACCAACCGTCTCGCGTTAATACTAACCGGCCTCCGTCGCCACCACAGATTACAATTGGTAATCCTAGTTGATATTAACAGGCCTCTGTCGCCACCCCAGATTACAAGGTAATCTTTGTTGTTATTTGAAAAGAATTACACCAATAAACGGCAATCATTTATTATATTTAAACTGATACTGCTTTTGTTGTTTTATTTTATTCTTTTCACCCCCACTGCTCTTCATTCCTTTACTGAGTTATCGAAGCCTATGGATTTCCCCTCCCTCACCTAAACATTGGCATCTAGCACTTGTCGAGAAATAACGTCTACGCGTTATTACTAAAAGGCAAATGTTTAGGTGAGGGAGGGGAAATCCATAGGTTTCTTCGATAACTCAGGATTACCGTATGATGAGCAGTGGAGGGAGAAAAGAACAAGTGAAATAAAAACAACCAGTATTAATTCTTTATATAAATATGATTGCTGTTTATTGTGTTTCTTTTCTTACTACAACAAAGATTACCTTTTGTAATCGTGGGTTGGCGCAGAGGCCTTGATGCTTTCGCTTCTAAAGATAAAACAAAAGTGAACGCAGAGGTTCACGTGGATCGCAGAGGATCTTAGTGATCGCAGAGGATCGTGTTGATCGCAGAGGATCTTCGTTTATTACTAATACAAGTACAATTATTCCAGTGAGAGAACAGTCTCTCCTATGTATCAAAATGAGCAAACCAACAACAACCGTCGCCCGTTGGTATCTACACTCTCCGGTCTCCGCAGAGGGAACTTGTAGAGGTGATACCCGAGCTGTCAATCAGCATCCGTGATCGACTGGGCTCGAGAAGTTGAAGGCCAACGTATCTAACTTATACATTGCCGCCCACCTTGATACACGTAAGCGTGTATCAACAATTAATGCTAGAAATAATTGCAAAAAGAATGAACGTAAATTCAGATTTCAAGTGAGATATAATTCAAATTAGCGATTTCTATATACGAGTAATTAAGAAATGATCGACTCCGATATTCGCTCGATTCAAGAATATGGAGACGAGTCACAGAACAATTCCATTTAAGTTTTCAAGATAAAATATTACTAGTGATTTGTTTATATTATTTGTTAGCATTACTCCGTGGTCGATTTCAATTTAAAATGCGAGATTAGGAACAAAATGTGGCAGGAAATGAACCAGTAAGAAGGTACCCGAAATAGATTTTTGGGCACGCAACGAATTCAAAACTATGCTTGGCGGTTCACAAAAGCACTATTACCTAAGGAAGAGTTTGGTGTTGTCCGAAGACCGATCCATCAAACGAAGTTCTCGACTTTTGATATCAGTAAAAGCCGGAGAGGAGGTTGAACGCGGAAGAGGGACTAAATATTCGACTTTTGATCTTGGAAAAAGCCGGAGAGGTATTTGAGCGCGAGAAAGAAGGGCTAAATACTCGACTTTTGACCTTCGTAAAAGCCGGAGTTGATTTTGTTAGAGTTGAAGCTAATACTCGACTTTTGACATATGTAAAAGCCGGAGTGGAATTCACAGATGGCGAAGCATGAACTTTACTATTGCTCAAGGTATCAGTGCCTGTATGATTGCTTTGGTGTCTGTTAGGAGAGCGGGTCGACATAGTACACTTAGACTCTCGACTTTTGACATTTGTAAAAGCCGGAAAAGTGCAGGGCAATGTAGAAATGCCTGGAGGGTGTCGGGGCTGCGACAAAACACAACTGTGATCTCGACTTTTGACTTCAGTAAAAGACGGAGACAGTTTTGATGTGCTCGGAGCAATAACTCTTCTAACCTGTGGTCGGTGGAGAAGGCTATGGTGCCGTTGTTTGCACAAGTTGCAACTATATTTGCTGTTACATTTCTTAACAGCATGACCACGACATAAGCAATTTATGCAATAATTATGCTTTTTCACAATCGAGAATTTGTCCTCAAATGATAGTTTAATAAACTGCGGGCAGAGACGAAGAACGTGGCTCTGGCCAGAACAAATTGGGCAAGTACTTGTCAGCAAATTTGTAGATCGAGGATGTGATACATCGTTAGATTTATGTACCGACAACTCTTTATTGGAGGAGCGAGATGAGACAACTTTCTTTGTGACCTGATTTCCATACAAGTTTTGGATACAAGTCAATGTTTGTATCCTCTCTGTGAGGAAAGCATCTAAGTCTTTCCAAGAAGGCAACGACGACTTGTTTTTGATGCTTTGCTCCCACAGAGTCAATGCCAATTTAGGCAAACGTTGCAAACAAATAGAAACTATTATTGGATCCCAATGATCCGTGACGACGTCATAGACGGTCATTGCAGCTAGACAACTATTGATACCGCGCTGAAGAATTTTCAAACCTGAAACTGTTTGTTTTTCTAGAGTTGGGAGAGCAAACAATTGTTTTATGTGACTATTCACCAGGATGCGTTTGTTATCATAGGCATCCGACAAAGCTTTCCACGCTAAGGGGAAACTAGTGTTGGTGAGTGGAAATCTCGAAACAATTTCCCTAGCCTCACCGGTGGTCTTCTGCAACAAATAGCAGAGGCGTTCAATGTCTGACAGACGCGAATTTTCAACAAATAGGGTGGTGAAAAGATCCCTAAAGGAGGGCCAAGTCATAAATCCACCTGCAAAAACATCAATGTCGATAGGTGGTAAAGGCAGACTACGGGTATCGACAGTTGACTTGGAATGGTTTGCAAGAGGGGCAGCAGAACAATTTGTGGTGGTGGGAATTTGAGGAGGTGAAGGACAGACAGGTGGTGTATCAATCTGCAAAGGAATAGACTCCCTCACTGACAAACCAGATGAAGACTGTTCAGAATAAAAGGTGATGCCGTCAGTCTGGGTACTACACGTTTTCGAATTCTTGAAAACTGGTAAATTTTGAGGTGCAACAGTGTGGGTGGTAGAGAAAGAAGACGGAACAGGATCGTCCAATAGCAAATTAGGAGGTGATATTCTTTTGGAAATATTTGAAGGTGTAGCAGGGCAAATCAAACTACTCACAGAGTGGGAAGAATCTGTCATGGACGAGAAACTGTTATCTGAAATAGGCGAAAGGTGGGAAGAAGTTTCAGTTGGAGCAGGCACAGAGGAGGAAGCAGACTGCACAGGAACAGGCAAGATAGATGTATCTAATGAAAAATTGGATGGAAGTTCTACTGGAGGAAGGCTTAAAGACTTAAAGCGTTCAAGATGCCTGTCAATTGCACTTATGCACAGAAGGTAAGCAGTGTACGATGTGTAGTACTTCTCTTCAACGACATCAATAAGATCAGACTGTACAGTCTCGGATGTCGTAAGGAAGTTTTTACACTCATCATAAGTGTATTGAACTTTATTCCACAATGATCGAAATTCAGAACTCTGAATTTCGAGAATGAACAAATTATAAGTGGTTTCAGGTTTCTTTTCAAATGATGCTATACGCTTCAAAACTGTGTCCGAGGCTCTAACAAAACGAGTAAGCGGCGTTACTTACATTTTGAATGTAAAGAAGCAAACAATCAAAGCGAAAGGTGGGAAAGAAATAAGAAAATTTCACAAAAACTCCAAAAGTAGCAAGGGGATAACAAGTTAAATTAAAGTAGGGCGGATTGGGAGATGAGTTCAAGAAACTTTCTCAGGGCGAACAAAAAACTACTTTAATTTGACCAAACAATGCTAAAAAGTCTCAAAAATACAAAAATGTAAATGGTGCTACCAATGGTAGGGTGTAGGTTTCCAAAATCCAGCAACAAAAAAGCTATTAATATGAAAACACTAATGTTTGCACCAGAAAATCAACGCAAATCAACTAATTTGTCTAAATATATATTGTTCGGTTGACAAGTTGGTGCAAAGAATGCCAAAAGTAGGGTGTTTTTGTCCAAAAATAACGAAACCCCTGCGGAGACTCAAATAATTTTCCAAAATTTTTAACAAATATTGCCAAAAACAATATAAAAATGTCGAAAAACAATTATTTTTCACATATATTGCCTGCTCCAACTATGCTCAATAAGTGCCGAATGTAGGGTGAATTCGTCCAAAATTCCAAAAACCCTACTGCCAATTAATTATATTTCCAAAAATTATCGAAAAATAATTTTCAAAATTAATTATTAAAAAAAAACTATTTGTGCTATTTTACCCCACTGTGCTAACCACACAAGCGACGCTAGCAGAGAAATGGGTATGTGTAAGCAGCGAAGCTCCCACTCAAAGACCGACGCTACAAACGATCAAACAAGTGAGTGCTGCAGATCAACAGAACTTTGTAAGGGACGCTTAAAAAGGCGGGAATGTTGTTGGTAGAATTACAATGTAATTTCTCCAATTAGAATAATTACCTGTTAGACAAAAGGGAGAATAGAAAAACGAATGTGTTTGGTTGGGATCTATACAAAAAAGAAATGAAATGCAGCGAGAATTTGGATGGTGCGTTGTTATTGTAAATTTGGCTGTGCAAATTTTCAAAGGGGGAATAACAACGCCAAATATTTTTGGATGGAGAGGATCGTACCAACAACTAATACCAAACGACAATGTGCAATGTGTGTTGTTGTTAAATTTGCCAATGCAAATTTTCAAGAAAAGGTCTTCGTTAGAAAAGTACCTTGGGGAATAGCAACAATACAAATAAATTTTAAATGATCAGCACTCAGACAGATAAGTGTAATGAGAGTTAAATCAGTGCGTGTAATAATTTAACAAAAGAATTCGAGAGCGAATGGAAGTTGACGATGTTGTTATTGCAAATATTACAAAATATATTTGCAAGTTCTCAGATGGAATGAGAAGAGCCACAATTCGAATTTTACGAAGTAACAACACCGAATGCTTTCTTTGTATGATCAACGCGACGTTGGATAATCAGTACAACAACGATTTCAATAAGTTTTGTGTGGACTGTATTATATGGTGGGGGAATGAAGGCAACGAATTTAATGCACTCGCGTAGGGAGACTGAAATTCGACCAACGATTTATGTTTATATTAATGCTCAAACGGTAAACGAAACGAAAAATACTAACACTCGCGGTAGCTCACTTTTTATGGAAATCTGAGTTTACGTACCTGGTGTTAGTATGGTGATTTGTTGATGTAATTAATGTTAGCAATGATATGTGACGTGAGATGATCCAATGATTTCTCCGTGCAAAGCAACAACAAAAGCTTCAATTCTCGTTCAAGAGAGGGGGAACAACAACAATACTGGCGTCTATCCGGCTCGAAGGACCAAATGTTTAGGTGAGGGAGGGGAAATCCATAGGTTTCTTCGATAACTCAGGATTACCGTATGATGAGCAGTGGAGGGAGAAAAGAACAAGTGAAATAAAAACAACCAGTATTAATTCTTTATATAAATATGATTGCTGTTTATTGTGTTTCTTTTCTTACTACAACAAAGATTACCTTTTGTAATCGTGGGTTGGCGCAGAGGCCTTGATGCTTTCGCTTCTAAAGATAAAACAAAAGTGAACGCAGAGGTTCACGTGGATCGCAGAGGATCTTAGTGATCGCAGAGGATCTTCGTTTATTACTAATACAAGTACAATTATTCCAGTGAGAGAACAGTCTCTCCTATGTATCAAAATGAGCAAACCAACAACAACCGTCGCCCGTTGGTATCTACACTCTCCGGTCTCCGCAGAGGGAACTTGTAGAGGTGATACCCGAGCTGTCAATCAGCATCCGTGATCGACTGGGCTCGAGAAGTTGAAGGCCAACGTATCTAACTTATACAAAGTGAATTCCAAAAAATCCGAAAATTGGGAGATATCGTCCTATGGGGGCTATATGAGGGCGTTGATCTATACCGACAAATTTCAGGTGGAAGACTAACTACCAAATTTCAGTCATTTCGGTGGGATATTGAGGTCACAACCTTCAAAATACCGAAAATCAGGAGGTACCGTTCTATGGCGGCTACACTAAGGCGTTGACCTGTACCGACAAGTTTCTGGGAGAAAGTTTTATACCCTCAACGAAGACTAAATACCAAATATCAGCCATTTCTGGGGAATATTGAGGCCACAACCTTCAAAACTCCGAAAATCGGGAGGTAAGTTCTATGGGGACTATATAAAGGCGGGGACCTATACCAACAAATGTCATATGGAACGTTTAATACCCCAAATGAAGACCAAATACCAAATGTCAGCCATTTCGGTGGATTAATGTGGCCACAACCTTCAAAATACCGAAGATCTGGAGGAACCGTTCCATGGGGCCTATATGAGGGCGTGGACCTATACCTACAAATTTCTGAGGGAAAGTTTTGTACCCCTAACGAAGACTATATACCATTTCGGTGTGATAATGAGGCTAAAACCTTCAAAATACCGAAAATCGGGAGGTATCGTCCTATGGGGACTATATCAAAACATTTTATGGTAGAAATGTTTCTTAGCCTCTGGAAACACAAAATACAAAGTTACAACCGATTCTGTGGTCAAATGGGACTAATACATTCAAAATATCGGAAAGTGACGCGTACTATATACGGGTGTTATATGGGGGCTATACCAAAACGTGGACCTATATAAACAAACTTTGGTAGAAATATTTTTTAGCCTCTGAAAAGACATAATACCAAATTACAACCGATTCGGTGGTCAAATGGGACAAATATCTTAAAAATTCCTTAAAACGACGACGCGTCACGTGTCACTTTGTATGGGGGCTATACGAAAACGTGGTCCGCTTTCAATACCAAAAGTCCTAGGTACATATAATCGATTTTACCAAAATTTCATCCACCTACTTCAATCCGTTCGGACGCTAGAGTGATTTCCACAGACGGACAGACAGACAGACGGACGGACATGGCTATATAGATGTAGAATTGCACGCTGATCAAGAATATATGTAGTGTGTGGGGTCTACAATGATTATTTCGAGTAGTTACAGACGGAATGACAAACTTAATATACCCCCATCTTATGGTGGAGGGTATAAAAACCCGTGCTAGATGCCCCCTATGAAAAAGGGACCTATTCAAAAGATCTTCTACCTAAAGAAGATCCTTTCCAGAGGTCTCCTTTCTAAAGAAGACCATTACCAGAGGTCTTCAATCCGAAGTAGACCCTTTCAAAATGCTCTATATCAAAAGGAGAACCTTTCCATAGATCTTCTATCTACAGAGGATATTTTTGCAGATATTATGTACAAAGATGATGCTCGCCAGAAGTCTTCTACATAAGACCCCTTCAAGATGTCTTCTATCTAAAGAAGACACTTTCGATAGAAGACTCCTTCGAGATATCCACTACGAAAAGGAGACCCACTGAAAAGGCCTTCCACCTAAGGAAGAGTCTTTACAGAGGTTTTCTATTAAAAGAAGACCCTTACCAGAAGTCTTCTATCCGAAGTAGACCATTTCAAAATGTCCTTTATCAAAAAGAGACCCTTTCCAGAGGTCTTATATCTACAGAGGATACTTCCAGAGATCTTCTCTATAAAAAAGAAAACCCTTTCAAGATGTCCTCTATAAAAAGGAAATCCATGCAAGAGTTATTCTATCTAAAGAAGACCTTTGTAGAGGTCGTCTGTATAAAGAAGATTCTTTCCAGAGATAATTCTGTATGAAGAAGGTTTTTACCAGAGGTCTTCTATTTAATAAGGGCCCTTTTAAGTGGTCTTCTATCTACAGAAGACCCCTTCCAGATGTCCTCTATGAAAAGAAGATCGTCTATCTATGGAGGATATCTTAAAGAGCTTTCATGTCTACAGAAAACTCCTGCAAAATGTTCTGAATCTAAAGAAGACCCTTTCAAGAGATCTTCTTTCTATAAGGTTTCCTGTCTATCGAGGACTGCTGCAGGCCGTCCTCTATAGAAAGAAAACACATTCAATAGATATTTCACCTATAGAAGACGAGTTCATATGGTCTTATATCTATAGGAAATCGTTTGATGAGGTCATTTATCTATAGAGTAGCTCTGTAAGAGATTTTAAGCCCATAGATAATTCCACCAAGATGTCATCTATCTAAAAAAAGACACACTAAAGAGATTTTTATCGTAAGAATACCCCTACACCGTGTATTTCGTATATTTATAAGCATTCTATTTCTATTATGCACCCTCAAGGATCTGCTATTTATATTAGACCCCTTTATGGTAAATCTATATATATAAAAGAGTAGTGAGGTGAGTGACTGACTGACTGACTGACCGATTCATCAACGCCCAGACGAAACGGCTGAAGCTAGAAACTTGAAATTTTGGGTGTAGGTTGCTGTTGGTGTGTAGGGGTGAGATAAGGCTGGGTTTTGGAAATTCGACCTAGAAGTGTACGAAAAGTACTAAAAGGTACTAAATATGGTACCCTTGGTATTAGGCAAACGGGAAGAGCTAGAATTCTGAAATTCGGAATGAGGGTAACTGATGGAGAGTTAGAAAGATGTACCAAAGGGTTTTTGGAAATTCGAACTACAAGGGTACGAAAAGTACTAAATGGTACTAAATTTAGTACAATTTTGATTTGGATGAACAGATTGAGCTGGAATACAGACATTTGGAATGAGGGTCACTGATGAAGAGTAACAAAGAAAGGTTTTTGGAAATTCGAACTATAAGGGTACGAAAAGTACTAAATGGTACTAAATTTAGTACAATTTTGATTTGGATGAACAGATTGAGCTGGAATACAGACATTTGGAATGAGGGTCACTGATGAAGAGTAACAAAGAAAGGTTTTTGGAAATTCGAACTATAAGGGTACGAAAAGTACTAAATGGTACTAAATTTAGTACAATTTTGATTTGGATGAACAGATTGAGCTGGAATACAGACATTTGGAATGAGGGTCACTGATGAAGAGTAACAATGAAAGGTTTTTGTAAATTCTAACTATAGGGGTACGAAAAGTACTAAATGGTACTAAATTTAGTACAATTTGGATTTGGGTGAACGGATTGAGCTGGAATCCTGAAATTTGTAATGATGGTCACTGATGGAGAGTAACAAATAAAAGTTTTTAGAAATTCGAACTATAAGTGCACGAAAAGTACTAAATGGTACTAAATTTAGTACAATTTGGATTTGGGTGAACGGATAGAGCTGGAATCCTGAAATTTGGAATGAGGATCACTGATGAAGAGTAAAAATGAAAGTTTTTTGGAATTCGAACTATAAGTGTACGAAAAGTACTAAATGGTACTAAATTTAGTACAATTTGGATTTGGGTGAACGGATAGAGCTAGAATCCTGAAATTTGAAATTATGGTCAGTGGTGGAGAATAACAAAGAAAATTTTTTGGAAATCCGAACTATAAGTGCACGAAAAGTTCCAAATGGTACCAAATTTAGTACAATTTGGATTTCGGTGAACGGATTGAGCTGGAATCCTGAAATTTGTAATGAGGGTCACTGATGGAGAGTAACAAAGAAAAGTTTTTAGAAATGCGAACTATAAGTACATGAAAAGTACTAAATGGTACTAAATTTAGTACAATTTGGATTTGGGTGACCGGATAGAGCTGGAATCGTGAAATTTGGAATGAGGATCACTGATGAAGAGTTAAAATGAAAGGTTTTTGGAATTCGGACTATAAGTGTACGAAAAGTAATAAATTGTACTAAATTTAGTACAATTTGGGTTTGGGTGAACGAATTGAGCTGGAATCCTGAAATTTGGAATTAAGGTCACTGATGGAGAGTAAAAAAGAAAGGTTTTTGGAAATTCGAACTATAAGTGCATGAATAGTACTAAATGGTACTAAATTTAGTACAATTTGGATTTGGGTGAACGGATAGAGCTGGAATACAAACATTTGGAATGAGGGTCACTGATGAAGAGTAACAATGATAGGTTTTTGGAAATTCGAACTATAAGGGTACGAAAAGTACTAAATGGTACTAAATTTAGTACAATTTTGATTTGGGTGAACAGATTGAGCTGGAATACAGACATTTGGAATGAGGGTCAATGATGAAGAGTAACAATGATAGGTTTTTGTAAATTCGAAATATAGTGGTACGAAAAGTACTAAATGGTACTAAATTTGGTACAATTTGGATTTGGGTGAACGGATAGAGCTGGAATCCTGGAATGTGGAATTAGGGTCACTGGTGGAGAGTAACAAAGAAAGGTTTTTAGAAATTCGAACTATAAATGCACGAAAAGTACTAAATGGTACTAAATTTAGTACAATTTAGATTTGGGTGAACGGATAGAGCCGGATTCCTGGAATTTGGAATGAGGATCACTGATGAAGAGTAAAAATTAAAGGTTTTTGGAATTCGAACTATAAGTGTACGAAAAGTAATAAATTGTACTAAATTTTGTACAATTTGAGTTTGGGTGAACGGATAGAGCTGGAATAAAAACATTTGGAATGAGGGTCACTGATGAAGAGTAACAAAGAAAGGTTTTTGGAAATTCGAACTATAAGCGTACGAAAAGTACTAAATGGTACTAAATTTAGTACAATTTTGATTTGGGTGAACGGATAGAGCTGGAATACAAACATTTGCAATGAGGGTCACTGATGAAGAGTAACAATGAAAGTTTTTGTAAATTCGAACTATAAGGGTACGAAAAGTACTAAATGATACTAAATTTAGTACAATTTGGATTTGGGTGAAAGGATAGAGCTGGAATCCTGAAATTTGAAATTAGGGTAACTGGTGGATAGTAACAAGAAAAGGTTTTTGGAAATTCGAACTATACATCAATGCACGAAAAGTTCTTAATGGTACTAAATTTAGTACAATTTGGATTTGGGTGAACGGATAGAGTTGGAATCCTAAAATTTGGAATTGGGGTCACTGATGAAGAGTAAGAAAGATGTACCAAAAATCGAAAAGTCCTAAATGGTAGTGAGCTTAGTATGATTTGGATTTGAAGAGCTGGAATCCTGAAATATGGAATTAAGATTACTGTTGGAATATAGAATTGAGATATAGAGGTAGCTTTGGAAAATCGTACTAACGAGCACGAAGCAGTACTAAATGGTACAGAATTCGCTACTATTTCTATTTGCGTGAACAGATTACTGTTGGAATGTAGGATTGAGGTAGTTTTGGAAATTCGTACTTATGGAAAAGTGCTAAATGGAACTACATTGGCTATAAATTGGGTTTAGGTGAACGGATAGATATGAAAGTACATTTTGGAAAATCGTGTACTAAATGGTACAAAATTTGGTACCTTTTGGTATTTGCTATATGGTATAGAATTTTGTACAATTTGTGATTTTGTAAGGGGTAGAACTGGAATTTTGAAATTTGGCATTAGATTAGCAATTGGTGTTTAGAGTGGAGGTAGGGAGGAGGCTTTTCAAATTCGTACTTATTTATACAAAAAGTACTAAATAGTGAATTGGGGTTAGAATATATGTTGGAAGGGTTAGAACCAGGAGTCAAATCTGAAATTTGCAATATGATACGTAGTTTTGAAAATTCGAAATAAAAAATATGGTAGTTGTGTAGGGATGCGATACGGCAGATTTTTTTTTGTAAATTCTGGCTACAATCGAAAAAATATTGGTAATAAAAATAGGTCTTAGTACAACAGAATCTCCAGCATTCACCATTCCCGCATTAAATATTGATTATATATTCCGCATACGAAGTAGCGGGCATTTGCTAGTGTACATATATAAGACCACTTCAAGAGGTCTCCTATCTAATGAATATCCGCTCGAGATGTCTTCTATCTACAGAAGACTCCACCAAGAAGACTCCTTCAAAGGTCATCTCTCCATAAAAAAATTCCTTATCCTTTGAGAGTTCTCTTTATTTAATTTCATGAGGTCTTGTTTCCCATAGTCTGCTATACTTAGAAGATATCTTCAGGTCTCCTATCTATAGAAGACCCCCTCAAGATGTTTTCTTTATCTAGATAACCTCTTCAGCAAGCCTTCTATATACAAAACAAGTAAAAAAATATCAGTCGGCTTTGCCGACAGAGATATACCCTCAGCCTGTGCAAATTGAAACACTTTTTTCACAAAAAAACTTATGTATTTAGGGGGGGACAAACATTTTGTCGTATGAACCGACAAAAATTTTGATTAGGATTAAAGTTCAAAATTTTTGCCGAAAACGTACTTAAAGGAATGGACCGATAAAGACCCGGGGGTGCCATAGGGGGTTTTTACACCCTTCGGGCTGTTTTCTCAAGAAGTATGGACTTGCCCCTGAAACAACTTTTACCATCGTAATTGAGGCAGCGAATGCAAGTTGCTTCAACAAAAATCAAAGTGATTCTATAGCAGGTCTTAAAGTGAACTTATCCAAAATTTTGTGTGGGAGGTACGGGATGGAGTGGCCAAATATAGTCCATATTCGAACCTGATCTATATCTGGTAGATATTATGAGAATGTGTAAAGTATGGACCAAATCGGTCACTCCCATCAAGAGTTATCGTGCGCACAATTTTTCCGAACATTTTTTAACTTTTGTGGGGTAGGTACCTGAAGGAGTGGGCCGATATGGCTTATCTACGAACTTAAAGTAAGTTTGGAAACAATATTACGAAGGCCAAATTTTGGCCGGAATCGGCATTTCCGTTCGAGAATTATCTTGCGCTTGCACCCACAAACATTTTGTCATAGGGTTTGTTTTTCAACTTTCAGGCTATTTTTTCAGGAAGTATGGACTTGCCCTTGAGGAAACTTGTACCTTCGTATAGGGGACAGTGAATACAAGATGTTGCAACGAAAAACCAAGGCGATTCGAGAGCAGGTACTAAACTGAACTTTTCCGAAATTTTGTGTGGGAGGCTTCGAGTACCTTCCCACACAAGAGTTTACCGATTGAGTCCATATTGGAACCTCATCTAAGTCTGGTAGAAATTTCATAATGTGCAAAGTATAGACCAAATCGGTTACTCCCTTCAAGAGTTATCGTACGCACAAATTTTCCGAACATTTTCGAACTTTTGTGGGGGAGGTACCGGAAGGAGTGGGCCGATATAATCCATCTTTGAACTTGAACTAATTTTGGAAAAAATATTACGAAAGCCAAATTTTGGACCGAATCGGCAGATCCGTTCAAGAGTTATCTTGCGCTCCAACCACTATACACGGTGTCATAGGGTTTTTTGTAACTTTCAGGCTATTTTCTCAGGAAGTATGGACTTGCCCCTAATGAAACTTACAGCGTCGTATAGAGGAAAGCGAATACAACTTGGGTAAACAAAAATCAAAGCGATTCGAGACCAGGTCCTAAACTGAACTTTTCCGAAATTTTGTGTGGGTGGTACCCGACGGAGTGGACCGATTGAGTCCATATTGAAACCTCATCTTAGTTTGGTAGAAATTACACAATGTGCATAGTATGGACCAAATCGGTTATTCCCTACAAGAGTTATCGTGCGCACAAGTTTTGCCACAATTTTTGAACATTTGTGGGGGAGGTACCTGAAGGAGTGGACCTATATGGCCCATCTTCGAACTTAAATCGAATCTGGAGAAAATATTTCGATACCCAAAATTTGAACCGAATCGATTGATCCGTTCGAGAGTTATCGTGCGCACCAGCCTGCCAGACAGACAGACAGACGGACGGACATTGCTAGATCTACTCAAAATTGTCTGAAACGGATATCGTACAAACATACTTGGGGTCTAAAACCATTATTTCGATGAGGCAAATTTTTGGTCGTATCAAAGTGTAAATACCCTCTTTAGCCTAAAGGCTGAGGGTATAAAAATCCAAGAGGTATTTTCTTGGTAAAAATAAACTTCAGTAGGTCTGGCAGTCTTCGGTCTACACTAGGCTCTCTTCATATGACTTCCTATATACGAAATATAAATTGTATGTAGCGAAGGTCATTCTTTGAAAAGCTTTCCACTCTAGAGTATGGATCCATCTATAGAAGACCACTTTAGCAGGCCTTACCTTATAAGAGCTTCTACTAGCTATAACAGCTTCTTTACAGGAAGTTTTTCTATTGAACACCCCTTTAGGACTTCTTATAACCAGAGAAAAATCACATAGAAGGCCTTCCGTATATATAAAACACCTCAATGAAAGGTTACTTTTCTATAGAAGGACCATAGTAGAACCAGTTAAAATATCTTCCACTCATATAAGATCCATTTAGAATAGAAGGTCTGCCATGTATACCTATAAAGACGGGTGTAAAGCTTGCTTACTGCTGCCTTTCTCAATATAACCAGTTTTGTTTTTGTTTTTTTTCTGATCTGACAACAGCCAGGAGGACTTGTACTTACAATACACCGACATCGACGTGGTTAAACGTGTTAGGTAAAGATGATTACGCTGATTTATTGATCTTACTGTGTCACCTTGTTTATGCACCAATTTTAGGTTACGAAACCAACCGATGTCGACTTGTTATAGGAAAGATAAAGTATCAATGTTTGCTGTTACTCCTTGTACACGGAAAATCGGGACTTCGAGTTCAAGTCAGGACAACATAACATTTCCAAGTGTGGTTTAAACCCCTTAGTGTAATGTTAGTTTAGGTTACCTGGGTATTTATTTAATCTATGTAAATGATCAATATGCCGTTCGGGAAAATGAGTCGGGCTATATACTCATTTATAGGAGAAAAGAAATCTTCTGTTGTTTCTCTTGGGGTGCTCGTGGAAAATGTTTAATAATGTTGAATTTGTTGCCCTTTTTTCAATTGATCCGTGCTTTATCTCAGAAACTAATAAGAAGTAGTAAAACTTATATGTCAGACAGACGAACAACGAAAAACCGCATATAGCGCATCAAAATTGATAAAATATAGGAAAGATTACATAATTTCTGGAATTTTGGTCAGTAACTGCCAAACTATTGAGAGTTGAACCAAGTAGCCTTTCGCAAAATTTTTCCAAATAATGTCCTCAGCAATTCTTCAGAACATTTTGAAACTGTAAAACACTTATTTTATGTTGTTTAGGCGGTGTTTCATATCATACTTTCTACAAAACATATTTCAAATAGCGTTCACACAGGCTGTTTATTCTCATATTTGAAATTTCAATGTATTGTTGATATATTCATCAAATTGTCGTTGAAGAATATGATAGAAAAAACGCGATAGAGGAATTTTGCAACAATGATATGTTCTGAAGAGTTGTGTATTACATTCCAGAGAATATTATTCTTAAAGACAACATTAAGAAAAATTTGACGGTTTTGGAGATACGCTGTTATATTTTTACAAATCACGGAAATTATAGATATATTATAAAATTTGAGGCAATAAATGAGGTTATTCGTGTTCATTATGTTTTCAAATACATTCTTCTTGTTCTTATCTATAAGTTTGCTGCGGATGTCATGGAAAGATTCGTATTGGTTTCAAAGATATAGCCCCGATTTTCTTTAACAAGTCAATATTTAGCCATGTTTAGATAGGGCCATAAAATCCGAACCTGATCTAACAAAACAAAACCCAAAGAGTGTTTTTGTCTTTAGCGTCTGTACTTTCATAAAAACCGCATATGAAATTGTTTGCACAAAATTACCTTGAAAATGTTGCACAGTGTTATTTAAACAACATGTCGTTGCAAATATTCCCCTTTTCCAAAAAACCCCACCCCAACGTATCCTAACTTAACAAGATAAGTTGTTCATGTTTAAACAAAACAATACTGTTCCATAGTTGGTCTGATGCCAAAAATAATTTCACTATGTAGAATTATTAATATTGCTGTTGTTGTTGTTATTATGCATATCATCATCTAAAGCTAAAGGTGTAATATACCCGGGCATCAAGCATCAACGATTTCATCAGCAAAACATGAACAAAAACAACGGTGTCGAGGTCAGCCAGCCAGGCAGCCAATCAAGCAGCCTTGGAGCATCAACATTGTTGATTCAACAATCATTCATATGCCGAGAGCACCTATAAACTGCAACGCTATCTGGAGCCCGTGCCCTGAATCTACCGCAGGTAGATAACAAATTTACATAAACTTTATTATCAATGTTAATTTAGGCTTTATAAAAATTCCATAAATTTCTTAGTGCCGACGCTCTTAAAGGTTTGGTGAATGTCAGAAAGGGTGCGAGGGGATGGAGGATACTGCACTACATTGTGGCAGGTGGAGTAAGTAAATCAAGTTGTAATGCTTGAGTGGTTTGTGGCAATACCGTTATCCAACCAGTCAAGCAGACAGCCAACCAGCAGATAATAAATACAATTGAAACTGCGTTTGTGGCTCTTTGTGCTATACCATGCGATGCCATGCAAATGAGTGATGAAGGTTGTTGTTTGCGTTTGGTAGACGTAGACGGTGGCTATATCCTGTCCATTAATTTTGCATGGTAATTGTCTTTGGTGCACTTAATTTAATGATTAATTTTTATTGAATTCACTTTGTCATGTTGTTGACTAGCTCCGCTGCCCCTAGCACATAGGAGCTTCATGGAAGAAGCGGAATATATACAACAAAAACCAAGCCAACACAACATTGGGCCATCATCAAAGGATAACTGTTATAGGCAAAATACCACACACAGAATAATACAAGCAAATATATATCACTCCCTCCTTACACAACTCTCTACCACTCCCACTCTTTTCCAAATCCCCTCCGTTCACTCTCTTCTTTCTTGCCAACAAATGATGCAATTAAATGATGACACTGTGACTTAACTAATTACGCAATTAAGGGTAAGAGAGAGTGGTGGTAGAATGAGAATAGTTAAACAGCTCTCATTATGTATGTCTGCATTTAAGTGCAAATTTTGTTTGTAACAATAACAACAACAACAACTGCGACAAGAGTATAAAAGCCATTGTTAATTGCAACACTTTAGCCATTGTCGGGGCATGGAGATGGCATGAGACAAATTTGGGAAATAATTGCAATACACAACGCAAAAAAAATGTCTAGAGATCTGAATGACATTTTGTAAAAAATTACAATAGTAGTCTATTTAAAAATATTCCTAAAACAATCAGAGAGTGTGACTAAGTTTGTCTATCTGTAGAAACCCCTTCTAGAGGTCTTCTGTGTATAAGAGGCCATTTTAAAAGGTCTTCTAGAGATCTCAATTATAATGAAGACCACTTCTATTTACGGAACATTCCTTCCGGAGGTCTAGCTTGTGTTCTATCTATAGGAAACACTTTCAAAAGGTCTTCTAACTACAGAAGATCCCTTAATGAGGTCTCACTTTTAAAGGAAACTTTTCAAAAGGCCTTCTATCTATAGAAGATCCCTACAATAGGTTTCACTTTTAAAGAATACCTCTTCAAATGATCTCTACCTATAAGAGATCCTTTCAAAAGGTATTCTATCTAAAGAACACCTCTTCAAAACGTCTTGTATCTATAATAGACCCTTTCAAAAGGCATTTTATCTGTAGAAGACACCTTCAATGGGTCTTATATCTATTAGAGACCCTTTTTAATGGTATTCTATATATATATATATATAAGACCCCTTGAGGTCTCACTTCCTAAGACCTCTTCCAGAAATCTTCTATCTATAGGAGACCTTTTCAAAAGGGTTTCTATCTATTGAAGATGCGTTCAAGTGGTCACACTTCTAAAAGTCTTTCGAATGGTCTTTTATGAAGATTCCTTTTCAAAAGGTCTTCTATCCCCATGAAGAGGACTCACTCCTAAAGAAGACCCCTTCCAGAGGACTTCTATCCATAAGATACCCTCTTAAAAGGTCTTGTATCTACAGAATATACAGCGGTTTCACGAGGTCTTCTATACATAAGAAAATATTTCAAAAGGTTTTCTATCCATAGAAGACCCCTGCAAGAGTTCTTCTATCAACAAGAGACCCTTTCAAAAGGGCTTCTATTTAGAGAAGACCCCATCAAGGGGCCTCCCTTCTAAAGAAGACCCCTTCAAGAGTTCTCACTTTGGAAGATGATCCCATCAAGATTTCATTTATCTATAAGATATATAGAAGACCACTTCAAGAGGTCTCACTTCTAAAGAAGACCCTTTCAAAAGATTTGTCTATCTATCGAAGATCCCTTCAAGAGATCTTCCGTCTAAAGAAGGCCCCTTCGAATGGTATTCTATCTACATAAGACCCTTTCAAATAGTCATCTATTTATAGAAATATCCTTCAAGAGGTCTCACTTCGAGGATCTTTTCGATATTTCAATTATTTAGGAGACCCTTTCCAAAGGTCTTATATGTATAGTAGACACCTTGAAGAGGTCTCACTTTTAAAGGTCATCCCTTCGAAAGGCCTTCAACTTATAGAAGACCCTTTCAAAAGGTCTTATATCTATAGAATATCCCTTCAAGAGGTTTTAGTCTATAGGAGGCAAGTTCAATAGGTCGTCTATTTATAGAAGACCCCTCCAAGAAGCCTCATATCTATAAAAGACACTTTCAAAGGGTATTTTATCTATAGAAGACCCCTTCAAGAGGACTACTTCAAGAAGACTACTTCAAGAGGTCTCACTTCTAAAGAAGGGTCCCTCAAAAGTCCCTCAATCTATAGAATACCCTTTCAAAAGATCTTCTATCCACAGAATCCTCTATCGAGAGGTCTCACTACTATCGGAGAACCCTTATATAGAAGACCCTAACCAGAGCTCAATTCTATAGAAGACTTCGAAATGTCTTCCATATGGAAAATACTTTTAGAAAAGGACTTTTATCTATAAAATACCCCATCAAGAGGTCTCACATTAAAAGAAAACCACTTCAAAAGGTTTTGTATCTAAAGACGCCGTTTCAAAAGGTCTAGTATCTATAGAACACCCCTTCAAAAATCTTCTATCTATAAGATACCCTTTCAAAATGTATTATATCTATATAAGACCTCTTCCATTTTGAAGAAGTTCTCTTGAAGAGCTCTTCTGTCTATAGCAGACTCTTTCATAAGGCCTTCGATTTATATAAGACCCCTTTAAGAGGTCTCCATTCTGAAGAAGACCCCTAAGAGATGTTTCGTTGACTATGGGATGCTCTTTCAAATGGTCTTCTATCTATATAAGACCCTTTTAAAAGTTCTCACTTCTAATGAATACCCATTTAAGACCTCCAAAGGTTTTTTATCTACAAAAGACCCATGCAAGAGGTCTCAATTCCAATGAAGGCCCCCTTCGAAAGGCTTTATATCAACAGGAGGGCCTTTGTAAGGTCGTATATATACACTTCCTTCAAGAGCTCTTACTTCTTAATAAGACCCCCTCCAGAGATCTTATGTCTATGTACATTAGGCCCCTTCAAGATGTCTTATACCTATGGGAGACTCTTTAAAGACGTCTTCAATCTCTTGAAGACTCCTTCAAGAAGTCTTCTGCCTACAGGATTTCAATCCGCCTGAAACATTTTTTTATGTAAAATCAACTAATTATTTTAAAATTCATGATTATGAACCTGAAAATCATTTAAAATTTCATGATTAAGGTCAGAAAAATATTATTTGAAAAAATACCATCTTGGCCCTAAAAAATATTTTTGAAAATTCGGCATGACGAATATGTCCCTGAAGAGCACAGAAAAGAAATATCTGATTGTCTTTCACATCGTCGTCGTCATTGATGCAAAGTGCAACGAATGACTACCACAACGCAAAAACTTTTGACAGTTTTTGTGTGATTCTTTTGTTGTTATTTCTGTTCTTTGTGGTTTCTTGATATAATTGAGACTTTAGAAAAGTTTTGTCTTTGAGACTGAGTTATTTATTTTTAAGTTACTACAAAATTAAAGCTAGGCGAATTATGTTAGACATTTGAAAAGTGGTATGTAGGATGCAAAAAGAAAATTTTGCAGTTTGAATTATTAAAAAAATTGGTTCTTCTTCTTCTTTATTTACTCATCCGTTATCCGGATATAAGTGATCGTACAATTCATCTTTTTTTAATATTTATCGCATTTTAATTATTATCTTATTGTATAATGGTTGTAAGCTCTCTGTGTTTTGCAGCATTCAGCAGATCAGTTTCGTTGGTATAACCTGTCCAGTCCATGATATTTTTGAGCCAGGATGTTTCTTTCCTTCCTATAGCTGGCCTTCCTTCAATTTTTCCCTTCAGAATTGCTTGTAAAATTATGTATTTGTTGTTCCTTAATACATGTCCCAGATACACTATTTTGCGCCTTTTTATAGTTGTTATTAATTGCCGGCTTATATTCATCCTTCTTAGTACTTCGTCATTAGAAATTTTCGCAGTCCATGGTATTTTCAGTACTCGCCGGTAAATCCATATTTCAAAGGATTCCAATTTTCTTTCATCAGAGGATTTGAGCGTCCAAACTTCTGTTCCATATAATAGCACCGACCAAACATAACATTTTATAAAACGTATTTTTGTTGTTATATTTATGTCATGACTTTTCAGGATTTTACTATATTTACAGAAAGCATCTCGCGCCATCTCTATTCGACTTTTTATTTCTTTCGAGGGATCCCATTTGTCGTTTATTAACATCCCAAGATATTTAAAGGTTCTCACTCTTTCTATTTGTGTACCTTGTACTTTTAAGTTCACCTCAGCATGGGGATTTTTTTTTGCTAATGATCATGTACTTCGTCTTCTTCATGTTGATTTTAAGACCATATTTCTCACTTACACGTGCCAGTTTCTCTACTAGTTTTTGTAGACCGGATATGCTCCCTGCCAGTAACGTAGCATCGTCCGCATACCTTATATTGTTGATTAGTTTCCCATGAATTCTGATACCGATGTTTTCTCCTTCGAGTGTTTCTTGGAATATTTTCTCGGAATACACGTTGAATAACAGGGGAGATAAATGGCATCCCTGTCTAACACCCCTTGATATGGCAATTTCTTTTGTGGGTTCTCCACTTACGTCAATTCGTGCCGACTGATTCCAATAAAGACTTTAAATGCACTGGAGTTCGTTTTCTGGTATTCCAAGATTTCTATATGGTGTTTTTTTAAGCCCGATAGAACTTGAAATTGTAAAAAATAACACAAAAAATTAAATTGTAATCAATTTTTTTTTATTCGAAAGATCAATACGTGACATTAACATTTAAAAATGATTTCGGGCATGTGGGCACCGCGGCTGTTCTTGACGAAGTGCATTCTGGACCTCCAATTTTTGGCCACTTTTTCGAGCACTGCTGGCCGTATGTCACGAATAACACGAACAATGCTGGCCTCCAAGGCATCAATTGTTGCTGGTTTATCAGCATAAACCAGTGACTTCACGTAGCCCCACAGGAAATAATCGAGAGGTGTCAAATCGCACGACCTTGGAGGCCAATTGACAGGTCCACTTCTCGAAATCAACTTATCGCCAAATTTTGATTTCAATAAGTCGATGGTTGCGTTTGCCGTATGGCACGTAGCGCCATCCTGTTGAAACTACATCTCCTCCGGATCCATATTTTCAAACAAAAAATCATTGATCATGGTGCGGTAACGATCTCCATTGACCGTAACGCGAGCTCCTGCCTCATTTTTACGGAACATTGCTTGTATTCTATCTATAGGAAACACTTTCAAAAGGTCTTCTATCTACAGAAGATCCCTTAAAGAGGTCTCATTTCTAAAGAGGACTTTTCAAAAGGCCTTCTATCTATAGAAGACCCCTACAAGAGGTTCCACTTCTAAAGTATACCACTTCGAATGGTCTTCTATCTATAAGAGACCCTTTCAAAAGGTCTTCTATCTAAAGAAGACCCCTTCAAGAGGTCTTGTATCTATAAGAGACCCTTTCAAAAGGCATTTTATCTGTAGAAGACACCTTCATCGGTCTTATATCTATTAGAGACCCTTTTTAAAGATTTTCTATATATATAAGAGCCCTTCTTGTTAAGACCCCTACCAGATATCTTCTATCTATAAGAGACCCTTTCAAAAGGGTTTCTATCTATAAAAGACGCACTCAAGTGGTCTCACTTCTAAAAGTCGTTCGAATGGTCTTTTATACCTTTTCAAATAGTCTTAACCTTTCAAAAGGTTTTTATACCCTCAGCCTTTAGGCTAAAGAGGGTATTTACACTTTGATACGGCCAAAAATGTGCCTCATCGAAATAATGGTTTTAGACCCCAAGTATGTTTGTACGATATCCGTTTCAGACAATTTTGAGTAGATCTAGCAATGTCCGTCCGTCTGTCTGTCTGTCCGTCTGTCTGTCTGGCTGGCTGGTGCGCACGATAACTCTCGAACGGATCAATCGATTCGGTTCAAATTTTGGGTATCGAAATATTTGGTCCAGATTTGATTTAAGTTCGAAGATGGGCCATATCGGTCCACTCCTTCAGGTACCTCCCCCACAAAAGTTCAAAAATGTTCGGAAAAATTGTCCGCACAATAACTCTTGAAGGGAGTAACCGAATTAGTCCATACTTTGCACATCGTGACATTTCTACCAGACATAGATGAGGTTCCAATATGGACCCTATTGGTTCACTCTTTCGGGTACCTCCCACACAAAATTTTGCTTATGTGCAGTTCAAGGCCTGCTCTCGAATCGCTTTGATTTTTGTTGCAGCCACTTGTATTCACTGCCCCCATTACGACGATATAATTTTTTTCAGGAGCAAGTCCATATATCCTCAGAAATCAGCACGAAAACTGCAAACAACCCATATAATACCATGTGTCGTAGTTGGAGTGCACGATAACTCTCGAACGGATCAACATATTTGGTTAAAATGTTGGGTCTTTCAATATTTTGTCCAAACTTAATTTAAATTCGAAGATAGACCATATCGGTCTACTCCTTCCGGCACCTCCCCCACACAGTTCAACATTTTTCGCCAAGATTGTGGGCATGGTAACTCTAGGAGGGAATAACCGAATTGAGCCAAATTTATCTATTCGTAATATTACTTTCAGGCATAGATCGAGTTCTAATATGGACTATATCGGTCCACCCATTTGAGTACCTCCCACACAAAATTTGGAAAAAGTATAGTTTAACAACTCCTCTCTGATCTTATTAATTTGTGACGCAGCAGGTTGCACTTGCGGCCCCTGTTACGACGTTGTAATTTTTTTCGTGGGAAAGTCCATACTTCCTGAGATAATGACCCAAAAAGGTCCAGAAAATCCTACCGGCACCACCTAAACTGGCTAATGTGTAAAATAACCCTTTAAGAGAGAAATCGATTTAGCTCAAACTTTGTAAATTGAAAAGTAAAATTGTAATGAAGCAGTTCTTCGCCTAAGGTTATACCCAATGTCCATTAAAACGAAGAGTATTGCTGTTTAAATGATGTTTTATTTAACTTTGTACTTTGGTTGGTATCTTCCACTTGGTTTCTCAACTAGTGCAATGTCCGAAACTTATTAAAAAGCTGGTTGACTAGTTGGTTTCTCAAAGGTTGATCTCAAAGTGATTTTATTATTTTTTATTCTATTTAGGTACTCGGTTTGAGAAGCGCAAAAGTCGTCTAGACTTACATAGATGTGTATTTTAGTAGCAAATACAAGGTTGTAATGGAATAGTATGATAATAGAGATATGTACAGGGTTGCATAGAAACCGTTAAAGTTTTAAAACATAATAAAGATAAACAGGGTTGTATGGAATATTTACAAGCTTACATACTAAACGTTGAATTCTAATGATAATTCATGACATATAAATAATGGTTTGCTTCAGTCTCCCCCTCTGATGCTGAAATCGTCCCGATGATGCATCAGGAATAATGGGCTGTTGATTTAATCTACGGTAACGACAGTATTGTGGGTTGTTGTTTGCAGATGGCGTCGAAGTAGTACTGTTGGATGTCCACATAATATAGCAAACTTCCTTCGAAACCTCCCCCTGGAGTAAAACTGCATCGTAAATTGTGGTTGTTGAATCGACTATGGCAGAGTGCATCTGGATTATGGGTTCTTGAATATGCTAAGATTTTAGTGACGTAACAATAACGGTGTAGATGGCGTTGTTGGATGTCCAATCAATAGTCATCTGGCGGAAAATTGCATCAAGATTTGTGGATTTCCAAGTTGTTGTTGTGCGTCGGTTAACCGTTGTGTGCTGTTGATGTTTTGTGTGTGGTTGTTGTAAAGCATCACCACAATGTAGTTGTTGTTGTTTATCCCTCATTTTCTTAAAAATTAATGTGGCTGTGTGTTTTTTGCTGTTTTTGCTCGTACATGTGTGTGAGGAGTTGACGTTCTTTTCTACGCCAATCCACCAATTGCTGCGTAATCTGTCTGATTGTCGATGGATTCTGATCGCCTAGTACAAAACGTCCCTGGATTGCCATTGTAACGCGTTGTCTGGATAGATTTTGAAATGCGCCAACTGACAGTCACCAGATAAGTACGCGTCGCAATAAATTTTGTTGTTGTGTCCTCGGCTGCTGCTTACATTTTATGGTATGGAGTGGTCGTGTTACATGGCCACGAGTTGGGCGTCAATGAAGCAGTTCTTTGGTGTTGTGCTCCACGTTGGTGCGCCAATTAAGCAGTTTTTCGTCTAAGGTTATACCCAATGTCCATTAAAACGAAGATTATTGCTGTTTAAATGATGTTTTATTTAACTTTGTACTTTGGTTGGTATCTTCCACTTGGTTTCTCAACTAGTGCAATGTCCGAAACTTATTAAAAAGCTGGTTGACTAGTTGGTTTCTCAAAGGTTGATCTCAAAGTGATTTTATTATTTTTTATTCTATTTAGGTACTCGGTTTGAGAAGCGCAAAAGTCGTCTAGACTTACATAGATGTGTATTTTAGTAGCAAATACAAGGTTGTAATGGAATAGTATGATAATAGAGATATGTACAGGGTTGCATAGAAACCGTTAAAGTTTTAAAACATAATAAAGATAAACAGGGTTGTATGGAATATTTACAAGCTTACATACTAAACGTTGAATTCTAATGATAATTCATGACATATAAATAATGGTTTGCTTCAGTAATATATTTAAATTCAGAAAATTAAGTACAACATATTTAATTATATAGTCTGTAAGGAAAATATCCATAGACTAATAAAGAAAAAAAATATTTCCTACAGATTTGTATTAGGTCCGAATATGTACTACATCGGATCACTCCTGTGGGTACAACCTACCCAAACATTGGAAAAAATGCACTCGTCTTGGATCATTCTGAATTTTGTTGCAACATGTAGTTTTTTGCGGCCCTTTCCATCCTGGAAAATGTTCCCAACAGCTAAAAAACCTACAGAAGTATTGTGTTAACTTTTTTTCTTCGGGTACGTGGCTGAGGGTATATCTCTGTCGGCTCAGCTGACTGATACTTTCTTACTTGTTTATTATACCCTCAGCCTTTAGGCTAAAGAGGGTATTTACACTTTGATACGGCCAAAAATGTGCCTCATCGAAATAATGGTTTTAGACCCCAAGTATGTTTGTACGATATCCGTTTCAGACAATTTTGAGTCGATCTAGCAATGTCCGTCCGTTTGTCTGTCTGTCCGTCTGTCTGGTGCGCACGATAACTCTCGAACGGATCAATCGATTCGATCCAAATTTTGGGTGTCGAAATATTTTGTCCAGATTTGATTTAAGTTCGAAGATGGGCCATATCGGTCCACTCCTTCAGGTACCTCCCCCACAAAAGTTCAAAAATGTTCGGAAAAATTGTCCGCACGATAACGCTTGAAGGGAGTAACCGAATTAGTCCATACTTTGCACATCGTGACATTTCTACCAGGCATAGATGAGGTTCCAATATGGACCCTATTGGTTCACTCTTTCGGGTACCTCCCACACAAAATTTTGCTTAAGTGCAGTTTAAGGCATGCTCTCGAATCGCTTTGATTTTTGTTGCAGCCACTTGTATTCGCTACCCTCATTACGACGATATAATTTTTTTCAAGAGCAAGTCCATATATCCTCAGAAATCAGCACGAAAACTGCAAACAACCCATATAATACCACGTGTCGTAGTTGGAGCGCACGATAACTCTCGAACGGATCAACATATTTGGTTAAAATTTTGGGTCTTTCAATATTTTGTCCAAACTTAGTTTAAGTTCGAAGATAGACCATATCGGTCCACTCCTTCCGGTACCTCCCCCATAAAGGTTCAAAATTTTTCGCCAAGATTGTGGGCATGATAACTCTAGGAGGGAATAACCGAATCGAGCCAAACTTTGCTATTGGTAATATTACTTTAAGGCATAGATCGAGTTCTAATATGGACTATATTGGTCCACTCATTTGAGTACCTCCCACACAAAATTTGGAAAAAGTATAGTTTAACAACTCCTCTCTGATCTTAATAATTTGTGATGCAGCAGGTTGCACTTGCGGCCCCTGTTACGACGATGTAATTTTTTTTCGTGGGCAAGTCCATACTTCCTGAGATAATGACCCAAAATGTCCAGAAAATCCTACCGGCACCACCTAAACTGGCTAATGTGTAAAATAACCCTTTAAGAGAGAAATCGATTTAGCTCAAACTTTGTAAATTAAAAGGAAAATTGTAATATATTTAAATTCAGAAAATTAAGTACAACATATTTAATTATATAGTCTGTAAGGAAAATATCCATAGACTAATAAAGAAAAAAATATTTCCTACAGATTTGTATTAGGTCCGAATATGTACTACATCAGATCACTCCTATGGGTACACCCTACCCAAAGTTTGGAAAAATGCGCTCGTCTTGGATCATTCTGAATTTTGTTGCTGTTTGCGGCCCTTTCCATCCTGGAAAATTTTCCCAACAACTAAAAAACCTACAGAAGTATTGTGTTAACTTTTTTTCTTCGGGTACGTGGCTGAGGGTATATCTCTGTCGGCTCAGCTGACTGATACTTTCTTACTTGTTTATAAAAGACCCCAACAAGGGGCCTCCCGTCTAAAAAAGAGTTCTCACTTTGAAAGAGGATCCCATCAAGATTTCTTTTATCTATAAGATATATAGAAGACACTTTAGCCATTGTCGGGGCATGGGGATGGTATGTGACAAATTTGGGACATAATTTCAATACACAACTAGCTTGTGTTGTATCTATAGGAAACACTTTCAAAAGGTATTATTATTATCTACAGAAGATCCCTTAAAGAGTTCTCACTTCTAAAGGAGACTTTTCAAAAGGCCTTCTATCTATAGAAGACCCCTACAAGTGGTTTCACTTCTAAAGAATACCTCTTCGAATGGCCTTCTATCTATAAGAGATCCTTTCAAAAGGTCTTCTGTCTAAAAAACACCCATTCAAAATGTCTTGTATCTATAAGAGACCTTTTCAAAAGGCATTTTATCTGTAGAAGACACCTTCAATCGGTCTTATATCTATTAGAGACCCTTTTTAAAGGTATTCTATATACATATATAATACCCCTTGAGGTCTCACTTCTTAAGACCTCTTCCAGATATCTTCTATCTATAAGAGAACCTTTCAAAAGGGTTTCTATCTATAGAAGACGCGTTCAAGTGGACTCATTTCTAAAAGTCTTTCGAATGGTCTTTTATTAAGATACCTTTTCAAAAGGTCTTTCATCTGTAGCAGACCCCTTCCAGAGGACTTATATCCATAAGATACCCTCTCAAAAGGTCTTCTATCTACAGAATATGCCTTCAATAGATCTCACAGCTAAACACTACCCTTTAAGAGGTTTCAACAGGTCTTCTATCCATAAGAGAACCTTTCGAAAGGTTTTCTATCCAAAAAAGATCCCTGCAAGAGTTCTTCTATCAACAAGAGACCCTTTCAAAAGGGCTTCTATTTATAGAAGACCCTATCAAGGGCCCCCTTCTAAAGAAGACCCCTTCAAGAGTTTTCACTTTGAAAGATGATCTTATCAAGATTTCTTTTATCTATAAGATATATAGAAGAACACTTCAAGAGGTCTAACTTCTAAAGAAGACCCTTTCAAAAGATTTTCTATCTATCGAAGATCCCTTCAAGAGGTCTCCCGTCTAAAGAAGCCCCTTCGAATGGCCTTCTATCTACAGAAGTTCTTTTCAAAATGTCTTCTATCTAAAGAGGATCCCTTCGAATGGTGTCCTATCGACAGAAGATCCTTTCAAAGAGTCATCTATTTATAGAAGACTCCTTCAAGAGGTCTTACTTCGAAGATCTTTTCGATATTTCAATTATTTAGGAGACCCTTTCACAAAGGTCCTCTAGAAGAGGTCTCACTTTTAAAGTACATCCCTTCGAAAGGCCTTCAACTTATAGAAGACCCTTTCAAATGGTCTTATGTCTATAGAATATACCTTCAAGAGTTCTTATATCTATAGGAGGCAAGTTCAATAAGTCATATATTTGCAGAAGACCACTCCAAGTAGCCTCATATCTATAACAGACAATTTCAAAAGCTATTTTATCTATAGAAGACCCCTTCAAGAGGTTTTCTTTCGAGAAGAAACCCTTTAAAATTGTCTTCTATCTATAGAAGACTACTTGAAGAGGTCTCACTTCTAAAGAAGGGCCCTTCAAAAGTTCCTCAATATATAGAAGAACCTTTCAAAAGATCTTCAATCTACAGAATCCCCTATCGAGAGGTCTCACTACTAACGAAGAACCCTTAGAAATGTCTTCAAGCTATAGAGTACCCTTTCAAAAGGTCTTCTATATATTTAGAAGACCCTAAACAGATCTCATTTCTATAGAAGATTTCGAAATGCCTTCCATATGGAAAATACTCTTAGAAAAGGACTTTTATCTTTATATTTTTATATTTAAAGAATACCCCTTCAAAAGGTTTTGTATTTATAGAAATCTCTCCAAGAGGTTTTGTATCTATAAGAGACCGTTCCAAAAGGTCTAGTATCTATAGAACACCCCTTCAAAAATCTTCTATCTATAAGAGACCCTTTCAAAATGTATTATATTTATATAAGACCCCTTCTAGTTTGAAGTAGTTCTCTTGAAGAGGTCTTCTGTCTATAGCAGACTCTTTCAAAAGGCCTTCGATTTACATAGGACCCCTTCAAGAGGTCCCAATTCTGAAGAAGACCCCTCAGAGATGTTTCTTTAACTATGGGATGCCCTTTTAAATGGTCTTCTATCTGTATAAGACCGTTTCAAAAGCTCTCACTTCTAATGAATACCCATTTAAGACCTTTCCAAAGGTTTTTATCTACAAAAGACCCATTCGAGAGGTATTCAAAAGAACGCCCCTTCGAAAGGCTACATATCAAAAGGAGAACCTTTTATAATGTCTTATATATACGATTCCTTCAAGAGCTCTCACTTCTAAAGAAGACCCACTCCAGAGGTCTTCTGTCTACATTAGGCCCCTTCAATATGTCTTTTATCTATGGGAGGCTCTTTCAAAACGTCTTAAATCTCTTGAAGACTCCTTCAAGAAGTCTTCTGCCTATAGGAGAAATTAAAATCCGACTGAAAAATATTTTTACTTAAAATCAACTAATTATTTAAAAATTCATGATTATGAACTTGAAAACCATTTAAAATTTCATGATTAAGGTCAGAAAAATTTTATTTGAAAAAATACCATCTTGGCCCTAAACAATATTTTTGAAAAGTCGGCGTGACGAATATATCCCTGAAGAGCACAGAAAAGAAATCTCTGATAGTCTTTCACATCGTCGTCGTCGTTGATGCAACGTGCAACGAATGACCCCGACAACGCAAAATTTTAAAAATTTTTTTATTCTTTTGACAGTTTTTGTGTGTTTCTTTTGTTGTAATTTCTGTTCTTAGTGGTTTCTTGATATAATTGATGAATTGAATAATTAACATGGGAAATGGAAAGTTATTTTTAAGTTACTACAAAAGTAAAGCTAGGCGAATTATGTTAGACATTTGAAAACTGGTATGAAGTCTGCAAAAAGAAAAGTTTGCAGTTTGAGTTATTAAAAAAAGTGATAAAAAGTTTGAAAAATATTTATAAAATCGTTTTTTTGTTTTTTAGCCAAATAAACGAAATTTCAATGTTATCAGTTACTGCTGATGAAGGCAATATTTAACTTGTATCAGACGTTTAGAGCCTAACTCTGGCATGTATTTGAACACTTTTTAATGTCGGTGGCTTATGTCGAGGAATCAGTGATATATTTGTCAATATGGGGCTGAGTCTCGTATTCTTCGATATCAAGCTGCTTCAATCGAAATTTTCATTTTAAAAAAGGCAATACGAACATACCCAAATTCACTTCAATTAAAATATCTTTCGGCAATGAATGAGAGAAATAAACCTCAGTTTTCCATTGATGTTTGAATTTCATACAGCGTTAAAACTTTTGCATTCACTCCCATCTCTCTTCATTTCCAACTATAAAATTCAATTTCGTATGAAATTTTCGCTTCACATCATTTAATTAATTTGCAAATGATATTGCAAAATTGCTGCTGAAACCACTAAAAGTAATGAAATTAGCACTTCTTCAGCTCCATGGTTATTTGCAAATCAACAGAACCCGCTCTGCAACATTCTCTAACTAAAATCCCATGGGGAGCAGCAAACACAAAGCCTGTCATTGTGGGTGAGAGTTTGTGAATATAGCTAGCTTCAGATGGACTTAAGAAGGAGAGTAAAGCGTATAGACCCCCAAACAAACACAATTTGTCCTTAGATTAAAGAAAAATATTGTCGAATCAGCAAAGTAGCGAGGCAAAAAATGTCCACTACCGCAACAAAGAGGGTGGGGTGACTCAATAAATAACGAAAGAATGATACACAAGCAGCTAAACATCATGAACAGCAACAACAACAATAACAAACTTTTAACAAAAATCCCATAGACTAACAATAACAACTCGAACAGCATTGATGCTGGGTAAAAAAAAACTTTGCTGTGTGGTTTTTATTTGCTTTTTTTGGGCCAGGGAGACTTTGAATAGCTAAAGTGGGAGCTTTACAAGGTGGAAAGGGTGAGGGTTACGGGTTTCCATAGTTTTGCTCTAGGGCTCGATTAAGTGATGATAAAAGCAATTGGAAATTTTCATTCAGTTTAAAAATCAAACAAACAGCAACGACAACAACAACAAAATGAACAATGACAACATTGTTGTTGTTGTGTTTTGGGTGAATTGACCATATTGTCGACTCAAATCAAAGGGCAAATATTTACCTTTTTCGAACATTTTACAAAACAAACTAAATAATAAACACAATATTGCCAACATATTGTTGTTGTGCATTTTGTGAGAGAATACAAATAATAGAAGGGTTGAAAAGATTTGCAAGAAATTGACTAAAAAATAATCACTCGGCTTTGTCGACATCTAAAGATCATTAGTCTTTGAATGGGTACCACCGTGTTTCAATGGTAACCATTGCCGCCTGGGCCGCAAAAGCCCCCAGCCTACATTGATAAGATGAAGTAACCCCTTGCCCATTCGGAGATGTTCATCGGAAATATTTTTAGAACCAAAAAAAAAAAAAAAAAAAAAAAAAAAACAAGGTTCTTTGGAAAAAATCTTTAAAAAATCCACGCATTTGAATTTTTTTTTTTAAATCATTTGAAAAAAAATCTTTAAAAAATCCACCCTAATGGAAAAAATTCTTTAAAAGATCCATGCATTTGAAATTTTTTTTTAAAAATCCAAGCGTTTGGAAATAAATCTTTAAAAAAATCCACCCTAATGGAAAAAATTCCTTAAAAGATCCACGCATTTGATTTTTTTTTTTAAAAAAATCCAAGCATTTGAAAAAAAAATCTTTAAAAAATCCACCCTAATGGAAAAAATTCTTTAAAAATTCCACGCATTTGAAAAAAAAAACTTTAAATAACACATCCTCATAAACTACAAACAAACTTTAGAAATCCACGCACTAAAAAAAAAATTCTCCAAAAAATAAAAATTATAAAAAAATCCAAAAAAAATCAACACCCTTGAAAAATTCTTCAAAAAAAAAAAAAATAAATAATAATAATAATAATAATAGAAAAATCCACGCTCTTGAAAAAATCTTTAAAAAAATACGCGCAGTTGCAAAAATTCTTAAAGAATCGACGCGTTTAAATGAATTCTTTAAAAAAATCCGCGCAATTGCAGAAATTCTTAAAAAATCGACGCGTTTAAATAAATTCTTAAAAAATCGACGCGTTTAAATAAATTCTTAAAGAATCGACGCGTTTAAATGAATTCTTTAAAAAAATCCACGCAGTTGCAAAAATTCTTAAAAAATCGACGGGTTTTTAGATAAATTCTTTAAAAAATCCACGCAGTTGCAAAAATTATTAAATAATAGACGCGTTTAAATAAATTCTTTTAAAAAAATCCACGCAGTTGCAAAAATTCTTAAAAAATCGACGTGTTTAAATAAATTCTTTAAAAAATCCACACGTTTGAATAAATTCTTTAAAAAGTCCACGCGTTTGCATAAATTCTGTAAAAAGTCCACGCCATTAAAAAAATATTTAAACAATTCCACGCCCTTAGAAAATTATTTAAAAAATTGCACGATTGGTAGCGATCAGTAAAATTTTGCAACACTGTCAGTTCGTTTTGAAAAACATTACTCTCTGTAATAGAGGGTAATAAATGAAGTTGAGCCAATGGGGGAATACTCCACTCAAACAATCGAAAAAAAAAAAA
The DNA here is from genome assembly GCF_047663935.1 of Musca autumnalis. Classification (NCBI taxonomy): domain Eukaryota; kingdom Metazoa; phylum Arthropoda; class Insecta; order Diptera; family Muscidae; genus Musca; species Musca autumnalis. Next base: position 24,526,006 of record NW_027411644.1, on the reverse strand, counting down.
AAAAAAAAAAAAAAAAAATTGCACGATCTTTAAAAAAATCTTTAAAAAGTTCCAAGCCTTTGGAAAAATTCTTCAAAAAATTTACGTCCTTGAAAAAATTTTACGACCTTAAAAAATTATTTAAAAAATTCCACGCCCTAGAAAAAATTCTCTAAAAACTCCAAGCGTTTGAAAAATGTCTTTAAAAAAACCCACGCCCTTGAAAAAATTCTTTAAAAAATTCCACCCCCTTGAAAAAAAGCTTTACAAAATCCAAGCCCTTGAAAAAAATCTTTACAAAATCCAAGCCCTTGAAAAAATTCTTTAAAAAAATCCACGCCCTTAAAAAAAATTCTTTAAATAAATCCACGCCCTTGAAAAAATTCTTTTAAAAATTCCACGCCCCTGAAAAAAATCATTACAAAATCCAAGCCCTTAAAAAAATCTTTACAAAATCCAAGCCCTTAAAAAAATTCGTTAAAAAAATCCAAGCCATTGAAAAAATTCTTTAAAAAATTCCACGCCCTTGAAAAAAGTCTTTACAAAATCCAAGCCCTTAAAAAAATTATTTAAAAAAATCAACGCCCTTAAAAAAATTCTTTAAAAAAATCCACGCCCTTGAAAAAAATGCTTTAAAAAATTCCACGCCCTTGAAAAAAATCTTTAAAAAAATCCACGACCTTGAAAAAAATTCTTTAAAAAATTCCACGCGCTTGAAAAAATCTTTAAAAAACTCCACACCCTTGTAAAAATTCTTTAAACAACTCCACGCCCTTGTAAAAATTCTTTAAAAAATTTAATGTCCTTAAAAAAATTCTTTAAAAAATTCCACGCCCTTGTAAAAATTCTTTAAAAAATTTCATTCCCTTAAAAAAATTCTTTAAAAAATTCCACGCCCTTGTAAAAATTCTTTAAAAAATTGCATGCCCTTAAAAAAATTCTTTAAAAAATTCCACGGCCTTGTCAAAATTCTATAAAAACTCCAAGCCCTTGAAAAAATTCTTTAAAAAATGCACGCCCTTAAACAATTATTTAAAAAATTCCACGCCCTTGAAAAAGTTATTTAAAAAATTCCAGGTCCTTGAAAAAATTCCACGGCCTTTAAAATTTATTTAAAAATTTCCACGTCCTTGAACAAATATCTTAAAAAAAATCCACGCTCTTGAAAAAAATTCCTTAAAAAGAATCCAGGCTCTTGAAACAAATTCCTTAAAAAATCCACGCCCTTAAAACATTCTTTAAAGAATCCACGCCCTTGAAAAAATTCTTAAAAAAATTCCACGCCCTTAAACAATTATTTAAAAAATTCCACGCCATTGAAAAAGTTATTTTAAAAATTCCAGGTCCTTGAAAAAATTCCACGGCCTTTAAAATTTATTTAAAAATTTCCACGTCCTTGAACAAATATCTTAAAAAAATCCACGCTCTTGAAACAAATTCCTTAAAAAATCCACGCCCTTAAAACATTCTTTAAAGAATCCACGCCCTTGAAAAAATTCTTTAAAAAATCCACGCGGTTGAAAAAAAATTTATTTCAAAACCAAAAAAAAATCCACGAGCTTGAAAAAAAATTCTTTCAAAACAAAAAAACAGAAATGTTTCAATTTCTTTAAAAAATCCACGCATGTAAAAATTATTTAAAAAATCTCACCCTCCGCATTTAAAAATATCATTAAAAAATTATTAAAAAAATGCATACCCTCGAAAAAATTCTTTAAAAAATTCACGCCCTTGAAAAAATTCTTTAAAAAATCCACTCCCTTGAAAAATGTCTTTAAAAAATTTCAAGCCCTTAAAAAATTATTTAAAAAATTCCAGATCCTTGAAAAAAATTCTTTAAGAAATTGCAAGCCCTTGAAAAAATTCCACGGCCCTTAAAATTTGTTTAAAAAATTCCACGTCCTTAAGCAAATTCTTGAACAAATTCTTTAAAAAAATCCACGCTCTTCAATAAATTCTTTAAAAAAATCCACGCTCTTGAAAAAAATTCCTTAAAAAATCCACGATCTTAAAACATTCTTTAAAGAATCCACGCACTTCAAAAAAATCTTCGCCCTTGAAAAAATTCTTTAAAAAATCCTCGCCCTTGAAAAATTCTTTAAAAAAATCCACACGCTTGAAAAAAATTCTTTCGAAAAAAAAAACACTCTTGAATCTTTTCTTTAGAAAATCCACGCACATAAAATTTTTTTAAATATTAAAATATCTCATCCTTCAATGCTTCTTTTCTAATTTGTGATAGACCGCTTTAATTTGTGCAAATTATAGGCTGAAGTTGTATTTGGCCATAGCCACATATAATGAAAGCTGTTGTCTGTTTGTCTGAAACTTTTCAGTCCATTTGCATTCTTCGTTTATTTTAAAGTAAATGAAAAAAGAGCATTCAATGAATTGAAATGACAATGGAACTTGTTCGGCCATTTATAAATGCAATAAATACTTTTGCCATGGGCAACAAATAAACTAACAAAAAACAACACTCAATTAAAATTTAAAATATAAATAATTGGATTGATGATTGACTAAAATAATTGAAATAATTTAAACATATTGTTGTGTCCAAACATGAACAAAAAAAAAAAAAAAAAAAAAAAAAAATAGGCAATAAATACTTCAAATAACTATGGGTTATAACAATGCAAACACATAAATAAATCATTTCAATTTTTGGTTAAACAATAAAAGTCAGCCATTTCAAGTTATCGATTTTCGAATGCAAATTGTTGAAAGAGGAATAAAACAAACAGGAACATTCACGAAAGGACAAAAGAGACTTTTTCCGTAGCAAATGGCGCGGACTGACTCTGTTTTTAGCTCGATAGAAGATATTCCAGGTCTAAAGCTTCATTGGTAATACCAATACCAATAATACCAACTTGGTATGGAACTTTTATTTTAATGACCATTACCTTTAGTCGTTCACACAGCTGTATACAGGCGGATACAAACCCTAATTTTCTTGGAGATTTAATCATGCACTTGGATATTAAAAATCCTTCATGTAATTTTTATTAGTTCAACTCCAAAAATGAATACTTTAGGCAATAAAATTAAACTGACATCGTAATTCCAACATTGTTGTCTCTTATTTCCTGCAGTGTCACATTCTTTGCTCGCGGAAAAATGTAAGAATCGACTCACAATTTCATTTAAAAGTTTAGCCATTTAACAGTTTCCCTCTTCCCTCGCCTTTGCAACATAAATAAGTCCTTTCACAATGAACTGAATGAACATGTTTGGCATCTCAATTAGAATCTTCTTTTAAACTGATGTTCTTAGAATGCTTCAAAAAACAACAGATCATCGAAACATCTGGCTAGCTGTGGGAAAACCAAGCAATGAATATTAAATGACGAAAATTGAAATTTGCTTTGCACAAAACGGTAGCAGATGTTTATTTACTGTACGTTCACAATTCATTAAATGCCGATATAATTTAACGCATTAGTCCAAACAGTCAGCTAACCACCCAACGAACATCTGCTGCTTTGAAAATAACATTAATCATTTAGAACTCATTTCATCAAAATTTAATTTTATTTTCACAACAACAAAAAAAGGGAGCGAACTCCCCCTTTTGCAGGTTGGGTGACAAACATTTTTGGTTGGTTGACATCATAAATGCTGTGCTGCATTGACAGAGTGTGTAAGTGAGTGAGTTATGAATATTTGTGGCTGGGAACAATTTGTGTGTTCCATGGTGGCGTATGAACATTGTTGAGAAATTAAAATCCCATAAATCATACGTCTCCCGGGCATACTTCCACAAATCTTTGCAAATGTTCTATGTTTTTTTGTTAGGGTGCCCGTTTGTGGTTTAAATGCTATGTTTATGACAAATATTAGAATAAAAGTGTCATTTTTGTTCCCTTGTTTTTATTGTCCCAAATGGTTAGCTGATTTGTAGCCATTGGTATATTGGGTTAAACATAAGATATTTGCAATGGGCAATTAAAGTTGGGTTTTGTAGACATCTTCCTTAAGAATCTCAACATTTGCATTTTGTTTTACAGTATCGGATAACATAACTGTTTTTGAATTTTAAATGGTAGTATAATACGACTGGCATTCGAAAGGCAAAATCCTTAAAAAGTCTGATAAAATAAACCCATGAATAAAAAACTTAATCCATTTGAGACACAAAAGGAAAAAATTGCAGATGATAGATAACTTTCTTCAGAAAACAAATAAAAAATTCAGCCTCAGCCATCGACATTGAAAAAAGTATTATTGTTGTATTACACTATGTGTAACTTTTTGAGTCGTGGGAAATTAACCCTATTCTGATATTACAGCACGATAGAAGACCAAAAAAATTAAGACACTTGTCCCTGCGTTTTACTCCATCAATTGCACTTTAGTGGGTATGTCTCTTAAAAGATTGAAGTTTTTTTATAAAATGGTATAATTTTTTTAGGCTCATATCTTCTAAGCCGTTGCCTCAAAGTGGTTGGGTGTGTGATAAACAACAAAAACAAGTAAAAAAGTATGAGTTGCCGACAGATATGCACCCTATGCCTGTGTGAATTGAGACACTTCTTTACCAAAAAACGTATGTATTTAGGGGATTTGCAGAATTTTGGGCGTATGAACTTGCGACGAATTTTGATTAAAGCACAAAAGTTTTGCGGGGGAGGTACCTAAAGGAATGGACCGACATAGTCCATTTTGGAAATGAAGGCTCCTCAGACATATCGGATGTGGGACGGCTTCGCGATCATCTAACTTTTACTCTTTCAAATGCAATTTGTTTTTTTTAAAATGCTGAATGTTTTTTTTTCAGTCATTGTATGGCTTTCATGACAAACGCTTACTACCGTAGTCTTTGAAAGTTATGAGTTTTGGCTCTGAATTATGATCAATAATGCATCTGAAAAAGGAAATCCGACGACGTGTTGTCACGGCGTGTTAGTGTTCAGAGCTAAAACTCATAACTTTCACAGCCTACGGTAATAAGCGTTTGTCATGAAAGCCATACAATGACTGAAAAAAAAAAACATTTAGCATTTTAAAAAAACAGATTGCATTTGAAGGAGTAAAAGTTAGATGATCGCGAAGCCGTCCCACATCCGTCTGAGGAGCCTTCATTACCAAAGGCGAAACATGTCATGTCACATAGTGGTGGGTGTGTGAGTTCGAGTCGTCGGCTTTCCTTTTTCAGATGAATTATTGATCATAAAGCTCGATTTCCAACGAGAAATTAATTAAAAATTAATACTAAAAATGATCTTCGCCTAAAAAAGCAACATTTTCAAATAAAAACAAGTGAGCCAAGGCTATAGTCGGGTCGGGGCCGACTATGTGATATCCTACACCACTAACCCTGTTGATAAGCTTTTGACTAATAAAATTCAAAATATTAAAATTGGGATAGCTTAGCGCCTTTGCTCTGAATGTCTTCATTAACACAGGTCAATTTTTTTGAAACGCATTTAAGTGCATCGACAGTACAACCCAAATAAAAAATGGAAAAGTGGGATGTATGCCAACCATCAATAGGCTTCTTTCTGTGTTAGACCCCCATCAACCCCCAAAATTTCGTGAGGATCCGATCAAAATTTCGTAGTGTGATTGCACAAAAATGGAAAAAGGGATGCATTACCGACTATTGCGATATCTCTGTTGTTTGACCACCTATGACAACCTACTTCACATCGTTGTAAAGGTGATATTTTCTACTTTCCTTGCCAGGTTTTGCTTTCGATATACCTCCTACAGAAGGGAGATATTGACTTTGAAATAAAACGTTGGTCTTTTTTTCCAAATATTTTTTGTCACATTCCGCCTCCTAAATAATATTCGACCATTATGAAAATCAAAAGGTTTTTTCCTCTGTGGGACCCCCAATAACACTCAAAATTTCGTGACGATCCAATTAAAATTGCGACCTGTAGCGTGATTACAAAAAAATGAAAAAATGGGATGTATTACCGACTATTGCGATATCTCCGTTATTTGGATACCTACGCCAACCTACTTTGCATCACTGTAAAGATGGGATTTTCTACTTTCATAGTCAGACTTTGTTTTTGGAAGATCCCCAACCGTAGCTGTGATATCCGTCATTATTATTAAAATCGCAAAACTAAAAAGTTGGGTTATATTAGCGGCTATTGCGATATATTCGTTGTTTGATCACCTACGAGAACCTACTTTACATCATTAGAAAGGCGATATTTTCTACTTTCATGGCCAGGTTCTGCTTTTGGTATACCCCATGTTGAAGCTGAGATATTCGCTTTGGAAAAAAACGTTGTCTTTTTCTCCAAATAAGTTTTTTGCCCATTACGACCCCTAAACATTATCCGACCATCACCAAAATCAATAGGCTTCTTCATCTGTGTGACCCCCATTAACCCTCAAAATTTCGTGACGATCCGATCAAAATTGAGACCTGTAGCGTGATTTCCAAAAAAGTGGAAAAATGTGATGTATTACCTACTATTGCGATATCTCCGTTATTTGGTCACCTACGCCGACCTAATTTACATCATTGTAAAGGTGGGATCTTCTGCTTTCACAGCCAGGCTTTGCTTTTGGAAAGTCCCCAACCAAAGCTGTGATATTCGTCATTATAATTAAAATTGCAAAAATTAAAATTTGGGTTTCATTTGCGACTATTGTGATATCTTCGTTGTTTGATCACCTACGAGAACCTACTTTACATCATTAGAAAGGCGATATTTTCTACTTTTATTGTCAGGTTTTGGTTTTGGTATACCCCGTATAGAAGCTGAGATATTCGCTTTGGAAAAAAAAGTTGTCTTTTTATCCACATAAGTTTTTTGCCCATTCTGACCCCTAAATATTATCCGACCATCACCAAAATCAATAGGCTTCTTCCTCTCCGGGACCCCCACCAACATCCAAAATTTCGTGACGATCCGATCAAAATTGCGACCTGTAGCGTGATTACAAGGTTTAGATGGACAGACGGACAGACGGACGGACTGACGGACGGACACACATAGCCAGATCGACTCAGCTCGTCGAGACATTCATTTTGGTATATATAAGTATGGGTCTACGACCATTATTTCGATGCGTTACAAACTTTTTGGCCAAAACCAACTTATAATACCCTCCCCACATAGTGGTGTAGGGTATAACAATATTTAACATTTGTTTGGGTGGTACCCCAAGGAGAAGACCGATAGGGCCCACTTTTGAACATAAACTAAGTTTGGATACAGTATTTGGAACAAATAGGTTGCTCCGTTTATATCGCGCCTACCATTTTAGCGAATATTTTCGAAATTTTGTGGGGGAGTTACCGGAAGCAATGGACCTATAAGCACTACCTTCGAATTGTATTTAATATTCGAAGAACTATTACAATATGCCAAGTGTGGACCACTTTGGTTCAAGAGTTGTCGTGCGAGTTATGTAAATTGAAACTACGTTTGTATTTAAAGTTTTAATTAGGTTTATTAATACTTTCTTAAACTATACAACAGTTCACTTCACACTCTAAATGACAACTAAACTCAATCAGACGATGTAATCAATATTTAAAACTTAAACTATAACAATTAAACGTAACGGTTTTTATTAAAGAGAGATGTGATTACAACAACCAATTTATATTTGTATACAATGAAGGAAAGATAATGAAGAGATATTTAAAGTAACTATGGTAACAAATTGATAAAGCATAATTAATAAACTAATAAAGAAAGGAATTTTTGATAAATGAGTAACGCAAATAATATTAAACAGTAAAAGATAAATTTGAATTTATTGTTAATGACAAATGCGTAACTCGCGCACCAGCCACAACATTTGTTGGCTGTAGGGGTTTTTACAGCTTTCGTGTCATTTTATCAAGAAGTATGGACTTGTCACTCAAAAAACTTGCACCATCGTAATACGAACATTGAGCGCAACCTGTTGCAACAATAATCAAAGCGATTCGAGAGAAGGTCCTAAACTGCACTTTTTCGAAATTTTGTGTGGGAGGTACCCGATGGATTCGACATATATAGTCCATATTATAACCTGTTGGACCAAATTGGTTAATCCAGACACACTAACGGGCGGACATGGCTAAATCGACTCCAAATTGCCTAAAACGGATTTCGTCCAAACATATTTGGGGTCTAAAACCATTATTTCGATGAGGCACATTTTGTCCGTTTGAAAGTGTATATCGTCACCATAAATGTCCAAAGACGTAACTAACAAAATAATGATTTTACAGGAGAAGCAAAAGACGTTATAAACATGAAAAACTGTTTTATGGAATACTAGCAAAATGCCCGCTCCTTCGTATGCGGAAAGGATATAAAAAAAACTAATAAACAATATTCTTTTTTATTATTTTTTTTTTATTTATTTATTTAAACATATATTTATACTAATAAACAATATATAATATGGAAATGGCAAATACTGAAAATTTTGTTGCACTAATACCACTAATACCATTTTAATCAATATTTATTTTTATTTTAGTACTGTACGTATCCCTTTAGTTCGATTTTCAAAATGATCAGCCGTATTTCACCCTTACACATTAACAGCGTTGCACAGCAATACTCAGCGTAACTCAAAAAAATACAGATTCCAGCACTGTCCCTACACCCAAAGACAAATTGAGTACCATTAAGTACTTTTCGTATACTTATGGTACGTATTTCGACGACATATCTCTACCATACACTGACATTAATACAAAATAATTACAGTAATCGTAATTCCAAATCTCAAGATTCCAGATGTATCCGTTCGTCCAATTCGAAATTGTACCAAACTTAGTATCATTTCGTACTATTCGTACCCATAAGTAAGATTTTCCAAAACAACCTCAATCCTCAATTACTGCTAAATTTTAATTCCAAATACAACCAAATACAAATTGTACCAAATTTAGAACAATCCAAATTGTACTAAATTTAGTACTATTTAGTACTTTTCGTACCCATAAGTTTGATTTTTCAAAACTATCTGAATCCAACGCTTCGACTGTAATCTTAATTCCAAATTTCAGGATTCCAGCAATTCACCCAAATCCAAATTGTACCAAATTTAGTATCATTTAGTACTTTTCGTAAACATAAGTTCGACCTTCCGAAACTACCTGAAACCTACACTTATACAGTGATATTAATTCCAAATTTCATGATTCCAGCTCTATCCGTTCACCCAAATCCATATTGTAGCATATTTAGTACTTCTCGTACCCATACGTACAACTTTTCAAAATTTCCTCAATCCTACAATCCAACAGTAATCATAATTCCTAATTCCACCTCTATCCGTTTACTAAAATCCAAATTGTGCCAAATTTAGTTCTCTCCGTACCCATAAGTACGAATTTCCAAAACTACCTCAATTCTAACGTCCAGCAGTAAGCTTAATTCCAAATTTCAGGATTCCAGCTCTATCCGTTATCCCAAATCCAAATTGTACAAAAGGTAGTACACATAGTACATTTCGTACCCATAACTACGAATTTCCAAAACTACCTCAGTCCTAATCCTAATTTCAAGTATCAGGACTCAAGCGCTATACGTCACCTAAATCCAAATTGTACCACATTTAGTTCCATTTAGTACTTTTCATGTCCATAAATACGAATTTCCAAAACTAACATAATCCTAAACTCCAACAGTAATATCAATTCCAAATTTCAGGGTTCCAGCTCTATCCGTTCACCCAAATCCAAATTGTACTAAATTTTGTACTTTTCGTACACTCATAGTTTCCAAAACCCCTTTAGTATATCTTTCTTAGTCTTCATCAGTGACCTTCAATCCAAATTTGAGGAATCAAGCTCTATTCGTTCACCCAAATCCAAACTGCACTAAATTTAGTACTTTTCGTACCCATAATTACGAATTTCCAAAACTTCCACAATCCTAAACTCCGCCAGTAATCTCAATTCCAAATTTCGAGATTCCAGCTCTATCCGTTCACCCAAATCCCCATTGTACAAAATTTAGTACCATTTAGTACTTTTCATACACATAAGTACGAATTTACAAAACTACCCCAATCCTACACTCCAACAGTAATCTCAATTCCAAATTTCAGGATTCCAGCTCTGTCCGTTCATCCAAATACCTATTGTACCAAATTTAGTACCATTTAGTACTTTTCGTACACATAAGTACGAATTTCCAAAACCACCCTCATATCTCAATCCTACACTTCAACACCCAAATCCAAATTGTACTAAATTTAGTACCATTTTGTACTTTTCGTACCCATAAGTAAGAATTTTCAAAACTACCTCAATTCTACACTTCACCAGTAATCTCAATTCCAAATTTCGAGGTTCCAGCTCAATCCGTTCACCCAAATCCCCATTGTACCAAATTTAGTACCATTTAGTACTTTTCGTACACATAAGTGCAAATTTCCAAACCTATCTCCATCCTACACTCCAACAATAATCTTAATTCCAAATTTCAGGTTTCGAACTCTATCCGTTCACCCAAATCCAAGTTGTACTAAATATAGTACCATTTAGTACTATTCGTACACATGAGTACGAATTTCCTAAACCATTTCCTTTTATAAACACAACTTCCTAACCTTCATTTACATACCAAATTCCAAGTTTCTGGCTAAATCCGTTCAAAATATACAACTGGTACTAAATTTTGTAACTTTTAGTACTTTTCGTACACTTATAGTTCGAAATTCCAAAAACCATTTAGTACATCTTTCTAACTCTCCATCAGTTACCCTCATTCCAAATTTCAGAATTCTAGCTCTTCCCGTTTGCCCAATACAAAGGGTACCATATTTAGTACTTTTCGTACCCTTCTAGGTCGAATTTCCAAAAACCAAGCCATATCTCACCCCTACACACCAACAACAACCCACAGTCAAAATTTCAGCTTTCTAGCTTCAGCGGTTTCGTCTGGGCGATGATATGCCAGTCAGTCACTCACTCAGTCATCACTAAGCTCTTTTATATGTATAGATTAATTTTATGAGGGCGAGTATTTGGGATATTATCAATCATAGTAAGTAATGAAACCAAAACCGCGGAAACACTTGGTTTTAAGATCCGTCATTACAACAAAATCTGCAATGTTATCCCATTTACCGAAATGTCTTTTCTTGAATAGGATCGTTATTTTTGAACATATAAGATTGTAATTGTGCAAGATCATGTATTGTAGTCTTATATATTAGATTCCATCAAAAGGCCAATTTTGATTTTTTGGAGATACGTCTTCGAACATTTATGGTATGAAAAACAAAAAAAAAAAAAAAAATTCAGAAGATAGATAATTTGTTCCGTGCATTTTCCATAGGAAAAATCATCCATTCATTATTAAATTGATGCCCACTGCATGACGACACTGAATTAAAGAATTTTTCTAATGAAAAATTCCTTTCAATCAAGATGAATCGGAGAATCTGGCTTCTTATCACAAAAAAACAATGACTTTTATAGAAAAATACCATAAAAGAAGACCACAGGGTTTTTTTAGTAGAAGATCATAAGGTATCCTTATAAACGAAGACACAAGGTCTTCTTATAGTAGAACACAATGTTTTTCATGAAAGAAGACCAAAAGGTCTTCTGATACAAGAATACCACAAGGTATTTTTATAAAAGAAGACAACATGGTCTGCTTATAACACTGTGCAACAAAATGGAGGTGAAAGTCAGGGGCACGGAAAATTCCGATTGGTTGTCAATGAGAGCCATACCTAAAATTTTCTGAGCGACATTTTCGTAGAACATTTCGAAGCTGAAAAACGTCATCTTGTGGTACTTTTATAGCGGTTCTTAAAATAAAGGACGAAAAGGACATTGAAGGAAGTGAGTTAGAAGATCGAAGTGGTCTACGTAAATAGTCCTCTTTCGATTTGACTGCAGACATGTCATCTCAAAAATAAGCTAAATCAACAGTGAACAAAGATATAACGCTAATTCCCGATGCCTCACAGGGTCTCTAGCAAAAACTTCATCACGCCATAACGCGGAAGTTCGACTCACGGCGGATCTGTCCTTTGGGATTCTTAATATACTCACCAAGGGCTTTCATCTCCAAATGGAATTATCTATGCCCCAAAATTTGTGTTCACAGTGTAATAGAAGACCACATTGTCTCCTTATAGAAAAAGTCCACAAGTTCATCTTATAGAATGCCACATGGTATTTTTATACTTACTGAAAATGAGTGACAAATGACATGTGATGACACATACATATGTATGTTTTGTAGGCATTACAACATGAACTTCACACATAACCAAATAAATACATACATATGTTGTTCATGTTATTTCTTCCTCCGTACATTCAATTCCGCCCTTTCTCGGAAACTTTTCATTAAAATGCAACACCCAACGTTTTGAAAAACATATGTAAACGTGTGTGCTGCGGGATTAGGGGGGGTCGGAGGACAAATGTTTTTATTTGTTTGTTTTTACGAATCACCAATCACTAGATATAGTAGAAGCAGCATCATCAGCAATTGTAGTAGTTGCTACTACAAACCTTTCTCTGCCGACCTTCTCTGCAGATCATAGTTGGCTGACATATTGATATTTCTATAAATTAAGCACCATACACAGCATTATCCGATTAAATCTTTGGAATGAAGCTGTAACAAGTCACTCATGCGGAAGAGAAACTCATTATTGATAACGTTTTGCAACAGAAGTGCGAGGGCGTCGAAACGAGAGTAACTGCTTTCATTTCAAGAATTTACCCATTCGATTAATAATCATACACTCAATGCGGCTCAATGCGTTTCACCTAATCCCTTGACAAGTGAATGGCACTCCAACACACACACGGTGACCTAGCATCCAACTACTCAATCAATTACATTTATGATTTGAATTAGAAAGAGTGTTGTATATAATTATTAGAGGAAAATAATTAAATGGCAAATATCAACCAAAGATAAATATTAAATATTGAATATTTTCTTGAACCTATCGATATGCCCACAATACAAATTGATTCTTATAAGACAAATATTACATTTATGTATCCTCCCTATCAATTTTTTGCCCACAAAACACAAGGCCATCCACTTCTATTATATCTTTAATATTTTTGACTTTGGCTGTGAATTATTTCACAAATGACCCATACATAAATAAATTGCTTATTATTCTTATTATTCCCTAATGGTCTTTATTATATTCACTGACTGTCTACATTCAAGTCGGTCAAGTAATGTCCTTTGAATTATTTATTAAGTGTTCTCAATTCTTTTTGTGTTCTTCATTCTTCTTTTTCATTCATTCGTTGCATTCTTTATGCGAATAAATTCTTCTTCAAAGAAGATAATTAATAATAAAATGTTGCTTAAACGACATTCGTTATTCTCGACTGCTGATACTTTAGGAATACTAATAACAACAACAAAAAGAAAATCCATCCATCCATTAAATCTGTAATGCGTTTAAATTATTCATTATTAGGAAGCTTGCTTTCAATAATAAACAGCAAATACACTCGAGGAAAAAAATCACAGTCGAACTTCTACATAACATAGCTACTGGAAACGAAGAATTTCTATTTAACCCAGATATGCCCATTGCTTGATCGTGATCATTTTAAAAGTATTTTTATATTATTTTAGAAGCAAATGTGAAATAATAACAGTATGTTTATATGTTTTTTAAAAATTTTTTAAAAAAAAGTGGTTTTTGATGCCACTTTTGGACACAGGGGTTTATCTTATAACTGGGAGTTATGGGACACAAAACATTTGACATATAGTCCAAAGACACCTTTTCGGCATCTAGTTAACTTTTTTTCGTAGTAGGCTCCACATCGTGTATGTTTTCGTTATAAAACTACCCAATAATTAATCGGTCATAACGCAAATCATTGTAAAAACTAAGCGATTGGTGGCAACTTCGATGAACTAGACTTCAAAACTCAAAAATAGTAGCTAAAAATAATGGAATAACATAATATCCCAAGAGCTACAGATGTGTACTGACTATATCACCAAAATAAACGGTACTTTGATAAACATAACATATCAAATGAGCAAGAATTTTGTGTGTCCTATATATAGGACGCTGGGCATATCTGGGTTAACAAAGATGCTATGTTTTATATTTTATATCAATTCCAAAAGATTCTAAATGGTTTGCTGGTTTTTCATTTCTCCACAAATCTCCAATAAATTCCTCGGTAATTTTTCGAGTGTAATCTGTTGGGCAAAAAACTACAAACTTTTATTAGTATTCATAGAAAAGATAAATACCGAAAATTGGTCAATTTATCAAAGTTTGTTTATTGCATTGTTTTTTAACTAAACCTGCAACATACATATAAATTGAGTTTCCAACAACATGAGTGATCATGGAAAATCCTAGAAAATTTTACGCTATAATAATTTGGGATGAAGGATACCAAGGAACGGTCTTGACCGGCTTTAACATGGCAAAGTCTCATCTCAAGTGGACACTGACCTTCCCGTGGTGTCACCTGGGGCAGCTGCTATTAACACCCGTTAAGGGTGCCGCTCGTTCGCCCATAATAACTTTAAAAACTTGGGTTTAGGCGTAGGGTTAGTAACCCTCCCCTAGAAAAAAGCAGCCTACTATGAAAAAACGAAAGAAAAGAAAAACAAATCCCTCTAAAGATGACGAAAACCCGCAAACGTTTTAAGGACCATGATCTGCGAATCTGCACCTGGAATGTTCGCACTCTTTCTACAGAAGGTGCAGTTTACGCATTGGCAGATGTACTTGAAAAGTACTAGGCCGACATTACTGCCATACAGCAAATACGATGGATTGGGAAAGGCGTCACAACAACACCTAAACGTGACGCACTGAATTATAGCTGCCATGACAAAAAGCATGAATTTGGTTGCGGATTTGTAGTTGGTCGGGGGTTAAAACATCTGGTCTCCAGCTTCCCCCTAGTGAATGAAAGACTCGCTGCAATTCTATTAAAAGCAAAATTCTTCAACATCAGCTTTAGTTGCGCTCATGCTCCCACTGAAGAAAAGGACAAACAGACCAAAGATATATTTTGCGAGCGCTTAGAAGAAACTTATGACCGTTGTCCTGCCCCTTACATTAAAATTATACTAGGCGATTTTAAAGCCAAAATTGAAAAGGAGAATATCTTTGGCCCAACAGTCGGATAATTCAGTCTCCACAGCGAAACATCTGACAACGGTATGAGGCTGATAGACTTTGCAGCTGCAAAAAACATGGTAGTTAGCAGTACCAGATTTAATCATCTCGATATTCATATTCATGGTATGACCAGGAGTGTTCTGCTGCTACCGAAGAGAAAATGCGGCATATAGAGCTACTTTACAATCAGTAGCAACGCGTAGCGCACGAGAGAGATATCGGAAGGAAAGGAGAGAAGAGAAACGTCTTTTCCGCAAGAAAAAGAGAGAAATGGAAAAGCGGGAGTGTGAAAAAATCGATATGTACAGAATGAAGTCCGAAAATTCTACCTAAGAGTGAAAAATCAAACTGATGGCTTTGGAACTGGCACATCCTCCTGTAGAGACCAGCAAGGTAATCTGGTAACTGATACATATAGTGTGCTAAAGATATGGAAAGAGCATTTTTCCAAACTGTTGGTATCCAATAGTAGCGAAGTCGACGAAGATACCACAGATTCAATCAAAGAAGATGGTATTGAATGTATACCACCCGGCCAAGATGAGGTAAAGACAGCAATAAACCGGCTGAAGAATAATAAGGCAGCAGAAGTTGATGGCCTACCAGCAGAGCTGTTTAAAACCGGAGGCGACACGCTGATAAGGTGTAGTTAGTTCCATCTGGCAGAAAGAACGCCTACCCGACGATTGGAACCTGAGCATCCTGTGCCCCGTCCATAAGAAAGGAGATAAGACCGTATGCTCCAACTATAGGGGCATAAGTCTTCTCCCTATTGCCTATAAGATAGTGTCAGGGATATTGTGCGAACGACTAAAGCCCATGGTCAACGAAATAATTGGATAATACCAATGCGACATTAGACATGGCAAGTCCACCATTGACCAGATATTTACCCTGCGGAAAATCCTGGAGAAGACCCCAAAGATGCAGATCGACACCTACCACCTTTTCGTCGATTATAAAGCAGTCTTCGACAGCCCCCTACGTTCAAAGGTATTTCCGCCATGTCTGAATTTGGTATCCCCGCAAAGCTCATTCGGCTTTTTAAAATGGCTCTAACTGACACAAGATCTTCAGTTAAAATAGGAAAGAACCTCTCCGAAGAGTTTTGTACCAAAAGAGGTTTCAGGCAAGGAGACAGCCTTTCGTGTGTCCTATTCAACATTTTCCTGGAAAAGGTTATACGAGAGGTAAACGTCAAAAGATGTGGCACAATCTACACCAATAGCCACATGTTACTTGCTTATGCTGATGATATAGACATCATGGGACGATCAGTAGAAGAAGTAACCGATACCTTTATGAAGGTCGAAGGAGAATCTGCTAAAGTGGATCTGGCGGTAAACTGCGAGAAGTCAACTGTTGAAGTTGTTTCCTATAATTTTGAGGTAGTAAAAGACTTCGTATACCTCGGCACCGCCGTAAACACAACAAACGACATCAGTTGTGAAACAAAAAGAAGAATTATATTGACCAACAGATGCTACTTTGGCTTAAGTAAGCACTTTAAAAACAAAGCCACTGACACGGATACTACCCGTGCTGATATATGGTTCCGAAGCCTGGGTAGTTGCTCAAGCAGATAAAGCAGTGCTTGGCGTGTTTGAGAGAAAAATTCTTCGAAAGATCTACGGACCAATCTGCGTTGACTGCGAATATCGACGTCGTATGAAGCACCAGGTGTATCTGCTATAAACGTATCGAGATGCAGCGATTGCGTTGGCTAGGCCATATCACATGAATGAGAGATGATGAACCCGCTAAAAAGGCGTATAAATTCGGGCCACATGGCGGTGCACGCAGAATTGGCAGGCCGAAGAATAGATGGCGCAAACAAGTGGATGAAGAGATGACAAGGCGCGGTATTCCAGAAAGCGAAGCACTAAACAGAGAGAATTGGAGATCTTTTCTTAGTTCGGTCTATGGAACAAATGTTCTGTAATGGGCCAGCTAAGTAGGTAAGTAATAATTTGCATTAATCCATAAAAATCAAAACTTTTAAATGAAATTACATTTTTTCGAGGCAAACCAGTACTTGCTGACATAATAGCCCAGAAGGTTGTGCTGCGACCAATTATATGGACATACACTTAAGCCAGGGTAGGCCTGGTGTACGCTCCAGACCGGCTTTTGAGTTTTGTGAAAGCTGAGAAACGACAGATACAGTAGGTTCTTCAGATTATTTTTGTTAGTACACATCCTTGAAGGATTTTTTTCCAACAATTCCAACATTGACAATATTGCCAATGGCTTCTTAATAATCTTTGGTATCGGTCACCGCATAGCTGGCTTCCTCAGCATAAGCTTCCGAAAGGCGAGGGGGTTCCTTTCGGGGTCCTCAATCTTTTCAGAAGTTTCAGTAGTCGGGCTCACCCTCTTCATGTATCAACCCACTGACGAAGAATACTTTTTACAGCCACCTTCGCATGGGTATTGACGAGGTTTACTCAAAACATTTGAAGGTGGGAAGCTATTATTGTTTTTCGGTCGTTTAACAGTGCATTCTTATATCTCCAATCCTCTCCGCCGCTTCCGTCGAAAATGAGTGAATGCTGTTGAACTCTTTAAGAGTATATTACTGTTTTTATTAAGCTGCGCCTGGTCCTTCTTTACCTCCCCTTTTTGAGCCCCTGACAACAGCGTTTTTCATTGTTTATGTGCTTTGCGACAATCTAGCTCACTTCATCCACCATCACGTGGACATCATCTTTAGTACAAAATTCCACAATAGCTGCATCTGTTTAGCTCTTGCTATCTGATTCGGGTGGTTCGCAGTGTCTAATGATTGGATCCAGATTAAACGCTCAGTAAACATCCCTTTCCCCTTCTCTATTTTAAATATTGGTTGTGTGCCTATGGCAGTATTTCAACCACAGATGGCAATGCGCTCACATATCAGGGAGATGCCCACAATCGGTTGATGACGACGTGGGATGCCTCCGATTTAGCTTCAGATTGAAAAAAAATTTTCTATAGGAACAATTCTATTCAGCCAGACTGAAAAAGACATTGTGGTCGTCCTCTATAAGAAGAAGATTTGTGGTCTTCTACATGTGACCGATCTTGTGATCGATTTCTATATGAAGGCCTTGTGGTCTTCTTCTATAAGGCGACCTTGTGGTCTTTTTCTATAAGGAGACCTTAAGGACTTCTTTATAAGATTACCTTATTGTCTACTTCTATAAAAAAAAACCTTTTGTTCTTCTATAAGCGAACCTTGTGGTCTTTTTATAGGAAGACCGTATGGTCTTCTTCTATAAGAAGACCGTATGATCTTCTTCTATAAGAAGACCTTGTGATCTTCTTCTGTAAGGAGTCCTTGTGTTCTTCTATAAGCGGATCTACTGGTATTCTTCTGTAAGAAGACCTTCATCTATAATGAAAACCTTGTGGTTTTCTTCTATAAGGAGACCTCGTGGTCTTCTTCCATAAGAAGAATTTGTAGCCTTAGGCTAT
Organism: Musca autumnalis; assembly: GCF_047663935.1. Taxonomy (NCBI): domain Eukaryota; kingdom Metazoa; phylum Arthropoda; class Insecta; order Diptera; family Muscidae; genus Musca; species Musca autumnalis. The sequence continues at coordinate 24,507,484 of NW_027411644.1, read as the reverse complement.
AAGAATATCCTGTGGTCGTATTCTATAAGAAGACTTTGTGGTCGTCTGCCATAAGACGTACTTGTGGTCTTCTTTTATTAGGAGATCTTATAGTCTTCTTTTATAAGAAGAACTTGTGGTCTTTTTCTATTAGAAGGCCTTGAGGTCTTCCTTTATAAGGAGACGTTGTGGTCTTCTTTTATATGACGACATTGTGGTCTTCTTCTGTAAGAAGACCTTGAGGTCTTCTTCTATAAGGAGTCCATGTAGTCTTGTTCTATAAGAAGACCATGTGAAATTTTTCTATAAGAAGATCTTGTGTTCTTTTTCTATAAGAATACCTTGAGGTCTTCTTCTATAAGGAGACCTTAAGGTCTTCTTCTATAATTACACCTTGTGGTCTTCTTAAATAATAAGACCTTGTGGTCTTCTTTATATGGAGAGCTTGTGTTTTACTTTTAAAAGGAGACCTTGTAGTCTTGTTCTTTGTTGTTGTTGTTGCTGTAACAGTGTTTTATTATTATGTTTGTATGTTCGTTCTCCCGTTCAATCTGGCTCTGGGTCTATCTCCAGTTCCAGGAAGTTGGCTACTTCGATGGGATGTAACCACAGATCCACTGGAGTCAGATGAGTTGGCTTGGCGGGGCAGTTGAATAGGTGCTTAGTATCGTGTGGGCCCATGCCGCATACTGGGCAGATGTCTTACACGGCGCGATCGATTCCCGCCCTATAGGAATTTAGGCGACTGCAATATCCTGAGCGTAATTGAGCCAAAACTACTCTGGTTTGTCGTGGCAGCTGACGGTCTTCAGCTGCGATAGATGGGGGATGTGCTCCGATGACTGCATTCACAAAATAATTGATTATGGTCTTAGCAACTGTGTCTGTGTGAATGCTGTTCAAACCTGCCTGATATGCCTGTTGATCTAGAGGTTCTCTGCTATATTGTTGGACCGTCGTCTCTAGAGCATGAATATCCTTCTTGATATGCCTGGGTGAATCGGTGGCCAGCAGATGGTGATTGGGATGGCTCTCACGGTAACATCCAAGCAAGTACTGCAACGATAGCATCTCATTATATTGTCGTACTGGAAGAATCTTTGCCTCATCATGTAGATGGTCCACTGTAGATTTGAGGAGACACCCTGTTGATGTTCTCAGGGCGGCGTTCTGACAAATTTGAATCTTATCCCACTGCGTGTCACATTAATTCGGGGACCAAACTGGCGCCGCATAGCTTACCACAGACCGACCTATCGCTTCATACGTGGTCAACAAGGTTTCTTTATCTGCACCCCAAGTACTGCCGGCTAGGGACTTGAGGAACTTGTTCCTACATTTCAGTTTATCGCAGATTGCTTTGGCATGCGCGTAGTGTCGAATGTGACCCCTAGAATTTTGGGGCAGTTTGTGGTCGGAATTCTGCTACCATCGACCCTGATATTCAACTCTCTTCTATACTGCGCCGTCCATGTGGTGAACAGAGTGGCCGTCGATTTAGTGGCGGATATCTGCATATTCCTCGCGTGAAAAAAAGTTGGTAAAATCGGTTAAATAGTAGTTCAGTCTCTCACAGATGTCATCAGGGTAGGTACCTGACGCCAGGATCGTACAATCATCCGCATAGGTTACGATCTCAATGCCGTCTGGAGGGGGCGGAATACAGGAAAGGTAGAGGTTAAACAGTTCCGGAGTTATCACCCCTCCCTGGAGGCCACACATATATTTGATTATCCAACGTTTCAGACTTGGCCGGAGGGTTGTCTGCTCGATGTCCTCGTACAGCGTGGAGTGCTTGACAGTATCAAAGGCTTTTAATAGGTCAAGCGCCACTGTTCTATTACACGGCCGATCCTGGTTGAGTCCTCGACAAATATGTGTGGAGATGGCCTGCAGCGCTGTTGTCGCGCTGTGCTGCTTACGGAATCCATGCTGATGATCGGCAACTTGATGGCTATTTCTAATGCTGGAGAGGACTAAGGCCTCAAGAGTTTCGCTACAGGGGACAAAAGCGAAATCGGCCTGTACGATTCACCTTTGCTGTCATCCTTGCCTGGCTTCAGTAGCGGGACCACCCTGCCCATTTTCCAGACTTCGGGAACAATAAGGGTGGCTAGCGACAGGTTGAGAACTTTAGTGAGATACTCCACTCCCGGCTCATCTAGCTGTTTCAACATTACCATGGAAATTCCGTCAGGGCCCAACGCTTTGGATGATTTAGCGTTCTTGATGGCATTCGCAACATAATCCACTGTAAACTGTGGTGGTTCATCCTCGGCTGGAAGATATCTAATGCGACGTAACACTCTTCTCTTCGCCCTGTCACTTCAGATGATTTAACCACTTGTTCCGCTTATGTTCGCCGACCAGCCTGTTAACTTCCAGTGTCAGCTCCCTGACTCTGGGGTCGTCGGGTTTGGTTCGACGAAGCTCATCACGCTCATTTGCTAATCCCGTCGCCTCTGCTGGGAAATTTGGTCTTACTTCGGGTATACGACCAGCAGGTATATGGCGAGCGGCTGCAGCATTGATGATGTTTCGGAACGTCCTTTCCGCTACCCGAACATCAGAAGGATTGGGCAATTCTCTGAAGCGGTGATTGGTGAACTCTCTGAAACTCGGCCAATCAGCTTTCCCATGATTGACGAATATGCGGCGTTCAGAGGTGATGAAATCGGGTGGTCTGCTGATGAAGACAATTATGAGGAGATGGTCTGAACCATGGGAAGTGACGGGTTGCCAGGTGACGTCATTTGTCAGACCAGGTGACACGATGGTTATGTCTGGCGAACTGTGACACGCTCCTCTAATTCTGGTAGGGGCGTCCTCATTGACCGAGCAAAACGTAGTGCTGTCAATCTGCTCAGCCAGCGCTATACCTCTCTGGTCGTTTCGGAGGGCCGAATGCCACATCTCATGATGCGCATTTAAGTCCCCCAGGACCAGACGAGTATGACTTTGCAAAAGCAGGCTAATGTCAGGCTTATAATCTGAGATACAGCTATTTCTCGGCGGGATGTATACGTTCAGCAACTCTATCGCGGCAGTTCCACACCTGACTGCTACCCCTATACATTCCATGTACGGGTCATTAGAGGCAGGCTCAAGCGAGATAGGTCTGTATTGAACAGACTGGTGCAAAAGGAAAGCTAATCCCCCACCTCCACATCTGGTGCGATCCTTCCTTATTACGTTGTAACCATCACAACGTACTGAGCTGTGGTCGTTCAGCATGGTTTCCTGCACCGCCGCGACCTTGATATTCTTTCGATTCATAAAGTCCACTATTTCATCGATCTTACCTCGGAGCCCATTGCAATTAAATTGCAAAAAGGATGCATTTTCTGGGATTGGAACAACAACGGCTGGTGTTAAATGATGCGCGTGCGGCTGCTGTTGTGGGGACTGCGGGGGGAGTTTCGTAATCCGACGACGAAGGAGTTTCGTAATCTGACGACGACTCACTGGGGGCTGTGTTCACCCAGCATGCAGCAAAATAGTCCCTCGCGTGGGCAAGTCCAGAGCAACCCCTTAAATGCACCCACTCCTGACATCTATTGCATCTCACCGAAGATTGGATATGGGTGAAGATGCGGATGTGACAAACCGAGCACAAATATATTGGTCCTGGGTTTTCCTCCGTCCCGGCACGGACCAAAAGAATCCGGATCAGACATTCCGGGATATGCCGCTCCCAGCACAGAAAAACGAAACAAATACAAACACATGTACACTGAGGTGACAGCCGCTGGCCGGAACGCTGATGTTGTGTGGTCCCGGGTCAATCCGGTACAGAGAACCCGCTGCCGTGAGATTGAGTCTTGTTCTTTAGGAAGGCCTTGTGATTTTCTTCTATTGGGAAACCGTGTGGTCTTCCATAAGAAGACCTTGTGCTCTTCTTTTTTTTAAGAAGATCTTGAGGTCTTCTACTATAAGAAGACCTTGTGTGCGTCTATAAGTTTCCTTAAGAGCAGACCTTATGGCCTTCTATAAGAAGATCTTCTGGTCTCTAAGAGAAGACAAGACAATGTGGTCTGCTATAAAGTCCTTAAAGTATTCATCTTTGATAGGACTTTTTGGTCTTCTATAGTATGATCTTGTGGTCTGGAAGGACTTAATAAACCACTTAGTTTTGCAGTAATTGCCAAATTTTTTCTGTGCACCTTCCTCCCAATATTTCCCCTCGCTCTTTTTCTCTGAATGTCCTTGAAAAAGTTAACGAAATATTTATTTGTTTATAATTTTGTGCGAAGTAAATATACAAATTCTCCCCCCAAATAATTTCACACACATACATACATATGTGCATACATCCACTTGAACATATACATAAATTCAGTCCCTTTGTATATGCTTACCAGAAGGTAAGCATACACTTTTGGTGCAAAGGTTATTTTATTTTAAATAAAAATATTTTCTCTTTATCCATTCCCATAAACAGAAGTTAATATTTTCTGCTCTAGAGAGCAAAAAAGTAATGGTTAACTGTTTAACAAATACGAAATATGTAGACACATGCATGTGTATGTATGCATGTGTATGCGCACACACACATGTTGGGAACGCATTTGTGAGGTGCGCAGAAGATTACCATACAATTTTTTCCATATTCAGAATGAGGTGAGTGGCTGCCTTCAATTCAACACCGGCACAATGCAAATGTTTCTGGAATCCTTGAAATTCGTAGCTGAAGCTACTTACATATTTATATAAGTAATGTCCTCAAATTATTTTCCGAAGAGCTCTCATGAAATTCAAATTGAATGCAATTGTGTTTAAGAGAGAAATTATTAAGAGTCAAACACTTTTGTTAAAGGACTTCTTCTTCTAGACAGCACTCGAACGTTTGCTACTCGAATAGAAAAACATTTTGTTGTCCTTCTTCATACTTCATACAAGGTGGACAAATATTAGGAAACATTGTTGTTTTTTATGCTGACCATTTCTTTTGCAAAACGTTTGCGTTTTTGATGTTGTTTTTTTTTTTTCATCAAATCAAATTTACAATTTTTTTGTTAACTTTATTTTTAGTTGTGTTCTTTTAGAGAGGTCTTCATTGTGTAGAATACAAGCAGGTCTAACTATTAAAGACCACTATATCATTATTCTGTAGAAGGAATTCTTTCTACGAAAGGCATCGATGCACATGTGTTGCCTATTCGAACCCACATTCCTTTCGAAACAAAATATCTTTCTCCAAAAAAATTCTTTTCACTCTCACAAAGTGACTATTGTTGCTGTTTACTCTATAGGAAGTGACAATCACTTTTGGCAGTTCATTGTGTTCTGTTGAATTTGGATAGGGTTCCAATGGATGCAACTGCTGGGAAGTGTTCGTAAACAAATTCTTAAATCACTTCAATTCCATGGATGCACCATGAAAGCTACAAACAATGCCTATGTATTCTTTATGTGTTCACGTCATAGGCAGTGGAAATATGTTTGATGCTGCGTTTGCTGTTATTGTTTTTGATGGTAGTGGTGCAACTTGTTTCCGTTGTTGTGTCTCCATTGTTTGACAAAAACAAAAAACATAACAGCAGACATTTTTGTATACACTATGTGTAATTTTTTGAGTCATGTTTTATTAACCATATTTTGACTTCACAGTGTAATAGAACACCAAAAATGAGAAGACACTTGTCTCGCCGTTTTTCTCTATCTCATCAACTTTCGCGGTTATAGGCCTCCAAAGGTTTGAGGCTTTGATGTAAAAAGGGTCCTTTATTCAGGACTATATCTTCCAAACTGTTAGGAAATTTGAATTTATCTCAGAGGCAAAGTTGTAGCTCTAGTCTTAAAGAACAAAAATTGTGAACACATATAACCCATCAAACTTCATCTGCAAGGCCAAAATCGCCATGGTCAAATTTCTTTTAAAATGTTTCTCAAGTTTAGTTATACAGCTATCAAACCGATCAAATTTGAAGCAAACAACCAATTACAAAAATGTACCTCAGATCTCAATAAACATCTTTCTAGAATATACGAACCCTGAAGGAACAGGTCTTAATGGTCAAAATAGCAAAACAATTGCGATTTTTATCCTCTTTTCTCGTTTTCTGCTCCATAGATATTAAACCGTTCAAAATTCATGAAAACAATCAACCACAATAGTGTAGTTAAGGCTTCAATAAACAACTTTCTGGAATATGCGAAATGTCTATGAACGGTTCTTAATGGTAAAAATAGCAAAAATCTTTTGAAAATATCCAATTTTTATATTTTTTTCTCCGACTCTGGTCCAAAGATACGCAACCGCCCAAAAATTAAGGATACAGTCAACTACAAAAATGTACCTTAGATTTCAGCAAACAAGTTTCTAGAACAAATGAAGATTCTAGGATCGATTCTTCAAGCTCAAAATTAGATTATTTTAGATCATACTTTCCTGTTCAGGTCCGTAAATAACAAACCTTTCAAATTTCCTTGAGTTTTTAACAGTTTGTTATTTCCAAACCTGAGCAGGGGGAATGTTAAAAAAATTTAATTGTTCGTGAATTTCAGCCCTAAGAATCATCCCTAGAATCTTCATATGTTCTAAAAAGTTGTTTATTGAAATCTTAGGTACATTTTTGTGGTTGACGGTATCCTTAATTTTTGGGCGGTTGTGTATCTTTGGACCAGAGTCGGAGAAAAAAATATAAAAATTGGATATTTTCAAAAGATTTTTGCTATTTTTACCATTAAGAACCGTTCATAGACATTTCGCATATTCCAGAATGTTGTTTATTGATGACTTTCCTACGCTATTGTGGTTGATTGTTTTCTTGAATTTTGAACGGTTTAATATCTATGGAGCAGAATCCTAGAAAAGAGGATAAAAACCGCAATTGTTTTGCTATTTTGACCATTAAGATCCGTTTCTACAGAGTTCGTATATTCTAGAAAGATGTTTATTGAGATCTGAGGTACATTTTTGTAGTTGTTTGTGTGCTTCAAATTTGATCGGTTTGAAAGCTGTATAACAAAACTTGAGAAAAATGTTAAAAGAAATTTGGCCTTGGCGATTTTGACCTTGCAGATGAAGCTTGATGGATTATATGTGTTCACAATTTTTGTTCTTTAAGACAAGAGCTACAACTTTGCCTCTGAGATAAATTCAAATTTCCTAACAGTTTGGAAGATATAGTCCTGACTAAATGACCCTTTTTACATCAAAGCCTCAAACATTTGGAAGCCCATAACCGCGAAAGTTGATGAGATAAAGAAAAACGGCGAGACACGTGTCTTCTCATTTTCGGTGTTCTATCACACTGCGGGGTCAGAATATGGTTAATAATTTTTGTGTTGCACAGTGATATTCAGTAGCTGGTTTCTCGGTTTGTTGTGGGTGTTGCTTTTTCTTTGATGTGTTATTGTCGCTGTTGCTGCAATGGTTATTGCTCGTGTTCGTAACATGGAAAACATTTCTCTCTATTCCCATAGTGGGCAATAGACAAATATTGCAGGAGTCTTATGGAGGGAAAATTACGACAACAACAAAAAGTTTTATCTGTAACTACAACTTCAGCTACAACAGTAATCTCAGCAGCAGCAACAGCACCACACACAAAAGTCGAACTGCCGGAAACGGAAAACATGAAGAAGAATACAAAAGAAGAATAAATGCATCGAAAGCTTCAAAGAAAACAAGAAAAAGCTACTGCATCAGCACCGGAAATTGCGGCAAAACAAAAGAAGCAACTCCGCCAAACCACAAAAACAAGGCATTGCTTTGTTAAGGGGAAATCATGTAATCGATGATGTTGCGTAAAGGCTGAATAATTTGAAATCAATCGGAATTTACAAATGTTGTTTTTTAAAGGAAACTTGGAGAACCTGCGTTCTACTGTAGAAAAACTCGTGTTATTCTATAAGAACATTTGTAGTTTTGTACAGGAAGTCTTGTGATCTTCTATAGATAGACCTATGGTCTTCTATGGGAAGACCTATGGTCTTCTATGGGAAGACCCGTGGTCATCTAAGGGAAGACCCGCGGTCTTCAATGGCAAGAATCTGCTTTTCTATAAAAAGAACTCTAGTCTTTTATATATCTTTGGTCCAACAGTCGGGAAATTCAGTCTCCACAGTAAAACCGGCTGAAGAATAATAAGGCAGCAGGAGCTGATGGCCTACCGGCCGAGCTGTTTAAAACCGGAGGCAGCACGCTGATAAGGTGTATGCATCAGCTAGTTAGCTCCATCTGGTAGGAAAAACGCGTACCCGATGATTGGAACCTGAGCATCCTGTGTCCCGTCCATAAGAAAGGAGATAAGACTTTATGCTCCAACTATAGGGAAATAAGTCTTCTCCCTATCGCCTACAAGTCAGGGATATTGTGCGAACGACTAAAGCCCATGGTCAACGAGATAATTGGACCATACTAATGCGGCTTTAGACCTGGCAAGTCCACCATTGACCAGATATTTACCCTGCGGCAAATCCTGGAGTAGACCCAAGAGATGCAGATCGACACCTAGCACATTGTTGTCGATTATAAAGCAGCCTCGACCGCACAGTGGGAAAAAATACCGATCTAGCGCGCCAAAAGTCAAAAAAATCACAGACGCAAATTTAAAAATGATTGTTGCAGTATTAATCTAAGGTGTCCACAGAATGCAACTGCATTTAAAATAATTTGTGTTGCATCAGTCTAAGCGGAATAACGGTCCGTTTTTGGTTGAAATTTTTTTAACTAGTTTTCATAATATAGTTTAGTAGTAAATTTGTGATCGTCTCATACACTCTTCCTACAAAGTAATTTTAAAGCTTTATTGAATTTAACATTTCGTTAAGCAGGTGATTTAAAAAATGTTGAATATAAGATGTTATTTATTGCAACTCGGATTTTACACTTATAACATGAGGCATCCGATTTTTTCCAAATTGAGCACTTTGTTAAAGCTATTACTAAGGAGTGTCGCGGGATGGCGCGTAGATTTTTTATTTTATTTTTAGTACACATAGTTCTTAACTAATTTGTAAAATTTTAGCTGCAACAAACTGCAACATTTTATTTTATTACTATTTTTATTAATATCATTTTTTTATGTAAAAATGCTGAAATTAGAGCGGTACCTTTCTATGGGGGCCATATCAATGCGTGTACCTGTGCCGAAAATTCTCCGTAGGACTATTTTATACCACCAACGAAGACTAAATGTCAACTTTCAGCTATATCGGTAGGATAATATGGCTAAAACCTCCAAAATTACCGAAATCGGTCGTACCGGTCTATGGGGGCTATATGAAAACATGACCCTATACCGAAAATGTTTATAGGAGTGTATGCATAACCCCCACGGAGACTAAATACCAAATCCTAGCCGTTTCGGTTGGATAATGTGATACAAATCTTTAACATACCGAAAATCGATAGGTACCATTCTACGGTAAAAATACAAATTTACCAAATATATTAATAAATGAAGTAAAATTGTCAATTTATAGCTGTTCATATCGAATTTATTGACAAACATACAATAAAACATAGACTTTTACTTTTGGCGCGCTAAATCGGTACTTTTTTCCATTGTGGACCGCCCGCTACGTTCAAAGGTATTTCAGGCCATGTCTGAATTTGGTATCCCCGCTCATTCGGCTTTGTAAAATGACTCTAACTTCAGTTAAAATGGGAAAGAACCTCTCCGAAGAGTTTGTACCCAAAAAGGTTTCAGGCAAGGAGACAGCCTTTCGTGTGATCTTTTCAACATCATGCTAGAAAAGGTTATACGAGAGGCAAACGTCAAAAAAAGTGGCACAATCTACACCAATAGCCAAATGTTACTTGCTTATGCTGATGATATAGACATCATGGGACGATCCTTTATGAAGGTCGAAGGAGAATCTGCTAAAGTGGGTCTGACGGTAAACGGCGAGAAGACCAAGTTGATGGTGTCGACGCGCAGTGCGTCCATTGAGATCGGACCAACTGTTGAAGTTGGTTCCTATAATTTTGAGGTAGTAAAAGACTTCGTATACCTTGGCACCGCCGTAAACACAACAAACGACATCAGTTGTGAAATAAAAAGAAGAATTTTCTCGTTTAGAGTTAAGCTTGATGATCTGAAATTATTTGCAAGTGAAAAAGGAAAGCCAAGGACTCGAACCCATACGATAAGTTCTAGGACAGAGAAGCCATTACATAGTCGATACGTCCGAAGATTTGCTTTACCACCAATGAAACCAGGTAACGTAATTTGGTGACTATGTGGGTTCGAGTCCTTGGCTTTCCTTTTTCACTTGCAAATAATTTCAGATCATCAAGCTTAACTCTAAACGAGAAAATTAACAAAAAAAAAGAAGAATTGTATTGGCCAACAGATGCTACTTTGGCTTAAGTAAGCAGTTCAAAAACAAAGCCACAACTCGTCAAACAAAAATAACGCTTTACAACGTGTTGATGTATGTTTCCGAAGCCTGGGTACTTGCGCAAGCAGATAAGGCAGTGCTTTGCGTGGTTGAGCGAAAAATTCTTCGAAAGATCTACGGAACAATCTGCGTTGACGGTGAATATCGACGTCGCATGAACCACGAGATGTATCTGCTATACAACGACATCAATATAGATAACGTATCGAGATGCAGCGATTGCTTTGTCTAGGCCATATAACACTGTGAACCGAAATTTTGAGGGGTGGAAAATTCCTATTGGAGATGAAAGCCCTTGGTGAGTATATACAGAACCCCGAAGGACAGATTCGCCGTGAGTCGAACTTTCGCGATATGGCGTGATGAATATTTGGCTGGAGACCCTAAAAGCCATCTGGAATCAGCGTTATATCTCTGTTCGCTGTTGTTTTAGCTTATATTTTAGATGACATTTCTTCAGTCAAATCAAATGAGGATTTTTTTCGTAGAACATTTCGACCTTCTAACATGCTTCCTTCAATGTCCTTTTCGTCCTTTATTTCAAGAACCGCAATAAAAGTGGCACAATATGACATTTTTCAGCTTTGGAATATTCTACAAAAATGTCGCTCGGAAGATTTTAGGTACGGTTCCCAAAGACATAAAATCGATAAAATCATGTTTAAGCGGTCGTTTTTTACTTTTACCCGAATCTTGCTCAGACAGCCTATATCTATATATTTCAATACATTATTGTTAACCTATTGATGATCTAGAATTCTCGGAGGCATTAAAACAGTTGTATCTTGTTTTGCTAAGCACGTAAATTTCATTATTTTTTGGAATAAATATCCGGATATCCGATTAAAACCGAATTTTTATCCGGTTTTTATGAACCGAATAACCGTATATGTATATCATTAGAAAGCTATTAAAATTGTCCAACAGATATGACTAATATGCATTGGACGTTTTAAGCGGTTATGGTGCTGGAACAAAAAAACCGTATTTTTGAACCGTTTCTTAATGTTTGTGAGGATACATTTCTGTGCGTGAAAAAAATTATGATCATGACCTGGGGGGGGTGGAAAATTCTTTTTGGAGGTGAAAGCCCTTGGTGTGGACATACAGAACCCTGAAAGGCAGATCCGCCGTGAGTCGAACCTTTGTGTTATGGCGGGTTGAATTCTGGGATGGTGACCCATTATTGCAAGCGTAAAAAGTTACATAACTGAATTTCAAGTGGGTTTAGGGTGCTACTGGGACAGTATGTGCTAAGTCAAATCGTTTTAAGACGATTTCTGTAGAACATTTATTGTCTTACTCTTATCCTGCTCTTTTTGTTGAAGAAGGTATAAAAATATACTTTAAAGAAAATGAAAGATACAATTTCAGGGTTAAAATATTAAAACAAAAAAAAAAAAAAAAAAAATCCTCAGCCGATTTGGCTAGGGCATATCACGAAAATAATCTTACGCCGACATAGCACATACTGTCCCAGTAGCACCCTAAACTCACTTGAAATTCAGTTACGTAACTTTTTACGCTTGCAATAATGGGTCAACATCCCAGAATTCAACCCGCCATAACACAAAGGTTCGACTCACGGCGGATCTGCCCTTCAGGGTTCTGTATGTCCACACCAAGGGCTTTCACCTCCAAAAAGAATTTTCCACCCCCCAGGTCATGATCATAATTTTTTTCACGCACAGAAATGTATCCTCACAAACATTAAGAAACGGTTCAAATATACGGTTTTTTTGTTCCAGCACCATAACCGCTTAAAACGTCCAATGCATATTAGTCATATCTGTTGGACAATTTTAATAGCTTTCTAATGATATACATATACGGTTATTCGGTTCATAAAAACCGGATAAAAATTCGGTTTTAATCGGATATCCGGATATTTATTCCAAAAAATAATGAAATTTACGTGCTTAGCAAAACAAGATACAACTGTTTTAATGCCTCCGAGAATTCTAGATCATCAATAGGTTAACAATAATGTATTGAAATATATAGATATAGGCTGTCTGAGCAAGATTCGGGTAAAAGTAAAAAACGACCGCTTAAACATGATTTTATCGATTTTATGTCTTTGGGAACCGTACCTAAAATCTTCCGAGCGACATTTTTGTAGAATATTCCGATGCTGAAAAATGTCATCTTGTGCCACTTTTATTGACGTTCTTGAAATAAAGGACGAAAAGGACATTGAAGGAAGCAGGTTAGAAGGTCGAAATGTTCTACGAAAAAAAATCCTCATTTGATTTGACTGAAGACATGTCATCTTAAATATAAGCTTAAACAACAGCGAACAAAGATATAACGCTGATTCCAGATGGCTTTTAGGGTCTCCAGCCAAATATTCATCACGCCGTATCGCGAAAGTTCGACTCACGGCGAATCTGTCCTTCGGGGTTCTGTATATACTCACCAAGGGCTTTCATCTCCAATAGGAATTTTTCACCCCCCAGACTTTGAGCTCCATTTTGTTGCACAGTGTAATAAGAATGAGCGATGATGAACCCGCTAGTAAGGTATATAAATTCGAACCATATTGTAACGACACAATTGCCTCCGTTTGCTGGGGTGAGCTCTCGGCGGCCAAGGTTCCGTCACAGAAATTTATTTAATTCAGTGACCCGAGTAAAGGAAACGCACAATGTTCAGGATCTGTTTGTATTTATTGGCTTCAATATCGATCGTGAGTACAAATGACAGAAGTAACCTATTCGGCGGGGAATCCGGCGCAAACGGTGGGAGACCTTGTACGGAACTCCTCGTTCCAGACGACGGAAGCGGCGTAGAAAACACGCTTCTAGTCGTGACCAGGCTGCTCCGCGGGTGTTGTCTGGACTCTGTTCAGGTGTCTTACGCTGTCCAATCGGGTCTCGTTCTTCGGCCGACGATGGGTGGCTTAATGTACACGCTAGTCGGGATGTAGGTCCGTAGCGGTGTGCGAGGAATGTTCGTCCGGGCTGTTGTCACGGATAAGCGGCGTACCAAAACACGCTTATAACGGGGATACACGTTGAACGGTGGGCGTAGAGTTCGTATCGCGCTTGTCTAATTCGAGGTTTCCGGGTCTAATACGCCTATCCGGGTCGGTAACCGGTGAACTGCGACAAGCGGCAAGCGAAACACACTTATCCGGAATGAAAGCACGAAAACTGGAATAAGCGGCGAACGTAACACGCTTATCCGGGCAAAAGCACGAGTACTGCGATAAGCGGCAAACGAAACACGCTTATCCGGGGCGAAAGCACGAGTACGGCGATAAGCGGCAAACGAAACACGCTTATCCGGGCGAAAGCACGAGTACTGCGATAAGCGGCAGACGAAACACGCTTATCCGGGCGAAAGCACGAGAACTGCGATAAGCGGCGAACAAAACACGCTTATCCGGGCGAAAGCACGAGAACTGCGATAAGCGGCGAACGAAACACGCTTATCCGGGGCTAAAGCACGAGAACTGCGATAAGCGGCGAGCGAAACACGCTTATCCGGGCGAAAGCACGAGAACTGCGATAAGCGGCAAACGAAACACGCTTATCCGGGGCTAAAGCACGAGAACTGCGATAAGCGGCAAACGAAACACGCTTATCCGGGCGAAAGCACGAGTACTGCGATAAGCGGCAGACGAAACACGCTTATCCGGGCGAAAGCACGAGAACTGCGATAAGCGGCGAACGAAACACGCTTATCCGGGGCGGAAGCACGAGAACTGCGATAAGCGGCGAACGAAACACGCTTATCCGGGCGAAAGCACGAGTACTGCGATAAGCGGCGAACGAAACACGCTTATCCGGGCGAAAGCACGAGAACTGCGATAAGCGGCAAACGAAACACGCTTATCCGGGGCTAAAGCACGAGAACTGCGATAAGCGGCAAACGAAACACGCTTATCGTGGGCGAAAACACGAGGACTGCGATAAGCGGCTAACGAAACACGCTTATCCGGGCGAAAACGCGAGGACTGCGATAAGCGGCAAACGAAACACGCTTATCGTGGGCGAAAGCACGAGGGCTGAGATAATCGGAAAACGCTACACGTTTATACAGGTTGAAGACGCGAGGGCTGCGATAACTGATCCCGAACACTGTCTGAACCGGCGGATGGAACACTGAAACGCACTGCTCAGAACACGTCTGCTCCCTTGGTTAACACTCTTTCCTCTTATTCAGCACTCTACTCACCAGGTTCTTCAGAATCTCTTGTGGGGTTCCTTGTTGACACGGCACGTGTGGGTCGCACTAATGACTTTCTTGAACTGTCCCCTTTAAGCGTCATCAACTCCCTTTTATAGTGTCGTTAATAACATCACTCATCTAACACTAGCAACAACACCATTATGTTGTCCGTTCTTAGGTATTCTCACTCTATGCATTAGATTCCCTAACGCATGGTCGTTGTTGCTAGTTGTTTACCTACTAGTTGCCCATCAATGCCCTTACGCATGTATGTTGTTGCTTGTTGTTTTCGTCCATCACCAGCATCGATGCCTTTACACATGTGCGTTGTTGCTACTTGTTTTCGTCCATCAGCAGCATCGATCCCTTAACGCATGTGCGTTGTTGCTACTTGTTTTGATATTTTTGGCGATCGCACTGTGGCCTAACGGTATGTTGTTTTGATGCATTTTTGGCGTAAACAACAATGAGGGCCACTCGGTCAGGCAGGGAAAAATCGTGGCGAGGGTGGTTTACTCAGAACGGGAACCAGGTTATGAATAAAAAAAAAGATGTTATGTTGGTAATTCATTTTTATAGTGAAAATTCAAAAAAAATAACAATATTAAGAAAAAAATAAAAAAACAATAGCAAATAAAAAAAATAAAAGAATAAAAAAAAACAAAGTTATTCATCGCTCCAGCCATGGTGTGGCGGAAACGAGTTCGGCGACTTCCGCCTTCACACTGCCCCCCCTCCTACGGAATACGGCCTTACTTGGGCTTGATAATGACCTTGCCCTGTCGGTTGATGAGGATTCCAAAACGCCTTCCACATACCTCCACCACCCTCTTGTGCTGCTTCCGTGGCAATCGAGACTCCAGCCCCACTCGAATGTGCCACTGTAGCCCCTGGTGGACCTCTCTAGGCAGCTCCTCGTGGCAGGCAAATTGCACTCCGGGTGCTCGGGCTTCGGGGACCACAAGTACGCTGCTCAGCCTGGGCTGAACAACCTCCTCGCCCCTGGTGGTCACGAGACGTGGGTTTCGACGGGAGGAGGTCCCGCCATCCTCTGACTCTGTCGTGTCGGCGTAACGTGGGGACGTGTTAACCCGCTGGGGGTAATGCAGCTCGCCCGGGGCCTCTTCCAACGTGCTCTCATCGTCCAGGGTGATTGTAATTACGGGCGGCTCGGGATGCGGGTCGGTTACCCCGCTCTCGACAGTTATCCGCGGGGTCGCTGGCCGTCCTATGGGCATCTCATCCATCGAGTCGTCGTCGATGACGATCAGATCGGGGAGCGGCGACACTTCCGGAGAAGGCGTTGGTGGGTTTGAGGAGACCCATCTCGGACGCGGTGGTGTGGTTGACCTCCTCGTCCGAAAGTTCTATCACCTCGGGGTTGACGGTTGGGACAGTGGATGGTGTCGGTGGGACCCCCGGTGGTTGTGCCGGTCCGATGCTCGGTGCCTGCATTGGTTGGACAGCTGCCACCGGCCTCTGTTTTGGCTTCCTTGTCATCTGCTCGAGCCTTACGTAGCAGGGACGCATGGTTGCAAGCTTCGCTGCGGTTTCCTTTCTTGCGCTCCGGCGGTGTTTTTTGGACCGACTCTTTGTCTTCGAGGTACCCGAGCGCTGCGAAGTCGTATCGAGGTGATCTTGCCACTGCTGCTTATAGTAAGCCTTCGTCTTTAGGGGGGTCGCGAGGTTTTCCATTGCGATGCGTCGGTTATTATGGTTTAGATCTGCGGGAGAAACAATAGAGATATTATTATCAAGATCATTACATTTGCGTTCATTTGACGGGGAGATGCTCGGTTCAGACAGGTGATCGGCCGGAGAGGTGTAAGGTTTCAGCTCGCTGAGGTGTGCGGACCTCAGGTCGCCTTTAACAACGCCGCGCACTTTAACGATTACCGGAGACGTGTGGCTCACGACTTCATACGGACCGTCAAACTTCGGAGCTAACTTTGCCGCGAAACTCTCGACCGCCTTTGAAAGTGGATGTTGACGAACCCATACTAGATTCCCTATTGCTGGCTTCCATTGTCGTCGCCTGAGGTTATAATGCCTTCGTTGATCCTCACCGGCGCGGCCAAGTGATGACGGACCAGGGCAAACACGTCTCGCAAATTCTCAACCTTTGATTTGGGATCCTCTCCCAGCGTTCCAGTGCCAGTGGTGACTTCGTCGTAGAGAGCACCCGGGAGGCGGGGTTGTCGGCCTTGTACTAAGTAGGCGGGACTGTAACCCGTGGTGTCAGATGTGCTGGTGTTGATGGCGAGATTCACCTCGGGCAGATGTTCATCCCACTTGTTATGCTGATTTTGGCAAATCTGGGCTATCATCGTCTTCGCCGTTCTGTTGGCTCGTTCTGTTGGGTTTTCCTGGGGACAGTACGGCGCCGTGAGCTGATGTCGAACTCCAATCTCTTTCAAATATCTTTCCAGCTCCCGGCTGGTGAATTGGCTTCCATTGTCAGTGATCAGAACCTTGGGAACTCCGAAACGGGCTAGTATACGCTCACGAAATGCCTTAACCACTCCACTTGCCAGTGCTTTCCTCATCGGTACCAGTTCCACCCATTTGGAGAACCGGTCGAATAAAACCAGGAGCATAGTATTACCATGTTTAGTACGGGGTAAAGGTCCCACAAAGTCGGCGCAAACGGTGGCCCAAGGTTCATCGGGTATCGTAATCAGCATCTCTCCTGCGGGGGCCATTTGACTTGGTTTGTACTGCTGACAGGAGGTGCAGCTTTTCACAAACTTCGCGATGTCGCGCATCATCCCCGGCCAGTAGTATCGTTCGCAAATGCGCTTACCAGTCTTCCTGATTCCCATGTGACCGGCAGCTGGCTGACTGTGGTTCTCTCTTAGAACCCGCTCTCTTAAATGGATCGGCACGCACAACTTCCAAGGCACGTTGTCTGCGTCGTTCGGATGGCTGGGAATATGACGATACAATTGAGTTCCCACGATGGCGTAGTCGGGATATTTCTTTGGGTTATTTTCGATCTCCACCATCCTGGCACGTATCCATGGGCATTCAGTAACGGCTTCCTCCACTGCCCTCTGTAGAGATTCCACGGGCTGTCGTGATAACGCGTCGGCCACTACGTTAAGGCCTCCCTTCCGGTATCTGACCGTGTAGCGGTACTGTTGTAGCTCTAGGGCCCACCTGGCCAATCTTCCCGTCGGGTTATCTATCGAATTTAACCACTTCAACGCCAGATGATCTGTAACGACCTGGAACTCATAGCCTTCCAGGTATGGTCTCATTTTCCGTATTCCCCACACGATTGCTAAGCACTCTTTCTCTGTGGCGGAGTAGTTTCGTTCGGCCCCGTTGAGTGTGCGACTGGCGTAGGCAATGACTCGTTCTCCTTCCTCGAATTCTTGGGTAAGCACCGCTCCGAGCCCACAATCACTGGCATCTGTCTGTAACATGAACGTCCGACTAAAATCCGGACAGGCCAATACAGGAGCTTGGGTTAATCTGGCCTTAAGTATTTCAAAGACCGTCTGTTGGTCCTCTGTCCAGCGCCAATGTTTCCCTTTCTTAAGCATCGAAGTCAGTGGGTTAGCCAATGTTGCGAAGTCTGGGACGAACCGGCGATACCAGGATACCACGCCGAGGAAACGTCGCAACTCCTTAACATTTCCTGGCGGTTTCATTTCCAAAATAGCGACTATCTTCTCCGGATCTGTCTGGATACCCTCGCCGCACACTACATGTCCTAGATATTTGGTTTCCTTCTGGAAGAACTGGCACTTCTCTGGATTGATGCGCAAGTTCGCGGCACGTAGCCTTCGGAACACTTCTTGCAAATTAGCCAGGTGTTCCTCCAATGTTCTGCCGATGACTATGATGTCGTCCAGATAGGCGAATGCAAATGGCTCCAGTTCCGGTCCTATGACTCCATCCAGGGCTCGTTGAAATGTCGCTGGGGCCGAATGCAATCCGAACGGCATGACTCTCCACTGGAATAAACCTCTGCCAGCAACCGTGAAGGCTGTATACTTCTTACTCCCCTCCTCCAGCGGTATCTGCCAATAGCCGTCCTTTAAATCGATGCTGCTAACATATTTCGCCTCACGCAAACGATCTAGAATCGACTGGATACGGGGAAGCGGGTAGGCGTCTGGATCCGACTTGCTATTGAGGTGACGGAAATCCATACAGAGCCGCCACGTTCCGTTTTTCTTTTGGGCTAAGGTGATTGGAGAGCTATAGGGGCTGTGGGACGGTTCGATGAAGCCATTGGCCAGGAGCTCGTTGATGTTTGCGTCTATAATAGTCTGCATGGCTGGATTTCTTGCGGCATAGCGTAACTTGAACGGCCGATCGTCGGTCATTACAATGCGGTGCGTGGCAGCTGTGGACGGCCCATGGATGTCTTTGAACTTCTGGAGCTCGGTATCTAAAAAACTTTGAATCCTTTGTCGATCAGCATTTGTCTGTTCACTTACCGGTGGTGAGTCCCCAGGGCTCTGGACGGTTCCCGTGGTAAGACGACAACGGGGCTCCGTGCTTCTACCCTCGCAGGTGTGGCTAAGACTACCTAGTTTCTCCACTGGGGTGGCGCCACTCGGGCACTCCGCAGTTCTGGAGAAGACACACGAGAGTCCCGCCATCGTTATCCGGGCTCCAATCTCAGCCAGAAAATCCAGGCCTATGATGACATCCTCCGTGGCATCCGGCATTACCAGCAAGCGCGTAGGGACGAGTTGATTGCCGAGATTAATCGTAGTTTCAACGGCCTGTCGGACGAACCTCTGTGATCCATCGGCTAAGGTTACCGTCGTGCTAATGGGGAGGCGGTGTAGGCTGTCCTCGAGCTTGGCAACGAGGGATTCGCTAATGAATGAGCTGGTCGCGCCAGTATCAACGGTGGCGGCGACGCTTAGGCCACCTATCCCGATCGTGGCGACTAGACGGGTAGGTTCGATGTGCAGGGCAGAGCCTACTGGCGGGGTTCTCCGGACTTCTGCGGACCCGTCTCCCCTGCGCTTGGACGGGCCCGACTCGCGTTTCCCGCACTCCTACGGCAGCAGTCGATGGTACGTACATCTCTTCGCCCGCACTCCCAGCAGAACAGAATAGCTTCGTTTCGACAGCGTGCGGCGAAATGCCCCTCCAGCCCACAACGACGACACGCCGTCCTCGGATTTATTGGCGGCAACTGTTGTGGCGCTGGCTGCGGGAGACTGGGGTCCAGTCGGCGGTGTTGTTCCCTGGAGGCAGTACTAATCGGCGGCAAACTTTCGAGGTCGTCGGCCATTACCAGTAGCTCGTGAAGTGAGTGGAAGTCCTTTCGCCTAATGTACCAAAGGTACTCTGGCAATGCGTTCCGGAAGATGCGCTCTAACTTTTGTTCCTCGCTGTAGTTGCTGTGTCGCATGAGATTCTGCATACTTAGCGAGTAATCACGAAACGATTCCCTGGGCTTCTGTCGTCTCTTACGGATCTCGTCCTCGAGCTGTTCGAAATAACGGGCTGGCAAGAAAAATCGCTGGAAGTCTCCACGAAAGTCGACCCAGGAAGGCCATGGGCGGCTGTTATTTCGGAACCACACCAACGCCTTGCCTTTCATAATCTCCGGCATCATCTTAGGCAACACATCCAGGTGTAGGGCGTACATGTTGGCCAGTTCCTCCACCCTTTCCAGGAATTCCAATGGGTCTGGGCCTCCATCAAAGCTGAGATTCCATTTACGGACCTGATCGGCTATCGTGCGTATGTCTAGGTGACGGATGGGATCCGGAAGTTCTCTTCTCGGCGCAGGTGAGGTAGGCTGCGTCGGGGTTCCGAGTACTATAGGCGTAGATGTACCGGCGGGATCGGTGACAGCGAGCGTGGGGCCCTTCTTGGGAGATACGCCCGTTTTGCTATCACCTTTCGATGTGCTCTGCTCGTGTATGTCCTGTAGTTGTAACAATCTCGCTAAATCTGTGGGATTGTGGTCTTGGCCCAGAAACTGGCCGAATCTCTTCCTAAGTTCTTCGACAGTCCCGCTGACGTCGAGGCTGAACTCATTTAGATAGTTTCCCAACTCCTCCTTACGCAGACTATAAGCCCACGAGGTGCGCAGGGTTGCCATCGTGCCAGCACAGAAACAATCCTTTCGTTCGTTGAAACAGTTTATCCTTTACTCTTGTCCCTGCTCGGGCGCCACTGTAACGACACAATTGCCTCCGTTTGCTGGGGTGAGCTCTCGGCGGCCAAGGTTCCGTCACAGAAATTTATTTAATTCAGTGACCCGAGTAAAGGAAACGCACAATGTTCAGGATCTGTTTGTATTTATTGGCTTCAATATCGATCGTGAGTACAAATGACAGAAGTAACCTATTCGGCGGGGAATCCGGCGCAAACGGTGGGAGACCTTGTACGGAACTCCTCGTTCCAGACGACGGAAGCGGCGTAGAAAACACGCTTCTAGTCGTGACCAGGCTGCTCCGCGGGTGTTGTCTGGACTCTGTTCAGGTGTCTTACGCTGTCCAATCGGGTCTCGTTCTTCGGCCGACGATGGGTGGCTTAATGTACACGCTAGTCGGGATGTAGGTCCGTAGCGGTGTGCGAGGAATGTTCGTCCGGGCTGTTGTCACGGATAAGCGGCGTACCAAAACACGCTTATAACGGGGATACACGTTGAACGGTGGGCGTAGAGTTCGTATCGCGCTTGTCTAATTCGAGGTTTCCGGGTCTAATACGCCTATCCGGGTCGGTAACCGGTGAACTGCGACAAGCGGCAAGCGAAACACACTTATCCGGAATGAAAGCACGAAAACTGGAATAAGCGGCGAACGTAACACGCTTATCCGGGCAAAAGCACGAGTACTGCGATAAGCGGCAAACGAAACACGCTTATCCGGGGCGAAAGCACGAGTACGGCGATAAGCGGCAAACGAAACACGCTTATCCGGGCGAAAGCACGAGTACTGCGATAAGCGGCAGACGAAACACGCTTATCCGGGCGAAAGCACGAGAACTGCGATAAGCGGCGAACAAAACACGCTTATCCGGGCGAAAGCACGAGAACTGCGATAAGCGGCGAACGAAACACGCTTATCCGGGGCTAAAGCACGAGAACTGCGATAAGCGGCGAGCGAAACACGCTTATCCGGGCGAAAGCACGAGAACTGCGATAAGCGGCAAACGAAACACGCTTATCCGGGGCTAAAGCACGAGAACTGCGATAAGCGGCAAACGAAACACGCTTATCCGGGCGAAAGCACGAGTACTGCGATAAGCGGCAGACGAAACACGCTTATCCGGGCGAAAGCACGAGAACTGCGATAAGCGGCGAACGAAACACGCTTATCCGGGGCGGAAGCACGAGAACTGCGATAAGCGGCGAACGAAACACGCTTATCCGGGCGAAAGCACGAGTACTGCGATAAGCGGCGAACGAAACACGCTTATCCGGGCGAAAGCACGAGAACTGCGATAAGCGGCAAACGAAACACGCTTATCCGGGGCTAAAGCACGAGAACTGCGATAAGCGGCAAACGAAACACGCTTATCGTGGGCGAAAACACGAGGACTGCGATAAGCGGCTAACGAAACACGCTTATCCTGGGCAAAAACGCGAGGACTGCGATAAGCGGCAAACGAAACACGCTTATCGTGGGCGAAAGCACGAGGGCTGAGATAATCGGAAAACGCTACACGTTTATACAGGTTGAAGACGCGAGGGCTGCGATAACTGATCCCGAACACTGTCTGAACCGGCGGATGGAACACTGAAACGCACTGCTCAGAACACGTCTGCTCCCTTGGTTAACACTCTTTCCTCTTATTCAGCACTCTACTCACCAGGTTCTTCAGAATCTCTTGTGGGGTTCCTTGTTGACACGGCACGTGTGGGTCGCACTAATGACTTTCTTGAACTGTCCCCTTTAAGCGTCATCAACTCCCTTTTATAGTGTCGTTAATAACATCACTCATCTAACACTAGCAACAACACCATTATGTTGTCCGTTCTTAGGTATTCTCACTCTATGCATTAGATTCCCTAACGCATGGTCGTTGTTGCTAGTTGTTTACCTACTAGTTGCCCATCAATGCCCTTACGCATGTATGTTGTTGCTTGTTGTTTTCGTCCATCACCAGCATCGATGCCTTTACACATGTGCGTTGTTGCTACTTGTTTTCGTCCATCAGCAGCATCGATCCCTTAACGCATGTGCGTTGTTGCTACTTGTTTTGATATTTTTGGCGATCGCACTGTGGCCTAACGGTATGTTGTTTTGATGCATTTTTGGCGTAAACAACAATGAGGGCCACTCGGTCAGGCAGGGAAAAATCGTGGCGAGGGTGGTTTACTCAGAACGGGAACCAGGTTATGAATAAAAAAAAAGATGTTATGTTGGTAATTCATTTTTATAGTGAAAATTCAAAAAAAATAACAATATTAAGAAAAAAATAAAAAAACAATAGCAAATAAAAAAAATAAAAGAATAAAAAAAAACAAAGTTATTCATCGCTCCAGCCATGGTGTGGCGGAAACGAGTTCGGCGACTTCCGCCTTCACAATATATAGGAAGACCTTGGGTCTTTTGTAGGAGGACTTGTGGTCTTCTACAGGAGGACGTCAGGTCTATGCAGGAGTACCAGTGGTCTGGTCTCTAGAAGCCCACTGGTCGCCTTTAGGAAAACCTCTGGTTCTACATAGGAAGACTTATTGTATTCTAAACGAGGACCTCTGGTCTTTTAATATAAAAAAATATGAAAAACTTTAATTCTTTATAGGAAAACTTCTGAGCTTCTATAGAAGGACCTCTGGTCGTCTAAAAATACCTCTGGTCTTCTCTAGATAGACTTCGGGTCCTCTATAGGAGGACCTCTGGTCTTATAAAAAATACCTCTGGTCTCTGGAAGAGAACCTTTGACACCCTATAGGAAGACCTGTGGTCTTCTATAGAGAATCATGTGGTCTTCCTTAGATAGACCTGTGATCGACTATAGGAAAACGTATGGCCTTCTCTTGGAAGAACTACGGTCATTTACATGAGGACCTCTGATACTCTACAGGAAGATGTATGGTCTTCTATAGGACGAACTATGGTCATCTATAGGAAGATGTATGGTCTTCTATAAAAAACAATGGTCTTCTCTAGGAAGTCCTATGTTAGTCCCACGGGAAAACCTATGGGGCTCTATAGGAAAAAAAATGATCTTCTATAGGAAGACCTCTTGTCTTTCATAGAAAGTCCTGTGGGTTTCTATAGGAAGACGTGTGGTCTTCTCTAAGAAGAACTGTTGTCTTCTATAGGAAGGTCTGTACGAAGACCTGTGGTTTTCTATTGGAACACTTGCAATTTTCTATAAAAAGAATTGTGGTCTTCTGTATGGTGACCTGTGGTCTTCTATAGGAAAGCATTAGAACTTCTTTAAAAATACCTGTGGTCTTCTCTGAAACTCCTATGGTCTTTCATAAGGGCTCCTGTGGTCTTCTGTAAGAAAACCTATTAAAAGGAAGACATACGGTATTTATTCTAAATAACCCAACGGACTTCTGTAGAAACTCATCCTTGTTTTAAACATAACGACCTATCGTTGTCTATAAGAAGGCCTAGTGATTTCATTGTTGTTGTAACAATGTTTTATTTAATGTTTGTAAGTTCATTTCCTGCTTAATCTACAGTTCTGGGAATGTGGCAGCTTCGATGGGATGTAACCACAGATCTACTGGAGTTAGTAGTAGGCTTGGCATGGCACTTGAACAGGTGCAGTATATCGTACTGGCTTGTGCCACATGCTGGGCATAAGTTTTATACAGTGCCATCTACCCTTGCCCACAGATTTACTAGAGTTAGTTAGTAGGTTTGGCATGGCACTTGAACATGCGCAGTGTATCGTGCTGGCTTGTGCCACATGCTGGGCATAAGTTTTGTACGGTGCCATCTATCCTTGTCCTATATTAATTTAGACGGCTGCACCATCCCGAGCGTAGTTGAGCCGATATAGTTGTTTATAGCATCTGTAACTGCATCCGTGTGAATGCTATTTAAATCTGCTTGATAGGCCTGATCATCTTCTTGAATCTTTCTTGAATCCCTCTTTCAAGATTATGAAAATCCCTCCTGACATGCCTGGGTTTGGTGGGTTTTAACCACCATATGGTGATGGTTCTCACGGTAAAACCCGAGCAAGTACTGCGACGAAAACATGCCACTGTGTTACTGATCCCCTTAGGGTTACCTATTGTTACTGTAGAGTAAAACCTACAAGTTTTTTAGGAAGATTGCAGGAGTTTTCTTGGAATACCTACTGGCCTTTTGTATAAAAACTAGGTAGTGATTCATAGAATAACCTATAGGTCATCTTAATCTCCTGGCCTTCCATTAGAATAGCAACAAGTATTCAAAGAAATACCTGTCTTCTTCTGTCAAAGGACCTTTTTCTCCGTACAAAGTACTTATTGTCTTTTCTTAGAAGATCCACTGTTTTCTGTAGGAGGACCTGTTGGTTTTCCGTATATTGGTCTTCTATGATATACGAGACGGGTCATCTACGGAATGGTTTACAGTTATTCTATGCCTTTCGAAAGGGGGTATTAAAATTACCAACATTGAAACCCCTACTTGTTTTGTAGAGGGAGGACCAACATTTTCTTCCCTTTTTATACCCTCAGCATTTATGCTAACGAGGGTATATACACTTTCATACGGGCAAAATGTGCCTCATCGAAATAATGGTTTTAGACCCCAAGTATGTTTGGACGAAATGTGTTTCAGACAATTTGGAGTCGATTGAGCAATTTCCGTCTGTCTGTCTGGCTGGATGGTGCGCACGATAACTCTCGAACGGATGAACCGATTCGGTTCAAATTTTGGCTTTCGTAATATTTTGCCCAAACTTAGTTTACGTTCGAAGATGGACTATATCGGTCCACTCCTTCCGGTACCTCCCCCACAAAAGTTCGAAAATGTTCGGAAAATTTGTGCGCACGATAACTCTTGAAGGGAGTAACTGATTTGGTCCATACATTGCCCATCGTAAAATGTGTACCAGACTTAGATAATGTTTCGATATAGACTCAATCGGCCCACTCCTTCGGGTAGCTCCCACACAAAATTTCAGAAAAGTTCAGTTTAGGGTCATCTCTCGAATCACTTTGATTTTTGTTTTAGCAACTTGTATTCACTGCCCTCCATACGAAGGTACAAGTTTCATTAGGGGCAATACTGAGAAAATAGCCTGAAAGTTGCAAAAAAAACCCTATGACACCGTGTGAGGTGGTTGGAGCGCAAGATAACTCTAGAACGGATCTGCAGATTCGGTCCAAAATTTGGCTTTCGTAATATATTGTCTAAACATAGCTTAAGTTTGAAGATAAGCCATATAGGTCCACTCCTTCAGGTACCTCCCCCATAAAAGTTCAAAAATGTTCGGAAAATTTGTGCGCACGATAACTCTCGATGGGAGACACCGAATTGGTCCATACTTTACACATCCTAATATATCTACTAGATATATATCAGGTTCAAATATGGACTACATTTGTCCAATCCATCCGGTACCTCCCACACAAAATTTCGGATAAGTTCACTTTAAGACCTGCTTAGAATCACTTTGATTTTTGTTGAAGCAACTTGCATCCGCTGCCTCAATTACGATGGTAAACGTTTTTTCAGGGGCAAGTCCATACTTCTTGAGCAAGCATCCCGAAGGGTGTAAAAACCCCCTATGGCACCATATGTAGTGGCTGAAGATCCACTTCCATAATGGTCAATTAAGATCCATTCCTTTTAGTATCTCCTCCGCAAAGCTTTTGATCTCTAATCCTTTTTGTCGGTTCAAATTACCAAAATTTTTAAAGCCCCTAAATACATACTTTTTGGAAAAAATTGTTTCAATATATACAGGTTGTTAATATGGCATTTCGTTTCCTTTCCTTTCTCCCGGTTACCATAGGTATCCTCCCTTTGTAAAACGTGTTCATCCGTTTTCAATTATTTGCTCATGGGTGGCTGTTTGTGATTCCATCGACTTCGGAGTATTTGAAAAGTATTGCTGCTGCTAGTCTATTACTATTACATATGTAAATGGAAACGTGGGCACATAATCACGTCACGAAGTCCATAGCAAAAGTCAGCAAAAGCGAGATGCAACACGAAGTTCTTCAAAAAAACTTCACACGGATATAGTGTAACACCTTTCCCTAATGGATAATAGTTTGAGATTGGATATGCCAAAGGAACTTTATTATTTTGTTGAGTAGGATATCAACGATGATAAAGATGCAATCAGCAGTAAAGAGAAGATATCATTGTAGGCAATTGAAACTAATTTAATGGAATTATCCTTTTACATAAATAGTTTTGCTACTTTTATTTGCCTCCGAATGACACAAATGGTTTCAAACAAACATTTGGATTTTCATTATCCAATTTCAACTTCTAAATATTTTATTCTGCAGTTTTGCCCTGCAAAGCATAAAATGTTATAAATCAAGGAAATTCCAATAGAAATAACTTCAATCGGCATGCAGGATACTGTCAGAGTACCACACACACGAACACACTCTACTCTTTATCCACATCAAGTCTATGAATTGTATCTGCTTTTATCTGCTACTTGGGAACATGTAAAGAGGATACATATAATCCAGATGTGTTTGTGCATCTGTGTTTTGTGTATTCTGGTTACATCAAAGCTCACCTTTGATGTGAAACAAATCAACAAACCCAGCAAACACAAATTCGGACGTCCGACGCGTCTGCTCAAAGTCGGAAGTTTTTTCCGACGCGTCTGACCGACTTCGGTCCGAACTCTGTCCGACGAACTTTTTCCCGTCCTCTCTCTCCCTCTCTGAAGGACATTGTAAAAGTGTAATTGTTGATGTGCCGGCGTTGATGCAGTACGAACGAAAAATTGAGTGCTCGGGTTTTAATTTCTGTATCGGAGAACAAACTTGGTTTATTTTTGTTATGCGTGTTGATGCATGATAGTGTTTAAATGTTATTCATAGTAATCGGTTGCATATATATTTCTTTATTTTTATGAAGTTAATGAAAGTAAAGAATTTCTTCGTCAAACTTCAACACTATTCCGTGGAAAGTCATATGTTTTATATTTGTATATGGTCAAAGTTAAGTTTCTTAACACTTTTATGTGTATCAAAATTTTTTGCATTTGAAGACATGTATTTTTTCATATATTAATAACAATTGTTTTACATATTTCACAGATCGTGTTGACGAATTTGTTGTTGTTGTTGTAGCAGCATAGAAACCTACGTGAAGCACAGGTTTGATGCTGGATTGGCAGCCGCTGGCCGAAACACTATGGTTTTATAGGAATCGGATATTTCATGAACTAACTGTGTATTTTCAACATCTTTTAATAATAAAAACAAATTTTGGTCGAATGCTGGTAAATAAATCAGTTCATACGACAGTTCATCTGACTTCGGACCAAATTCGGTTCGAAAGTCGGCAAACACTTTCGAATTTCATAAGATTTTACTTCCGAATTCGGAGATATCTGTCCGAAATTCGGTAAATAAATCAGAAATTTATACGATAGTTCATCAGAGTTCAGGCCGAATTCGGTCCGAAAGTCGGCTAAAACATCCGATTTTCATCCGAATTTCGGTCAGAGAACACGTCAACCTCGCCATATAATTTCGGTCAGAGTTCGGACCGAATTCGGATCCGAACTCGGACGTTTCATCCGACTTTCGGACCGAATTCGGTCCGAACTCTGATGTTTCTTCCGATTTTGGTTTGCTGGGAACATATACCACACAGACATACATGTACGAACACACACTCCACATTTCCATATCGAAACAAACACCCACATCTAAAAACGTTTATGGGAAAACAATTTTTCTGCACTAACACGTACTCATCCATGCTCAAAAATATGGCAATTGAAATATCTGAGAAAGAGGGACGTAGAGGGAGTGAGATATGTTGGACTAAGTATGCTTGTTTGTTTGCATACACTTTCACACAAACAAACAGACACACACATCCACTCGTAGACACACAATTTGATTATTAAAGTAACATTTAAAGTATGGTCACATGTTGGGCTGGGGGACGACATTTGGTTCCGTATCTCACAAATGATGATCAAATCAGCTTTCTCATTGGGGAACTAATTTTAATTTACATATACATGAATATTATTATTATTTATTAATAGATTGTTTATATAACATTGTGGTAATTCTTATGTTCTACGGTTTATAAAATGCAATACAAGTTCCAAACTATAGTATAAAAGGCTAGCTTAAAGCTGTAAGCCGTTATAAATCACATGTTTATATTATTGTTTTCTATGTATGTTTAAAGTATAAATATCTTTGTATTAGTAATATTCAAAGTGAAAATTCATTTAAAATTAAACTTCTATAACTTATACAAGTTTCTAAGTATTTGTACAAAGATTCAAAATGAAAACCATTTAAAATCCTACAGACATCATTTAAGTAAGAAGCTCATATCCAAAATATGCCACTCTGTATTGTTTGTATAATGGACAAATGCCAATAAAGTGGAACGTACAAAGAACTAAGGGAACTGATGAGTCCAAGTGGCGTTGGACGAAACTAGTATTCTCTGCCATACCCAAAAGTAATCAATTTTAACTACACCCACTTTAAACTTGTTGTTTTTAAATTTGAAAACAACAAATATGAGATTAAGCTTAACTTACATACAATTAGTAAATCAAAGATAATAATAAAAATCAAAAACAACATTGAGTGGATGTCAGCATTTCAGTTGTTAATTTCATTATTATTATATTCGTGAAGAGTGTTCTCTTATACTGATACACAACAGAACCCAGCAAAAAGTTTGCCTCCAAAGAGGCAGTTAAATGATATGTACAAGTGATCTGGAAGTGCATCAAATTATGCATTTTCACTCATGATTTTTACAAGAGCGTGACTACGGAAAGAGGCACTCCATTGCACTGCATTTTAACTGACCTTCTGGCACTGCATTTTAACTGACCTTTGGCATTGCATTTTAACTAACCCTTTGGGGTAGAATAGGAGGCAGTCCAAAGCACGTGTTTTGATACAGGTATTCTGCGGAAATTGTGCAAGCCATTACAAAATATGCCAGAACAAATAAAATGCATTATTTGTGTAAAACAAAAATAATAAGAACTTTATTACATTAACACAAATTATGACAAGTAAAAAAGATTCAGTCGGCTTTGCCGACAGAGATATACCCTCAGCCTGTGCAAATTGAAACACTTTGGACAAATATAGTCCATATTCGAACCTGATTTATATCTGGTAGATATTATGAGAATGTGTAAAGTATAGACCAAATCGGTCACTTCCATCAAGAGTTATCGTGCGAATATTTTTGAACTTTTGTGGGGTAGGTACCTGAAGGAGTGGACCGATATGGCTTATCTACGAACTTAGTTTGGAAACAATATTACGAAGGCCAAATTTTGGCCAAAATCGGCATTTACGTTCGAGAATTATCTTGCGCTTCCACCCATAAACATGGTGTCATAGGGTTTGTTTTTCAAGTTTCAGGCTATTTTTTTCAGGAAGTATGGACTTGCTCCTGAGGAAACTTGTACCTTCGTATAGGGGACAGTGAATACAAGATGTTACAACAAAAACTAAGGCGATTCGAGAGCAGGCCCTTAACTGAACTTCTCCAAAATTTTGTGTGGGAGGTACGCGAAGGAGTGGACCGATTGAGTCCATATTGGAACCTCATCTAAGTCTGGTAGAAATTTCATAATGTGCAAAGTATGGACCAAATCGGTTACTCCCTTCAAGGGTTATCGTATGCACACATTTTCCGAACATTTTCGAACTTTTGTGGGGGAGGTACCGGAAGGAGTGGACCGATATAATCCATCTTTGAACTTGAACTAAGTTTGGACAAAATATTACGAAAGCCAAATTTTGGACCGAATCGGCAGATCCGTTCGAGAGTTATCTTGCGCTCCAACCACTACACACGGTGTCATAGGGTTTTTTGTAACTTTCAGGCTATTTTCTCAGGAAGTATGGACTTGCCCCTAATGAAACTTACAGTGTCGTATAGCGGACAGCGAATACAACTTGCGTAAACAAGAATCAAAGAGATTCGAGACCAGGTCCTAAACCGAACTTTTCCGAAATTTTGTGTGGGAGGTACCCGAAGGAGTGGACTGATTGAGTCCATATTGGAACCTCATCTAAGTTTGCTAGAAATTACACGATGTGCAAAGTATAGACCAAATCGGTTATTCCCTACAAGAGTTACCGTGCGCACAAGTTTTGCGACAATTTTTGAACATTTGTGGGGGAGGTACCTGAAGGAGTGGACCTATATGGCCCATCTTCGAACTTAAATCGAATGTGGACAAAATATTTCGATACCCAAAATTTGAACCGAATCCATTGATCCGTTCGAGAGTTATCGTGCGCACCAGCCAGCCAGACAGACAGACGGACAGACAGACAGACAGACGGACGGACATTGCTAGATCTACTCAAAATTGTCTGAAACGGATATCGTACAAACATACTTGGGGTCTAAAACCATTATTTCGATGATTTTTGGTCGTATCAAAGTGTAAATACCCTCTTTAGCTTAAAGGCTGAGGGTATAAAAATTCTCCATTGCATTAAATCGCAAACATGCGTGTTTCCTCCGCTCTCCATTTGTTCCAGCTGAACTGTTTTTGCTTCATTTGCTAAATGGGTTGTCTTCCCATCACCAGTTAAGATTTCGACATGTACTCCAACAGCACTCCATTCGGAAATTTTCTTCTCTTGAGTTACCGGAAAAATGTTCACAAATGAAATATTATTTAGTTTGTATTAACAAATGTTTGAAAATGTTAACACGCTTATCTCTTATTGGAAAATGTATGCCGCTGCCGAGATGTACAAACTGATTTATGTACATGTAGGGATCTCTAACAACTGCTAATAATATGTAGCGAACAGAGTGCCTTTTTCACGACTCCGTTTGGACTGCATCCGGATGCTGTTAAATTGTGAGGAATTGGAGTGCCTTTTTCACGACTCCGTTGAACTGCATTCGGATGTTGTTAAAATGTGACAAGTGGATGTGATTCTTTGGATTGCATCCAAAGGCGGTTAAAATGTGAGGACTGGAGTCCCTTTTTCACGACTCCTGTTGAACTGCATCAAAACATGCCGTGACAGAACTAGTCCACATTGCACTACTTCCAATTAATTTTGCTGGGAATATAATAAATGAGAGACAAGAATGTGATAAATGAGAGATGAAATAATACTAACTGTCTAATACTGCAAAATAAAATCAAAAAACAGAACGTATCAGCTTACAAACAAAAACAATAAACTTGTAAATGAAGAAACACAAATAACTTTAAGAATACCACGACCAATATTGAAAATTAAGCTAAAGAAAAACTAACGAGAATTTAAACCTGTTTGCTGCAACACCGCTCTATTTCAATCAAATCTTATTGCACACTCCAATTTGTAAGAAAAACATAAAAGCGACTTCTAGCATCGACTGTGGAATGTATAATAACAAATTTCATATTTCGTGTGTGTCTTCCACAAGTCCATCATTGTCTGATCCGGTGCTAAAACTGATGAAAAATCAAGCGGGATATTTTTTAAATGCATTTCTTGCCTCAATAACCCAATTAACCGAGGAACAGTATTGTCGGATACAACAAATATTTCGAGCAAGTTGAGTGAATTGGAATCGTCAATTAGTCATCTTTCTAAGATTGTAAGATGTTGTAAGATCTAAGATGTTGTTCCCCAACTGAAAGATATAAAAACGATGCCGCCTCGTGTTTTTCCAAAGTTAGGGAGACTGAGGAATTTGTTAAATCAAAAGTTGCTACCTTGGAAATGGAAAATAATAAATTACGGCGACAGTTGAATAGATCAGATGTGTTGATAAGCGGCCTTCCTGGTAATTTGTCTCCTGATGAACTATATAATGCTGTATTTAAGATTGGTAGAGCCCTTGATGTTGATGTTCAACATGTTGACATTAATATGTGTGCTTACATGAAAAGGAAGAAATTGGTGGTTGCAAAATTTAATAGCGTGTTTAAACGAGACTTACTTTTCAAAAACTATATTCAAAATCGCAGCCTGAAGTTAAAAGATGTTATCGATACTGACATAGAGTCCTGAGTATTCCTCAACAACAACCTCACACCAATTGAATCTAAGTTGAGCTATATGTGCCGAACACTCATAAAGAGGAAGAAAATTAAGAAATTCTCAATTTTGAACAAAAACAACCCAGAAGCCAAATTATTATTTGTCGATGATACCCATCAGATTTTATCTTTTGAAAAGCTGGCTGTTATGCTTAAGGATCTTCCCGTTGAACCCACAACCAATGCTTAATTTATAGTTTAAAATACCTAATTATTTGCATCTGCTTTTGATTATTTTTTCCCCTGCATGCTGATTGTATTGATATGTGTATTTTTCTATTTTACAAATTTTTGAATGGTCATATTTTTGAATAAATGAGAATTATGAAATATGAAGTTTTTATATGTAACTAGCGGACCCGGCGAACTTCGTCTCGCTATTAAGGAATAAAATTTCATACAAAAACTCAATTTTCGATTTTTCCAATTTTCCGACTTTTCCAGAGAGATTTTCCAAAATTTTCTTCCATAAAGACCTTCTCCTCGAAAATACGAATAACTGACAAACAATTTTACAGAAATCCGTTCTCATTTTATGAATTACTATACATTTTTTACACCATTTTTATATATATAGATATTAATATTATTAATTTAGTTTTAGTTTATTATTTCTTGGCACGAATATGGATAGGGTACTTAAACTTTGATAATGGCTAGTAACCTTGGTCCGACCATTGGCTTGGAGCCCATAAGGTGTTTAGCTCTAAACAGAGATAACTTAAATATTATTCATTTTAATGCACAGAGCATTGTGCCAGGAGCGAATTCCTATAAAATTGATGAAATGAGATATATATTCTCAGAGAAATACTTTGATATTATTGCGATATCTGAATCGTGGTTGAAAGATTGCATACCTGATGAACTAGTAAATATCGAGGGTTATAAATTATACAGAATGGACAGGTTAAGTGGGCGTGGTGGAGGAGTATGTATGTACGTTAGGAGTACTCTATGCTCAAGAGTTGTTTATGAATTAAAGAAAGACATGATTTCAGAAGGTTTATTTGTAGAAGTGGATAGTGTCGGTCTGCGTAAAGTGATTGTGGGTGTGCTTTACCTCCCATACGGTAACTTGAAAAGCTGTGAACCTATCATTGGCGAAATCTATTCTAAGTTCGACAATGTAATTCTGACAGGGGATTTTAACATAAATCTTGATATTGTACACAACTCTTTGCCAACGCATTTCAGCGTTCATAGTGAGCGATGTTCAATTATAGATTACTTCATGGTAAGTGATATAAATTCTGTAGATCGTAAAGGACAATTTCACTTCCCAGCGCTTAATTCTCATCATGCTGCAATATACATATCGTACAAATTAAACAAACTCGAATCGGAGAGCAATTTTACATTCCGCGATTAGTCCAAGTTAAACATTAATGCGTGTATCCGGGATTTGGAAAGCTGTAATTTTGACAGAATGTATAACTCCAATAACCCTGATACTCAAATTGAAATCTTTAATGAAAATATCCTGTATGTTTTCAATAACAATGTCCCTTTAAAAACAGCACGGAAGAAATCTTTCTCCGATTGGATTAAAAACGCTAGTATTAAGTCGGCAAGAGAGATGCGACTTTGCATATGCCGCATATGTTGAAAATAGAACCACTGAAAACTGGAAAACCTTTTGTAAACATAGAAATCGACTAAAAAGGATAATGCACAGAGAAAGAAAGAAACATTTTTGTAACATATTCTCTGTATCTTCTTCAAAGGAAATGTGGTCAGAGCTCCGTAATCT
This sequence comes from Musca autumnalis, assembly GCF_047663935.1. Classification (NCBI taxonomy): domain Eukaryota; kingdom Metazoa; phylum Arthropoda; class Insecta; order Diptera; family Muscidae; genus Musca; species Musca autumnalis. Next base: position 24,473,079 of record NW_027411644.1, on the reverse strand, counting down.
CGGGCTGTCGAGCAGTCATAATGTGGGGTGTGGTGTGGATGTCAACTCTTGCAATGACTTTTTTACATTACCTCAGCTGGATAATGCACCTCATATTGAGTATGATATGATTGCTGATTATGATGCCTTTCATCTTAGAAATACAGATGTAGAGGAGATCTGGTTGTCGTTGTCCAAAATAAAAACTAATGCTGTTGGATGTGATGAAATCCCTCTGAAGTTCATAAAACTTATCTTTTCTTTAATTTCTAGACACATAGTTCATATTTTTAATACCATACTTATGACGTCGACATTTCCTGTGGCTTGGAAATGTGCTAAAGTTATCATTATAGCTAAAATTAAAAATCCAAATTCCTGCTCTGATTTTCGTCCAATAAGCATTCTTCCTGGCTTGTCTAAAGTGTTTGAAATAATTGTAAGCAATCAACTATTGAATTATTTGCAGGAAAGAAACCTGCTGTCAACATATCTGGGTTTAGGAAAGGGCATAGCACCACCACTTTGATGATCGGTTTGACAGACTCTATAAGGAGACATCTGGATGAAAAACATATAGTCGCATTGATTAGCTTGGACTTTAGCCGTGCGTTTGATTCGATATGTCACGAAGTGTTACTTAATAAGTTAATCCAATTCTTCAAATTCTCTTTACCTTCTTGTAACCTGTTTAAATCCTTTATTTGTGGTAGGTCCCAGTTTGTTGAAGTTAAAGATAAGAGATCTTTAATCCGTGAAATATATAGGGGTATAGCCCAGGGGTCGATACTAGGGCCTCTACTATTTTCATTATATATGAATGACCTGTTTGATAACTTAGCATTCATGAAAGGTCATCTATATGCGGAAGATCTGCAGATTTTCTCGTATTGTACTATGGATGGTGTTAACCAATTTCGTGTCGATGTGGATGATGAATTAAATCGATTAAATGGTTGGTGTATTCGAAACTTTATTTCCATTAATACATCAAAATCTAAAACACTGCTATTTAATTCGAATAATAACAATGATTTGTATTTTACCTTGGGAGGATTTGTAATGATAATGTCCAATAAATTAAGATTTTAGGTTTTTATATTGACTCCAACTTAAAATTTGACCACCATGTAAACATCCTAGCATCAAAGTTGTCCTTTCTGTTACGGCGAGTGTACTCGGCTGGACCATTCCCCCGTGATGTAAGAGAGAAGATTGGTATGACCTTACTGATGCCGCATTTGACCTATGGGCTTGAGCTCATTTCCGGTGCTTCATTAGGTACTTTAGATCGTCTTGAACTTTGCATTAATCGAATCGTGAGATATGTATATAATTTAATGTATTATGAGCATGTTTCTTCTTATGTCTCACAATTTTTAGGCTGTTCATTCAGTCGTTTCATGGACCTAAGAGTTTTGCAATTACTGTTTAAGGTTATGAAATTTGGGCGCCCCTCTTATTTATATTCATCTTTTGTGTTCGTTAATTCTGTTAGAACATCAGCCTTAGTTGTACCGATACATCAAGCAGTAGTAATGCAACGTCCTTTCCAATAAGAGCTACGCGCTTGTGGAATTCTAAAATTCCTTATAGTGAACGAAATTTTTCTATGTCCTGCAATAATTTTAAAGCAATGTGCATGTCCTGTTTTTAAAATGAATATTATTTAAATGAGAATTTCCTTGTCAATGACATAAATATGTATATTTTTTCTGCCCATGTTAGTTTTGGTGCAGTACTATCCATATTCGTGTTAAAAAAACAAAAAAAATAAATAAATAAAATAGTTAAATGATATGTTGTATAGTTTTTTAAGACATTAATTTTATATAGCGTCATTTTTATATAATACTTTGTAATCGTGTTGGCCTTAATCGGCTTTTGATTATATAATGGTAAATAAATGAAATGAAATGAAATGAAATATGATATTCTAATGTTCCAATAATTTATTTTAATTTGGGTGCTGGGAGGGTTAGGACTAACACTACTAATAAACCATCATCATCTGTGGTAAATCTTCTTTTATATTCATCATTTTCTTCCCCTTTCTAAAGTGCTACAGAATTGCTATTGGTAACTTTTTTATTTAAGTCTCACCACTCTTATCCACCAGCTACGAGCTCTATCGTCGGCAGAACTCTTGAAGTATCTTAAATTATTCTAGTTCATTAGTTTGTAATTTGTTTTCCCAACCAAGAAGCTATTCCGATATACCATGCTCCGTTACGAAAACTATTCAAGGAATTAAAAAAGTTTCGAAGCATTTTTCTTTCTTTGCAAAGAAGAAAACTTTAAATTTATACCTCTTAAAGTGGGAGATATGGAGCATTTCTTCTACCACCAACAAATTAAGGTTATTTATTTGGGAGGTATACAAAATAGTTGTAAAAACTTTAACGTAAATAAGAAGAGTTTAAGGATAATAAATTTCAAAAATTTACTGCAATACTTACGCAGCACATCTCTATATAATATTGAACAAATCTGCAGCATTAGGGTTTCATAAAACTTACCTGAAAAAAAGGAAAATTAGCGACACATTAAAATATATATAATACAGATTTCAATAAATTAATCAGTATATCATCTCGAAACCCTCTCAAAATATTGGCACAATCAAAACTCCCTCCATAAAAAAGCATTTCACTCAACAACCGCACCTTAAATTGTGTGCCTTAATCCTCTTGTGTCCTGCTGCAGGATAAAAAAACATACAATTTGCTTTCCTGCCAACTGCAGTACCTCATCTCAGTGGCAACAACTACAAAAAACAACAACAATGTTCTTCCAACATGCCCGCTTGCAGTTATGTGTCAACAATTTTACTACAAAAACTGAAACAATTTACTTAATGGCCAAGGACAAGGACAGGAAGGACAGTCACAAAATGCCTCTCTCAGTCAGCCAGGCAGACATTCTGCCGGCCAAGTTAGCCCTCGGGCAAGAACAAATACCACCTGACCATTGCTTACCCATTGTTCATAAATAAATGAAAAAAGGGTGTGGAAAAAATGAAGCTGCCACACTGCCTTCTACTTCTTCCCATAAATGAAGATCAAATGAGCCTTTAATACGTTGATAATGAATTGAGGCCATAAGTAAGGTGACGATGCAGCTGCCCACAGAACGACGTTTTTGAGACAAGACAGAGGTCGACAAGACTTTAGTGAGAAACAACTTAACTAATTGGGTGTTTTTGTAGTTATCATGAGCTTTTGAAATAGAATTACAAAAAAAAAGTAATCGCATACATTATAATTTTTGTAAAGATTATGTTAAATGACCGTGGACATGAAATGCAATATCGGCCATACTGGCGTATACGTTGTGACAATATTAATACGCCACATGCATAACGCCACGAAAATTATATGTAAATGCTGATAGCTTTCTGCCCAATTGGCCCTTTTAAAATTAATCCGTACAAAAACAAATTTATGTTTAAATCCCCAGAAAACCTCTTATGTATCCTCAGGATGTTTCTAATGGGATGCTATTTATATAGAAGAACTCTTCACTTGGTCTTCCGAACAGAAAATACCTCTTTAGGGGGTCTTTAGGGGCATGCTAAATATAAAAGGCCTATTCAAGGGGAGTTCAAATATAAAATGCTTCTTCGAGGGGTCTTCTAACTACAGAGGGCATCTCTCTAAATAAAGAAGACATCTTACGGTGGTCTTATAAATATAGAATATGGAATACCTCTTCCGGTTTTTTTTTTTTTTTTTAATAGAAGACGTCTTCACGGCTTTTAAGAATATAGAAGACCATTTAAAGTGGTTTTCTGAATAAACAAGAGGACATCAGTGGTTCGTCTAAAAATAGATGACTTCTTCTTAATATACAAGACATCTTCGGGTTATCTTAATATAGAAGACCTATTCAGGGGTTTTTTTAATATATAAGACATGGCCATCTAAGTATGGATGACCTCTTAAAGTGGGTGGTCTTCTAAATTGCGAAGGCCTCTGTAGGGCTCTTAGGGGTCTTTTAATATAGAATACTTCCTCAATTATAAAGTACATCTTACGCGGATTTTCCAAATATAGAGGAACCCTTCAGGAGGTCATCAAAATATAGGAGAGTTTTTCAGGTGGACCTTAGAATATAGAAGAAGAAACAGAAGTCCTCTTCAGGGGTATTTTGAATTTAGAAGACCACTCCAGGGATTATTTTGAATTTATGTATATATAGAAGACCTCTTCTGGAGGTGTTTTCAATACAGAAGACCTCTTCAGGAGGTCTTTTGAATATAGAATACCTCTTTATGTGGTCTTCAGGGGATCTTGTAAATATAGAAGACGTCGTTAGGAGGTCTTCTAGATATACAATATCTCTTCAGTTTGTATTCTAGATATACAAAACCTCTTCAGAGGGTCTTCTGGATATACAACACCTCTCAGGGGGTCTCCTAGATATACAAGATCCCTCCAGGGGGTCTTTTGAATATAGAAGACCCATTAATGGGGACTTCCGAATATAGAAGAGTTTTTAGGGGGTCTTCTGAATATGGAAGACCTCTTCAGGAGGTCTTTTATATATTTAATATAAATGACCTCTTCAGGGGGTCTTCTGAATCTAGAAGATCTCTTTAGAGGGTCTTCTAAATATAGAAGACCTGTCATTGGGTGTTTGGGTGCCACCGTGGTGCAATGGTATGCACGCCCGCCTTGCACGCAGAAGGTCGGGGGTTTGATTCCTCGGCCAAGCAACATCAAACATTTTTCAACGGTGGCAAAATACCCCTCAGTAATGTTGGCGACATTTCCTGAGTATTTCAGCCTTGAAAAACTTCTCCACAAGTGGTGTCTTAAGACACGCCGTTCGGACTCGGCGATAAATAGTAGGTCCTATATCATTGAGCTAAATATGAATCGGGGTGCACTCATTGATATGAGAGAAGTCTCCCTTGTCCCGTATGGGATGTTGTGGAACAATGTTTTTTTTTGTCATTGGGTGTTTTGAATATAAAAGATTTCTTCAGTTGACCTTCTAATTATAGAAGACCTCTCCAGATCCTCTTTTAAATATAAAAGATTTCTTCAGGGATTTATTGGTATATAGAATACACCTACTGATGCTCTTTTTAATAAAGAAGGCCTTCTCATGGGTATTTTGAATATTGAATAACTCTTCAGTGGATCGTTTGAATATGGATGATCTCTCCAGGGGCTGGTTGAGACATAGATGACCTCTTCAGCGCGTCTTCCAAATAGAGAAGAACTCTTCAAGGTGGAGTTCTAAGTATAGAAGGACTCTTCACGTAGTCTTCTATTTATATAATACCTCTACAGGGGGACTTCTAAATATAGAAGACTTCTTCAGGGTTTCGTTTGTATATCGAAAACCTCTCCAGAATATAGAAGACTTCTTCAAAGGGGTTTCTTCCCCTTAAAACCCTCTCGAGGGTCACCTTTCCATAAAAGACCTGTTAAGAGTTTTCTTTTCATAGCTGACCTCTATAGAGGAAGCCCTTACTATTGCTCCTTATATTGGGTAACAGATTCTTGCATCTGCAAAAGCTTTGGGTCTTTTTGCAAATTGAAACAATTATTTTGAAATTATCAGTCACACACCATCAGCCAACATTCCCAAAGCCAATACTCGATGACAGTTTTAATGCCCATTTTCTGACTCTTGTTCCTTCTCGCTTCCCTCTCTTCTGTTTGTTGGCTAACAGTAGAAACGATGGCAAGGAATGTGCATGCTGAGGTAGAAAAACTTGCATTTGCATGAATATGCAGATAACTAGCCTTGTAGACAAACATATACAAAAAACACATACAAAATACGTATGCAATGTTTAAATCCAATGGTATTTTGTTGAATTAATGGATGGCAATGTTGAAACAGAAAAACACACACACTCACACATATAGAAATATTTCCATTGGTGCATATTAATGACGGCGGCATATTATTGGCGTTCAAATAATTTTTTTATTATTTAGCTTTTGACCTAGTCCATAAACTCTATCCCAAGGCGTATTCGTAATGTCCGTAGATATACGCTCCCCCTATAAGGGGACTTTCAACCTGATTCATTAAGCGAAAGTTCGTTGTTAGCTAGTGTCCTGATCATTGGTACTAACGAAAGCTCCTAATATTAGAGCAAATGATCCTAACGTTTGTATACCTCCATAAAATTTTCATTGGCATTGTTAAAATACCAGCATGGACGACGATTGGGATTAAAATATGTAACTTATTTGGTGCAACATTCCAATGTTCAGATTATTCAATCTGCATTCCATATGCATCATACAGCAAGAGAAAAAGAGAGAGGCGGAGTCAGCGGCAAAGGCAATAGAAATAACTGCATATTTGCCTGCCAGTTTTTTTCTATTTCAAATAAAAACACAATTTATTTAAACAACTATTGTTTATCAATAAGCAATTGATAGCAACGCTAATACCCTGATTAGGACACAAACACTTGCACAGCAACATGGGGATAAGTATTTACTGAGCTATGTAGGATCGAGGTTTACAATTAAATGACAACAATTCGGGCAAATCAAGTTGAAATCCGTGTGCGTGTGTGTAAGCACGATGTAGACTTGTAAACATTGATGTTTCTCTAAATTTGCTGTTGTTATTGCTGCTCTCCAATGTAAATATTTATTTTGCCGTTTGACTAGTTAGCCGGACCACTCACTACGAACATTTACTTCCACTCGCATACTCAATCACATTCAACTCACATTCATATTCAAGTATTTGCATTTGCAAATTCATTATTTGTTGTCATCATTGTTGCTGTTGTTGTTATTTACATAGTCCTTTTCTCGTATATTTGTTTGTCCATTGTGCAGCTTTTGTTGGCTAAGCTTTTGTAATTAAATTCAATCAAAAATAATGCACTCTTAGATAAACAATAGAAGACATCTTGTCGGTTTTCTTTTCAAAGGAGACCTTTTGAGGGCCTTCTTTCCATAGAAGGCATTTCGCTGTTTTTTTTTTTCAGATAATACCTCTTTAGGTTCTTTTATCCATAGAAAATCTCTTGAGGATCTTCTTTCCATAGAAGGCCACTTGACTGTCTTGAACTTCTTTTCAAAGAAGACCTTTTGGGTGTCTTCTTTCCATAGGAGATCATTTACTGGTCTTATTTCCAGAGAATAGCTCTTGGTGGATTTTCCCATAGAAGTTACCTTACTAAGGTTATTTTTATAGAAGACCTTTTGCTGATCTTTTTTCCACTTAATAACTCTCAAGGCTCTACTATCCATAGAAAACCGTTTGCTGGACTTCTTGTGAAATAAAGATTGGCCCTGAACAACTCCTTATGAAATCTAGATTATGAAGCTCAGGTTGGTTAAGAAAATATTAGAATGAAATCCTTTTGCTTTTGAAGTTTAGATTGGCATTGGAAAACTCTTATGAAATTGAGGCTTTATAAGCCTCAGGTTACCTGATAAAATTTTCTAACGAAATCCACGCTTAGATTGGTCTTAAAAAACTTATTATTACTACTTATAAAACAATCCAGCCTAATGAAGCTCAGGTTGGCTGAGAAAGTATTCTATAGATATTGAAAATTATTATTGAAATCCAGGCTTACGAAGCTCAGGCTGATTGAGAAAATATTTTCCAGAAATTAAAGCTTAGATTGTCTTTGGACAAATTCTTATGAAATCCGGGCTTATAAAGCTCAAGTTGGCTGATAAAATATTCTAACGGAATCCACTCTTACGAATCTTAGATTGGCTTTGATCAAATTCTTATGAAAGCCAGGCTTCTGAAGCTCAAGTTGGCTGATAAAATATTCTAATGGAATACACGCCTATGAAGGTTAGATTGGCTTTGAACAATTCAGGCATATTCAACTCAGCTTGGCTGAAAAAATATTCTCTAGAAACTCACGCTTATGAAGGTCAGGTTGGCTGAGAAATTGTTTTTTAGAAATCCACGCTTATGAAGGTCAGGTTGGCTGAGAAATTATTCTTTAGAAATCCACGCTTATGAAGGTCAGGTTGGCTGAGAAATTATTCTTTAGAAATCCTCGCTTATGAAGGTCAGGTTGGCTGAGAAATTATTCTTTAGAAATCCACGCTTATGAAGGTCAGGTTGGCTGAGAAATTATTGTTTAGAAATCCACGCTTATGAAGGTCAGGTTGGCTGAAAAATTATTCTTTAGAAATCCACGCTTATGAAGGCCAGGTTGGCTGAGAAATTATTCTTTAGAAATCCACGCTTATGAAGGTCAGGTTGGCTGAGAAATTGTTTTTTAGAAATCCACGCTTATGAAGGTTAGGTTGGCTGAGAAATTATTCTTTAGAAATACACGTTTATGAAGCTGGGGAATTATTCTTTAGAAATCTACGATTATGAAGGTCAGCTCTTATGAAGGTCAGGTTGGCTAAGAAATTATTATGTTTCTTTAGAAATCTATGCTTAAGAAGATCAGGTTGACTGAGAAAAAATTCGAAAGAAATCCCTGCTTATATAGTTCAAGTTGGCTAAGAAAATATTCTTTAGTAATCCGCACTTATGAAGCTCAGGTTGGCTGACAAAATATTTTCTAGAAACTAACGCTTATGAAGCTCTGGTTGGCTGAGAAATTATTCCTTAGAAATCTACGCTTATGAAGCTCAGGATGGCTGACAAATCATTCTTTAGAAATCCACGCTTATGAAACTCAGGTTGGCTGACAAAATACTCTCTAGAAACCCAGGCTTATGAAGTTCAGGTTGGCTGACAAAATATTCTTTAGAAACTCACGCTTATGAAGCTCAGATTGGCTAAGAAATTATTCTTTAGAAATCCACGCTTATGAAGCTCAGGTTGGCTGAGAAATTATTCTTTAGAAATCCACGCTTATGAAGCTCAGGTTGGCTGAGAAAATATTCAAACGAAATCTCTGCTTATGAAGCTCAGGTTGGCTGAGAAATTATTCTTTAGAAATCCACGCTTATGAAGCTCAGGTTGGCTGAGAAATTATTCTTTAGAAATCTCTGCTTATGAAGCTCAGGTTGGCTGAGAAATTATTCTTTAGAAATCCACGCTTATGAAGCTCAGGTTGGCTGAGAAATTATTCTTTAGAAATCCACGCTTATGAAGCTCAGGTTGGCTGAGAAATTATTCTTTAGAAATCCACGCTTATGAAGCTCAGGTTGGCTGAGAAATTATTCTTTAGAAATCCACGCGTATGAAGCTTAGGTTGGCTGAGAAAATATTTTTAAAGAAATCCACGCCTATGAAGCTCAGGTTGGCTGAGAAATTTTTCTTTAGAAATTCACGCTTATGAAGCTTTGGTTGGCTGAGAACATATTTTGAAAGAAATCCACGCCTATGAAGCTCAGTTTGGCTGAGAAAATATTTTTAGAAAATTCATTCCTATATAGCTTGAAACTTTTTTTTAAGAAATCTGAAAGACTCGAAGGCTAAAGTTGGCCTAGAAGTTATTCTTACAAATCCACGCTCAAAAGTTTCGTACTGGCTTTTTAAATACTGTTAAACAATCCACATTTACAGAGCTCAGACCGGTTGTTGAACTTTTTCCAATCGAGCCCCCGAAGAATAAAACATGTTATCCTCATACTAGGTTAGTTCCTTAAAATTATTTGGAAAATAAAACGATATCATTATCCTGGTAAATCGCTTCGCAAGACTTTTCCCATTTATCTTTTCCAACATTGCATTAATTTGAGAAAATCAAAGTTTTTCTCAAGAAATAATGGCAGAAAAAATAACTTTTCCCAACTAACCTGATTTATTGAGGAATCAAAAACATAGCTACCCACCCTACCAACCGAAAATTCTCTCACGCAACTTTTCATACCACTTGATCATCTAACTAAACGCCAGCAAATGAAGCCAGCCCCCACCCAGCCGCCATAAATCATGTTTTGTAGTTTTTAAAAAAAGTAAGCAGGAGAGAAGATGGATAAGGAAAATGGAGAAAATACAAAATACATCAATGTTGTAGTCTATGAGGTAAAGTGGAGTGAAGTCTGTCGAGGACATATGGAAAACTAACAAAAAAAGAACAATAGAGAACACACAAAAGATGTGACAAAACATCTCATTAAGAATTCATTATTTGAAAAAGTCTCCTGCATTGGATATGGCGGGGATGACGACTATAACAATGATGATGATAAAGGCAATGTGTAATGTGTCATTGATGACGTGATGACATGCCAGTCACTCATTTACAACAGAATTCAGAACGAACACAAAAAGACCTAATGGGTGTTGTTTTTTGGTCCCGACAACAATAATCCAAATGCCAGGATAGCTTGTCTAGACCAGAGAATGAAATTTGAAAAAAAAACAACAAGTGAACAAAAAACTGTAACTTAAAACAGATATAACTCAACTTGACACTTCAATTTCCCTGCTAAAAAAGAAGAAAACAGCAACGCATTCTAAAAAGGAAAACTGTTGAGCCAGAATCTCCTCCCATTGGAAGGACTCCTTATACACGTCTGTGTGCTAAGCAGCTCCAGTTACTTGCCATTATATTGTTCATCCCAACAGAAAAAAGAAATCTTTTGAATTGAAATAAACAAATTTGGCAGATGTTGCTTGCCTTGTTTACTTTTTTCTCGACGTATCACAGCTCTGTCGTCCTGGTATGATCTCTCAGGAACACGTATCCTTCATGGCTTTATGCCTGAATGCCCGGCTGGTTTGAGTTCATGTGGCTTGTTTTTTGAGTGATTAATATTATAGCGTGACAGTTAAAAGAACAGGTGGATTCAGCAAATTGTTTTCGGTTTTTTTTCTGGCTACAAATTTGGCAGGCATACAAATTGACTACAGGTAGAAATTTCAAAGAAAAGAGACAAAGAAGCATTTGGAAATACAAAATTAGGGATTTCAAAATAAATCCATTTGCAATTAATTTTTTATCCAAAGTTAAAGTAGGTATAAATGGACTGTGGAGATCCTAAGCTATGCCAACATGAGCTTGGGTTTATTGAATTTGTCAAGACCAATCTAAGCTTCAAAAGCCTGCATTTTTTAAAAATATTTTCTAAGTCAACATGAAGGTCAAGCGTAAAAATATTTTCGAGGCCAATCTAAGCTTCACAGGCGTGGATTTCTTATAAATATTTTCTAGGCCAATCTAAGCGTCACAAGCGTGGATTTCTTAAAAACATTTCCTTGTCAAGCTAAGCTTCATAAGGATTTCTTAAGAATATTTCCTACACCAAGTTGATCTTCATAAACCTGGATTTTCTTAGGCAACCTCAGCTTCATAAGCGTGGATTTTTGAAGAATATTTTCTTAGGCAACCTGAGCTTCATAAGCGTGGATTTTTAAAGAATATTTTCTTAGGCAACCTCACCTTCATAAGCGTGGATTTTTAAAGAATATTTTCTTAGGCAACCTCACCTTCATAAGCGTGGATTTTTAGAGAATAATATCTTAGGCAACCTCAGCTTCATAAGCGTGGATTTTTAAAGAATATTTTCTTAGGTAACCTCAGCTTCATAAGCGTGGATTTTTAAAGAATATTTTCTTAGGCAACCTCAGCTTCATAAGCGTGGATTTTTAAAGAATATTTTCTTAGACAACCTCAGCTTCATAAGCGTGGATTTTTAAAGAATATTTTCTTAGGCAACCTCAGCTTCATAAGCGTGGATTTTTAAAGAATATTTTCTTAGGCAACCTCAGCTTCATAAGCGTGGATTTTTAAAGAATATTTTCTTAGGCAACCTCAGCTTCATAAGCGTGGATTTTTAAAGAATATTTTCTTAGGCAACCTCAGCTTCATAAGCGTGGATTTTTAAAGAATATTTTCTTAGGCAACCTCAGCTTCATAAGCGCGGATTTTTAAAGAATATTTTCTTAGGCAACATCAGCTTCATAATCGTGGATTTTTAAAGAATATTTTCTTAGGCAACATCAGCTTCATAAGCGTGGATTTTTAAAGAATATTTTCTTAGGCAACATCAGCTTCATAAGCGTGGATTTTTAAAGAATATTTTCTTAGGCAACCTCAGCTTCATAAGCGTGGATTTTTAAAGAATATTTTCTTAGGCAACCTCAGCTTCATAAGCGTGGATTTTTAAAGAATATTTTCTTAGGCAACCTCAGCTTCATAAGCGCGGATTTTTAAAGAATATTTTCTTAGGCAACATCAGCTTCATAATCGTGGATTTTTAAAGAATATTTTCTTAGGCAACATCAGCTTCATAAGCGTGGATTTTTAAAGAATATTTTCTTAGGCAACATCAGCTTCATAAGCGTGGATTTTTAAAGAATATTTTCTTAGGCAACCTCAGCTTCATAAGCGTGGATTTTTAAAGAATATTTTCTTAGGCAACATCAGCTTCATAAGCGTGGATTTTTAAAGAATATTTTCTTAGGCAACCTCAGCTTCATAAGCGTGGATTTTTAAAGAATATTTTCTTAGGCAACATCAGCTTCATAAGCGTGGATTTTTAAAGAATATTTTCTTAGGCAACCTCAGCTTCATAAGCGTGGATTTTTAAAGAATATTTTCTTAGGCAACATCAGCTTCATAAGCGTGGATTTTTAAAGAATATTTTCTTAGGCAACCTCAGCTTCATAAGCGTGGATTTTTAAAGAATATTTTCTTAGGCAACTTAGGCAATATTTTCTTAGGTAATTTGAACTTCATAAGCGTGGATTTTTAAGAAATATTTTCTTAGCAAACTTAGCTTCATAAGCGTGGAATTCTTGAAAATATTTTCTTAGCAAACTCAGCTTCATAAACGTGGAATTCTTGAAAATATTTTCTTAGCAAACTCAGCTTCATAAACGTGGAATTCTTGAAAATATTTTCGTGGCCAACCAAAGCTTAATAAGCGCGGATTTTTGAAGAATATTTTCTTACGCAGCCTAAGCTTCAACAGCGTGGAATTCTTAAAAATATTTCGAGGCCAACCAAAGCTTAATAAGCGTGAATTGTTGAAGAATATTTTCTTACGCAGCCTAAGCTTCATCAGCGTGGATTTTTGAAAATATGTTTTTTTTTGAATATTTTTTTAGGCTACCTGAGCTTCACAAGCGTGGATATCTTAAGAACATTTCCTAGGTCGAGCTGAGCTTCCTAAGCCTGGATTTCTTAAGAATATTTCCTACAACAAAATGACCTTCATAAACCTGGATTTTCTTAGGCAACCTGAGTTTCATAAGCGTGGATTTTTGAAGAATATTTTCTTAGGCAAATTGAGCTTCATAAGCGTGGATTTTTGAAGAATATTTTCTTAGGCAAATTGAGCTTCATAAGCGTGGATTTTTGAAAAATATTTTTTTAGACAACCTGAGCTTCATAAGCGTGGATTTTTGAAAAATATTTTTTTAGACAACCTGAGCTTCATAAGCGTGGATTTTTTAAGAATATTTTCTTAGGCAACCTGAGCTTCATAAGCGTGGATTTTTAAAAAATATTTCTTAGGCAATCTGAGCTTCATAAGCGTGGGTTTTTAAAGAATATTTTCTTAGGCAACCTGAGCGTCATAAGCGTGGATTTTTAAAAAATATTTTCTTAGGCAATCTGAGCTTCATAACGTGGGTTTTTAAAGAATATTTTCTTAGGCAACCTCAGCTTCATAAGCGTGGAATTCTTGAAAATATTTTCGTAGGCAACCTCAGATTCACAAGTTTGGAATTCATGAAAATATTTTCGAGGCCAATCAAAGCTTCATAAGCGTGGATAGTTGAAGAATATTTTCTTAAGCAGCCCAAGCTTCATCAGCGTGGATTTTTGAAGAATATTTTTTAAGCAGTCTGAGTTTATAAGCGTGGATTTTTGTAGAATATTACCTTAGGCAACATGAACTTCATATGCGTGGGTTGTTGAAGAATATTTTCTTATGCAATATGAGCTTCATTGGCGTGGATTTCTTAAAGAAATTTTCAACTTCCAACTGAAGATTTTTTAAGAATATTTTCTTAGCCACCTGAGCTTCATAAGCGTGAATTTTTGAAGAAATTTTCTTAGGCAGGCTGAGCTTCATAAGCGTGGATCTTGGCAACCTGAACTTAATAAGCCTGTATTTCTTAAGAATATTTCATACGCCAAGTCGAGCTTCATAAGCCTCAATTTCTTCAAAATATTTTCTGGGCCAAGTTGAACATCCTAAGTTTGGATTTCTTAAGAATATTTCCTACACCAAGTTGAGTGTTCTTAACCTGGATTTTTAAGAATATTTTCGACACAAAGTTGAGCCTCCTAAACCTGGATTTCTTAAGAATATTTCCTAGGCCAAGTTAAGCTGCATAAACCTGGATTTTTAATGAAAATTTTCAAGGCGAACCCAAACTCATACGCCTGTATCTTTGACTAATATTTTCAAGGTCATTCTTAGTTTCATTAGGCTATATTCCTTATTCATCGCCCAAGTTGAACTTCGTCAGCCTGGCTTTCTCATTGTGTCCTTATTTGATTCTAACATTATGGTCTTTCCCTAAATTCTGTCTTTTACTAGTCCTCTTCTCCATCACCTTTAACAGATTCCAGGTGATCTAAGTTCTAACAAAAATACCTTTCCTTAAGGTGAATTGAGTGAAGTAAAAAACTGCTAAAAAAGAAGGAGATACCTATTGAATTACACCCTTAAGCAGAGTAAATAAAAACACTTTTATGAAAAGCTCTTTTCGCATGGCCAGTTTCCTTGAAGTGTAGAGCACATTTAGAAGGTTTTTCTCACTTTCCGTTTGGCCTCGGATTCGTATTTGCAAAAAGTACTTCCGTACCTGAAAAATTGAGACGATGAAATGAAAAAATAGCATTTTAATGGTTAACATGAATTGATGCTGCAGTCAGCAGCAACAAAAGAGAGAAAGGGCAAAGGACAAAAAAGAGAAACGTAGGCATCTTGTTAAGGTATAATGACCAACAAATGAATGAATGAACAAACGGAAGAATTCCCAAAAGTATTTTAATTGCACTTCACAGTAAAAAAATAAATACAACAAACAAATAAATAATAAACAAATAATGACAACAAATAGGATTCCGAATGGGGGAAAAAAGTAATGAATTCTAATAGTAAATAAATTCTCATTAAAATACAAGTCAAGGGTGGTTGGAATCTGCAATGGACATGTAAAAAGGGTCAGGTATGAGGTACCTGGGATATAAGAGAGGGTATTTTATGAATATTTTTGCGCAAATCTGAGCTTCGTAAGCGTGAATTTTAACAATATTTGTAGGCCAACTTGAGCTTAAAATATTTTAAGTTTTTTTTAGTTTTAAGTTTTTATGGACTAAAATTAAAATAAAGTTCCGCATCCATCTACCATTACTTCGCTCATATATAGGAACGGACACACCGCCATTACATAATAAATATTTTTATTTTAAATTAAATATTACAAACTTTGGGAACGACACTATAACATGTTTTACCCTTTATATAACCAACCCCCTACGGGCCATCAAATCTTGTAAAAATTCATTAAAGTTCCAACCCATTTCTTCATGGAAATTTTTTACAAATGTTATTTTATATTTGGCCTCTTGACTGACTTATCGTTGTTTGTTCTTTTTATATTTTATGAGTGGTTTTGTGGATGTATGTGTGTGACACATACACACATATGCTTAAGTTGATGCTCTTTTCCCAAATGTGTATGACTTCGAGTGCCATTAGTTTTTTCTTGTTTTTTTAACCCTCACTGCCACTGCACTTCGCCAAGCTCGAATGTGCCAACTTTTGAAGGGTACACTGACATTACAAATCCCATTTGTTCGACAACTATAACAATGACACATATGTACATATGTTAAGCAACCGAGAAAGCAGGCAAACGGATGGATGGCTGGATGGATAGATGGTTGTTTTATTAAATGAATTCTTAGATAATTTTTAAATTTTTGCGGGTTAATTACACTGGAATAGAAAAACATTGGGTAAATTAATTAAAGAGATGTTCAAAAAAATTTTAAGTCCAAACTGAGCTTCATTAGAGTGGATTTTTTTAATAATATTTTCAAGGTCAATTCGGGCTACATAAGCCTCGATTTCATACGAATTTTGTCAATGCCAATATGGACTTCATAAGCCTGGATTTCAAGCCTGAATTTCATAAGCATTTTTCATATGCGTGGGTTTATAAAAAGTTTTTTTTTCTCAGCCAACCCGTGCTTCATAAGCCTGGATTTCATATCAATTTCTTCAATACTAATCTAAGATTCATTAGCCTGAATTTCATAGGCATTTTTTCAAGACCAATCTAGACTTAAAGGCGTACAAATACGGGTTGCATGGCGCTTCACACAGAACTGGAAGGCCAAAGTTTCGTTGGAGCGAACAAGTGAAACTCGACAACAGAAAACTCTATATCCCAGATTGGGAAAATAAAGCAACAAACAGAGAGGAATGAAGATCTTTTCTTAGTTCGGCTTATGGAACAAATATTTTGTAAGCGGCCAGCTAAGTAAGGAAGTATCTAGGTTTCATAAGCATGGATTTCATAAGATTTTTTCAAGGCTAATCTAGGCTTAATATTCCTGGATTTCAAAGAAGTTTTTAAAGGTCAATCTAGGATTTATAAGTATGGGTTTCATAACAAATTTTTAAGGCAAATTTAGGCTTCATAAGACAGGATTTCATACGATTTTTTCAAGGCTAATCTAGGCTTAATATTCCTGGATTTTAAAGAAGTTTTTCAAGGCAAACCTAGGATTCATAAGTATAGGTTTCATAAGAAATTTTTAAGGCAAATTTAGGCTTCATAAGCGTGGTTTTCCTGGTTTTTCAAGGTCAATCTAGGATTTATAAGTTTGAGTTTCATAAGAATTTTTTAAGGCAAATTTAGGCTGTATAATCGTGTGTTTCTAAAGAATACTTTTGCAGCTAACATTAGCTTCATAAGCCAGAACCTCATAAGAATATTTCAAGGCCAATCTAGGCTTTAAAAGCCTGTATTTAATAAGAACTTTTCAAGCCCAACATAACTTCATAAGCCGAGATTTCATAAGAATTTTTCAAGGTCAATCTAGTTGCCATAACCCTGAATTTCATAAGAAGTTTTTCAAGCACAATCAAGGCTTCATAAGCCTGGATTTCATAAGAATTTTTTTCAAGGCCAAGATTGCATAAAATTTTAAGGCAAATTTATTCTTCATAAGCGTTGGTTTCTAAAGAACATTTTCTTAGGCAATCCAAGTTTCACATGCGTGGATTTCTTAAGAATGAGTATTATAAGTCAGGATTGCATTATTTTTCAAGGCCAATCTAAGCTTCATAAGCCTGAGTTTCTAAAGAACATTTTCACAGACAACCTGAGCTTCATAAATCTGGATTTCATAAGCATTTTCTAATGCCAAGCCAGGATTGATAATTTGTTCAAGGTCAATCTAGGCTTCATAAGCCTGGATTTTATAAGATTTTTCAGGACAATTCTATGCTTCATAAGCTTGGTTTTCTAAAGAATATTTTCTCAGCCAACCTGAGCTTCATAAGCATGGATTTCATAGGCAATTTTTAAAGGCCAATTTAGGATTCATAAGCGTGGGTTTCTAAAGAATATTTTCAAGGCCAATCTAAGTATCGTAAGCCTGGATTTCAGAAAACTCCATATCCCAGCTTGGAAAAATACAGCAACAAACAGAGTGAAATGAAGATCTTTTCTAAGTTCGGCTTATGGAAGAAATGTTCTGTAAAAGGCCAACTAAATAAGTAAGTATCTGACTTCATAACCCTTGATTTCATAAAAATTAGTTCAAGGACAACTAAGGTTCATAAGCCTGGACTTCTTAAAATTTTTTAAGGCAAATTTAGAATTTACGCTTAGGTTTCTAAAGAACATTTTGTAGGGCAATACAAGCTTCACATGCGTGGATTTCTAAAGAATATTTTCTCAGACAACCTGAATTTTATAAGCCTAGATTTAATTAGAATTTTTCAAGGCCGATCTAGGCTTCATAAGCCTGCGTTTCTAAAAAACATTTTCACAGGCAAACTGAGAGTCATAAATCTGAATTTCATAAGAATTTTTCAATGCGAATGTAGGCTTCATAAGCATGGATTTAATAAGATTTTGTTCAACGTCAATCTTGGCTCCATAAGCATCTTAAGCGTGATTTTCTAAAGAACATTTTCTCGCCCAACCTGAGCTCCTTAAGCATGGATTTCATAGGGAATTTTCCAAGGCCAATCTAGGCTGCATAAGCGTGAGTTTCTAAAGAATATATTCAAGGTCACTCAAGGTTTCATGGATTTCGTAAGAAGTTTGTTAAGGCCAGCGTGGCTTCAGAGCGACATAAGTCTGGAATAAATAAGAATATTTTCTTAGCCAACCTGAGCTTCATAAGCCTGGGTTTTATACGGTTTTTTTGTGATGGCTTCATAAATCTTAAAAATCTTTTCATAGCCAATCCGGCCACCATAAACTTGAATTTCTCCAAAACACTTTCAAAGCCAATCGAGGCACCATATGTGTGGATGGATTTTTTCAAAATATTTTTAAAGCCAAGTTTAACATGACATACCTTTAATGTAAGATTAGGGTGCATTCATTTCACAGTTAACTTTTTTAGTTGCACATCTTGAAAACGTTTCTGTAACCCCCTGTAAATAGCATTTTTCAAGGAATTCACCAAACTAACAAGTAAAAAATTATCAGTCGGCTTTGCCAACAGAGATATACCCTCAGCCTATGTGAATTGAAAATTTCATCTACGGCCAGATCGAACGTATTTAGGGTGTTTAGAGTATTTTGTGGCCTTTTTGGACATTTGAACTTGCCGACGAAAATGTAGATTAGCGTTAAAGTTCAAAAGTGAAGTGAAGTTGTGGACCGGTATTGCCTATCTTCGAACTGAAACTATGACAAAATATGACGAAGGCCAAATTTTGGACCAAATCGTGCCATAGGCCTTTTTTACACTTTTCGTGGTGTATTCTCAAGAAGTATGGACTTGCTTCTGAAAAAACGTCATAATTGAGGCAGCGTATGCAAGTTGCTTCAACAAAAATCAAAGTGATTCGAGAGCAGGTATTATAGTGAACTTATCCGAAATTTTGTGTGGGAAGTAGCAGAAGGAGTGAACAAATATAGTCCATATTCGAACCTGATCTATATCTGGTAGATATATAAGGATGTGTAAAGCATGGATCAACTTGGGCACCCCCTTTAAGAGTTATCAGCGAACATTATTTTTCGAAAATTTGTAAACTTTGGGGGGGTAGGTACCTGAAGGAGTGGACCGATATGGCTTATCTTCAAACTTTAACTATGTTTGGACCAGATATTACTTAGTTCAAATTTTGGACCAAATCGGTTGATCCGTTCGAGAGTTACCTTGCACTCCAACCTCTACACACGGTGTCATAGGGGTTTTTTGCAACTTTTAGTCTATTTTCTTAGGAAGTATTGACTTGCCCTTGATGAAACTTTTTACAACAAAAATCAAAGCGATGAGAGAGCAGGTCCTAAACTGAACTTTTCCGAAACTTTGTGTGGGAGGTACCCGAAGGAGTTGACCGACTGAGTTCATACTAGAACCTCATCTAAGTCGGGTAGAAATTTCATGATATGCAAAGTATGGACCAAATCGGTTACTCCCTTCAAGGGTTATCGTGCGCACAAATTTTCCGAACATTTTCGAACTTTTGTGGAGGAGGTGCCGGAAGGTGTGGACCGATACAATCAATCTTCGAACTTAAACTAAGTTTGGACAAAATATTACGAAAGCCAAATTTTGGACCAAATCGGTTCATCCGTTCGAGAGTTATCGGACGGACGGACATTGCTAAACTGACTCCAAATTGTCTGAAACGGATTTCGTCCAAACATACATGGGGTCTAAAACTATTATTTCGATTAGGCACATTTTGCCCGTATGAAAGTGTATATCAGCAAAAATGTCTAAAATCGTCTTTTCCATTTCAAAAAAAATTAAAAAAAAATTTTGATTCTACATCTATGATTTTTGGTACATAGATTAAGAAAAAAATCGTCATTCCAAATCTGTTTTCGTTACCAACTTTGATTGTTGCGCGCAAAAGATATGACCGTTTTAATTATGCTAATGAGAAAAAATTCTAAAAAAATCGCGGCTTAATATAGTAAGCTGTTATATCCAATTGTCGTTAACTGAACTCGCACCCTTTGAGAATATGCAAAAAAAATTCAAAAAGTTTCAATGGATTCGCGAAAAATTAAATTTGTTAAATAATTTCACGTATTTACAAACATATTTTTGAAACAATAGCGCTTATACTTACAAAAAAATATATAAAAAAATTATAGCAGCATCCAGACATTGTGAGGAATAAAATGAAACCTAAGTCGTGAAGTTTGGAGCTATAATATTCACGTTATTTGCAAAGATACAATGAAAATGTGACGAAAAAATAAAAATTATGTTATTCTAATTTTATTTTTTTATGGTTTTATAGGAAATGTTGAAGAAAAAATGATTGAGTTCTTCGTCATTTTCGTCCAAATTTCACGCAATAATGAAGATATTCCGTTGCAACAACTTTTTCACTTATAGTTTTCCTATTGGCGAATATTTTTAGAACATTATATTAAATCACAAGCAATTCCAATTGTGGCATAACATTAAAATAATGTTATATTGAATATTACAACATTTGAAACGCATAGAAACCGCGTAATAGTGGAAATCACAAGATGCGCATCCGATTTTCCAAAACAGCGGAGGGATTGACTCTCTTATTTGATATACACTTTGTGAAATTCCATTTGACGACCACGATGTAGCATCAGTTGTATGTTAGGGTGCAAAAAACAGTAAAATGCCCATAATTTCCACGAAGTACATTTGCATTTTATGCGCATCCGATTTCAATGATCACCATTAAAAAATACATCATCCTATGTCATTTCAATGCGATCCATCAAGAACCGTGGATGTAGCATCGCACTCAGTTTTTAGAAAAAATCTATTATATCTCCGGATTCGCGAACGTTTTTCAATATCTGTTTTCGCACATTTTAAATATGCGTTTCGCTCTATTTATCTAAGTAGGAATAACACATCTAAAACGCGTCTAAATACGCGATATTTTCAAAAATATTTTTTGCATATTTTCGAAATTTGAGGGGTATCATATCCGCCGATCTAGTGGATGGATTTAGACGCGCAATGGCTTGTTAGATTCAGAACGTAAAAAAACTAAATTCACGCGGGTTTCCACTGAAATCGAAAGGCATTTGTAAGTTTTGAATCCAAAAAACTGTTTTTTTTAAAAAAAATACGCACAAAAATTTCGACTTTAAACTGAGATTGTTGTGAACCTTTGAAAGCTACACGCACGAGTTATACATCAAAAAATGCGTAATCACGAGTACTACAATCTCATAATCAGTTTTTAAACGAGTACAGTTGCGCGTTCCGATTAGAGCAAAAATTCAAAAAACCCAATTTTTCAGTCTTCAAAATGTCAGCACCCGTTTGAGATTGATGCGGTGGTTATAGTAAAAAATCATACATTAAAAACTTCATCTCTGAAGTGTATTCTTTAACTTCTTCTTTGAACATTATACTCTACATTGTATTGTAAAGCCACTAATTGAAAATTGACTTAAAAAACTCGTTTCCTTCAACGATTTTTTTTCTATTTTTTTACATTAATATGACCACAGCTTCCGCTCAAATTATAATTTTAAGAAATCCATCGGTGAATCGTGCTAAAACAGTTCATTTTACCTAAATGCGTTCAAAAGTTATGGTATATTATAACAATTCGCGAGATACAATACCCCATATCTCAGTTTCAACAGAAGTAAATTTTCTACAAAAAGGCCGATATACTCTCGTTAGCATAAATGCTGAGGGTTTAAAACTTCAATTTTCATCATTTCAAATGAAAGCAAATCCAACTTTGGATTGAAAACAAAATGCTCCAGCTCTAGAATGATTTCTACTTAAAATGAAAGTGTTGATGCTCAAGTCTCTCCTCACACAACGACACATAACACATATGCAACTATCTGCTTTTAAAATGTAATGTGGCTGTCTGTCTGTCCGTCCGTCCGTTATAATGCACTTCACAAAGATATTTTAAGATTTATTGCCGACAATGTTAACCCAAATTTCCGTAATTCCACACTCCACCACAATGTGTGAGAAATTCAAGATTTATTTACATGGAAGTTAGAGGCGGGAAGTGGAATGCAATGTGGGGGAAGGGGTGAATGCCATACCATACCATGTTTTTGTTAACCCAAACTGGGCCACAAGCAAGACATTACTTTTAGCTAAAATTGAAAATGTGAAACACACACATGTCAAATCCTGCACACCCACTCCTTCATAATAATACTGATTGCTGGGTTACGTCTGTGTTAGTTTGTGTATGTGTTTGTTTGCCATTTTTATTAGCCCTGCCTCGGATACAGAACAATTAATAAGCAATACCCGAAGTTGCAGAGGCATCAACAGCAGTACACGGTGTGCCTTAACAAATTTAAATGGAAGGTGCTTACACCTCGGAAGTTTTTGCTGATTCTGAAACTACAATGCTCATAGATGAGAAATATCAAGAAACGAAAAAAATCGCCGGAGGGATTTTCAAATAAATCGCGATTTAAGTTCACATTTTTAGGGGTTCTTTAGGTTTTCACGATTTTGCTTGGAAACCTCGAGTCCTATTTAAATGGCCTAAAGAGAATGTTGTAGCTGTGAAAATTCTTAACAAGATTGACCTTTATGATATTTTCGTATGTTTTACCGTTTTTGAGATATAGAAGTTCAAATTGAGACAATGCACTGACTGTATCGCCTCCTTATAAAACAATGTCATTACTACAATTTCCCAAATTAAACTTATATATCTTGAAAATGGCACAACCTAGAAAAAAATTAATCATCCAATCTTGTAGAGATTTTTCACAGCTTCAACATTTTCTTTAGTCCTATTTTCATATGACTTGCGGTTTTCAAGCAAAATCGTGAAGATTTAAGATAAAAACCTAAAAATTTGAATTGAACCTCTATATCTCAAAAACGGTAAAACCTACAAAAATATCATAAAGGCCAATCTTGTGGAGAATTTTCACAGCTACAACATTTTCTTTAGACTTATTTCGATACGACTTGCGGTTTCCAAGCAACATCGTGAAAACCTAAAAAACCCCTAAAATTTTGAATTTTGATCGCGATTTATTTAAAAACCCCTCCGGCGATTTTTTCTGTTTTTTTATTTTACTTATCTATGAACATTGCTGTTTCAGAATCCGCAAAAACATCCCATGTGTAAGCGGTTTCCATTAAAAGTTAGTTAAGGGGCACTGTGCATAATATTGTTTTATAAGGGGACGATACAGTCAGTGCATTGTCCCAATTTGAACTTCCATATCTCAAAAACGGTAAAACCTACAAAAATATCATAAAAAACAATCTTGTGGAGAATTTTCTCTGCTACAACATTTTCTTTAGACCCATTTACATAGATCTCGCGGTTTCCAAGCTAAATCGTGAAAACCTAAAGAACCCCTAAAAAGTGAATTTAAATCGCGATTTATTTTAGAATCCCTCCGGCGATTTTTTTTTTGTTTCTTGATATTTCTCATCTATGAGCATTGTAGTTTCAGAATCAGCAAAAACTTCCGAAGTGTAAGCATCTTCCATTTAAATTTGTTAAGGCAAACCGTGAGTAGCAAACAACACCCAGCTTCCTGAGGACATCATCACCAAATTGCTTTATGCCACTTGCAAACGAACACACACTCCTGAACATCGAAAAATGTCGACTAATCGGACGAATGCATTTGACAGGGAATTATAGGAGTGTGTGTTTGCCCGAGTGGGTCTATGTGTGTGCGAAAGCATGACTTTAGTCACTTAGCAAATAATTAACTTAAATATTTTTTTTCTTTTTTTTGGGAGGAAATTGTGACAGTTTAAAATATTTGTATGACAGTTTCTGTTGTGGTTTTTGTTGTTCAAATTTATTTATTTTGTTTGAATTTCTTAAAAAAATATTTTCAAACACAAGCTTAGCTTCATAAGCGTAGTTTTCTCACAAAAAAATTATTCAGCCTGGCTGAATAGAAGTTTTCTCATAGATAATCCTATGGTGATGTCTGGCGATCGTGGCCTAAAGAGCGTAGGTATATTTGTTAAAACCCCTTATTAGCCTATCCGCAGTATACCTAAACCAACCAATATTATTATGTTCGCCTATTGTTACTTATGAATCAGAAATCATTTCGTTGGAAGCTGTTTATGTCATTGGTAATCAGGTGTTAATGCGTTTCAATAAAAGTTGATGAAGGTATCAACAGATATTAAAATTCTTCCCAATATGTGGAAAACATTTCCATAAATTTATCATTTCACATCTTTGTGTTTATTTCAGCTTTAGTCCATATTTTGTTGTAATTCAATTGTTTGAATAACAACAAAATATTTTAAAGTGGATATGAAATTGATTAGTTGCGGGCGAAGGGTAGGGAATACTATAGTTTCAGTTGTCACCAAACAACTTCATCAGTTCCCTTTTTCGCCGACTCTGTATCGATAAACAGATCAATAAAGCCATCTAGCAAATTAAATAAAATGAGAAATTTGCTGTATGGCCCCAAAGCTGTTTACCCTACAATTTGAGTCGAACTAAAGAATTTCATATCCACCACTGTTTATACCCTCAGCCTTTAGGCTAAAGAGGGTATTTACACTTTGATACGGCCAAAAATGTGCCTCATCGAAATAATGGTTTTAGACCCCAAGTATGTTTGTACGATATCCGTTTCAGACAATTTTGAGTCGATCTAGCAATGTCCGTCCGTCTGTCTGTCTGTCTGTCTGTCCGTCTGTCTGTCTGGCTGGCTGGTGCGCACGATAACTCTCGAACGGATCAATCGATTCGGTTCAAATTTTGGGTATCGAAATATTTTGTTCAGATTTGATTTAAGTTCGAAGATGGGCCATATCGGTCCACTCCTTCAGGTACCTCCCCCACAAAAGTTCAAAAATGTTCGGAAAAATTGTCCGCACGATAACTCTTGAAGGGAGTAACCGAATTAGTCCATACTTTGCACATTGTGACATTTCTACCAGGCATAGATGAGGTTCTAATATGGACCCTATTGGTTCACTCTTTCGGGTACCTCCCACACAAAATTTTGCTTAAGTGCAGTTTAAGGCCTGCTCTCGAATCGCTTTGATTTTAGTTGCAGCCACTTGTATTCACTACCCCCATTACGACAATATAATTTTTTTCAGGAGCAAGTCCATATATCCTCAGAAATCAGCACGAAAACTGCAAACAACCCATATAATACCATGTGTCGTAGTTGGAGTGCACGATAACTCTCGAACGGATCAACATATTTGGTTAAAATTTTGGGTCTTTCAATATTTTGTCCAAACTTAGTTTAAATTCGAAGATAGACCATATCGGTCCACTCCTTCCGGTACCTCCCCCACAAAGGTTCAAAAATTTTCGCCAAGATTGTGGGCATGATAATTCTAGGAGGGAATAACCGAATTGAGCCAAACTTTGCTATTGGTAATATTACTTTCAGGCATAGATCGAGTTCTAAAATGGACTATATCGGTCTACTCATTTGAGTACCTCCCACATAAAATTTGGAAAAAAGTATAGTTTAACAACTCCTCTCTGATCTTATTAATTTGTGACGCAGCAGCTTGCACTTGCGGCCCCTGTTACGACGATGTAATTTTTTTTTCGTGGGAAAGTCCATACTTCCTGAGATAATGACCCAAAAAGGTCCAGAAAATCCTACCGGCACCACCTAAACTGGCTAATGTGTAAAATAACCCTTTAAGAGAGAAATCGATTTTGCTCAAACTTTGTAAATTGAAAAGTAAAATTGTAATATATTTCAATTCAGAAAATTAAGTACAACATATTTAATTATATAGTCTGTAAGGAAAATATCCATAGACTAATAAAGAAAAACAATTCCTACAGATTTGTATTAGGTCCGAATATGTACTACATCGGATCACTCCTGTGGGTAAACCCTACCCAAAGTTTGGAAAAAATGCACTCGTCTTGGATCATTCTGAATTTTGTTGCAACATGTTGTTTTTTGCGGCCTTTTCCATCCTGGAAAATTTTCCCAACAGCTAAAAAAAACCTACAGAAGTATTGTGTTAACTTTTTTTTCTTCGGGTACGTGGCTGAGGGTATATCTCTGTCGGCTCAGCTGACTGATACTTTCTTACTTGTTTTATGTCGTCTTTGCTTCGCAAAGAATACGAACGTAGGAGTGTTCTTCAAAAAGCGGGGGTAAAAACAACAAGAAAGTTGTTTTTGCATTCAAATTGGTCAACAAGGCCGTGCTGATGCCTATTATTGTTGTTGGCGTTTTTTATTGTTGGACTGCAGAATTTTACATCTTTGTGTTTATTTCAGCTTTAGTCCATATTTTGTTGTAATTCAATTGTTTGAATAACAACAAAATATTTTAAAGTGGATATGAAATTGATTAGTTGCTGGCGAAGGGTAGGGAATACTATAGTTTCAGTTGTCACCAAAAAGGGAACTGATGAAGTTGGCGAAAAAGGGAACTGATGAAGTTGTTTGGTGACAACTGAAACTATAGTATTCCCTACCCTTCGCCCGCAACTAATCAATTTCATATCCACTTTAAAATATTTTGTTGTTATTCAAACAATTGAATTACAACAAAATATGGACTAAAGCTGAAATAAACACAAAGATGTAAAATTCTGCAGTCCAACAATAAAAAACGCCAACAATTTATCATTTCTTTTTTCAACGAATAAACATAACGGTGATTGCAATGATACAACATGCCATATAACACACAGACACATCGTTAAATGTATATTTTTATCTGTATATTCATCAGACCTCATGTATGGGTGGTAAGGAATAGTTAAGAAAAAGCCAGAATTCTTCAAAATTGCCCTGATGTGACTTGAAAAAATGTTTTTCTTCACGGCCATTGATGGATGATGTTCACAAGGCTGCTATAATGAAAACTCATAATTCACACACGCACACACATTAATGTATTCACATATACATACACGTCTTTGTGAGTATATGTTTGCATGATTGTGTTTTTACATGAATGTTGATTGTTATTTATTATCTTTCAAAAGTGTCGATGGCTGCGGAGAACAGACGGACTGAACTCTTCAACATAAATAATAAAAAGATCCATCATCCAGAGTCATGCACACATTATCATCATCGGCATCATCATCGTTTTGTTTTCACATCACACATACATTTACTTTAAATAATAACAGCGTTTATATTTTTAGGTTAGTTTCATTATCAATGGTCTTTTGTTGTTTTGTTATTCGAACAGCATTTTTGGCAATTTTGAAATTTTCAAAGTGGGGATGGACCGACAGGCAGACAGGCATGTGTGGTACCCTAACCTACTCAAACACACACATACAAATACAAAGTTATGTCTTTCACTGTCACAGAATTTAGACACGTAAAAGGCATTCGACACAGATTCACGAAAGTCAACATTTGAATATTTTAAATATGTAAACTGGCACGAGAATATGGTACATATAGGGAAGGGGGAGAGGGAGGCGAAATATCATTCAGCCTTTGACAACAAATGTGTAACCGGATTCCTGTTATTCAGAACAAATTTTACCTACAGCAATGATTAAGTATTATCTACATCGATAAATACAAATTTTATCCACATTGGTGGATAAGAATATAATCCCCAAGGGTGGAAAATATATTACCCACGTTAAAGAATAAAAATGTTATCCACATTTGTGGATATGAATACACTGTACAACACAAAAAATAATTACAAGACAATTCGGCCAGATTATGAAAGAGGACCGAAAAAAGAAGACACGTGTATCGGCGTTTTGAAAGTTTACGTCGGGAAGTAACCTAAATAGACGTGGCAAGTTCCGCCCATTTCTACAGGTTTTGAAATATTCGACATTCCTTAGAATCCTTGCATTTTAGGTATAAAGTGTTTTTGGAAATATTACTGACAACAATGCGGGGTATCTTTTTATGAAAAAAATTAACCCTCATGCGAGTCACTAAACGGGTCTTTTTGGTCCTTTTTTTCAAAAACGTTTAAAAACTCCTTTAAAATGTGATCGTATCAGGTCAAAATATTCTACAAAATTATTTGTCATCAAATTTTACTCCCCGAATACACCAGAACTCTAAATCGTACCTAAACGCCGAAAGTAAAATCACGTTATAGGGTTAATGTTGTACTTTATCTGAGTTTATTAAGTTTTGTCCCACAAAACTTCATTCTAGATAGAAGACGTCAAAGACAAAAATAATCTCCATCAAATTTCAGTATAAGTCGCTGAATAAATGAAATATGTATTTGCAATATATATCAAGAAAATATATACATCAAATTTGCCAACAAAACACCCATATATTTTTTGAATAAATTTATTTTGTTCTTTTTTCGAGTTGATGCATGAAAGTAACATGAAATATAGTTTTAGACGAAAGTTGTTAAAAGAAGAAATATTCTACACAAAATTTCATTGTAAGTCTTAGAACAAACTAGATATCTATGTTAAATACTTTGTTAAGAAAATGACGCAACAAAATTAGATATTATAGGTAGAAATTATTTGTTAAACTTTTAGACTCTTAATTAAAATTTATTCCATACTGAGTCAAAATCTCTTAAAATACCTCACTTTTTGGGGGTTGTGTCAAAAAAATATTCCAAATCAAATTGCATTATGAGTATCTGAATAAAATAAATTTGTAGCTATAATATTTAACATCTCCAGAAGCTTTCGCTTTTTATATATGATTTAGGACCATATTCTACCGTTTGTATTCACATTTTCGTTATCTGCGGTCACAAAATATATTTTATTGATGTTTTTTCGTAATAAGTTCTTGCAGAAGATTATGTGTGCCCGATCGTAACTGTTTTTTGGAATTTTTATGGTGAATATATATAGGGAAAATATTGATAACCCTGATCAGACTTTGTAAAATTACGTATTTTAGTACAATAAACTAAAATAACGTCATCAGGATAAGTCATAGGTTCCTGATACTGTATGTGAAAATGCGGGGATAGTCTACGGCTATTGTCCAGTGAATATATATCTGACATACGAGTCCTAACATTCATGGTTTTGGCATGGTCCTAAATACTCTAATGATGGCAGCTACTCCTGCTCTGGTAAAATTGACTGAATTAACCCTTGAAATCGAAGTAACTAGTAACTAATCGTAACTAAATTTGTTATGATCATTCATGATACACACATGTATGTCAATTCCGAATTATATTGAAATTTTATGGAGATTATTTTTGTCTTTGACGTCTTCTATCTAGAATGAAGTTTTGTGGGACAAAACTTAATAAACTCAGATAAAGTACAACATTAACCCTAAAACGTGATTTTACTTTTGGCAGTTTCCTGGCGTTTAGGTACGATTTAGAGTTCTGGTGTATTCGGGGACCTAAAATTTTATGACAAGTAATTTTGTAGAATATTTTGATATGATACGATCACATTTTAAAGGAGTTTTTAAACGTTTTTGAAAAAAGGACCAAAAAGACCCGTTTAGTGACTCGCGTGAGGGTTAATTTTTTTCATAAAATGATACCCCACATTGTTGTCAGTAATATTGCCAAAGACACTTTATACCTAAAATGCAAGGATTCTAAGGAATCTGATGTCGAATATTTCAAAACCTGCAAAAAAGGGCGGAACTTGACACGACTATTTAGGTTACTTCCCGACGTAAACTTTCAAAACGCCGATACACGTGTCTTCTTTTTTTCGGTCGTCTTTCATAATCTGTGCGGGGTTTCATGTAATTTTAAAAAAGTTCAATTTTGTTGTACAGTGTAATTTTCGTGTTGCACAGTGTAATATTTTTTACACCTGTGTATAAAAATATAATCTACACATGTGGATAATAATATTGTCCACAACTGTGGAAACTTGTACGAACTTGCCTATAAAAGTATTATCCACATTGTGGATAAAACTATTATTCACATTGGTGGATAAAATTATTATCTTAATTGGTGAATAGTATTTACCACACTTGTGGATAAATATATTATGCACATTGGTAAATAAAAATTGTATACACGTTTGTGGTTAAAAATATTATTCACAGTGGGGGATAAAATTCTTATCCACTAATGTGGGTGGATAAAAATATTAAAAATATTAAAAATATTGCTGGATAAAAATATTATTCATATTGGTGAATTAAAAATATTATCGATGTGGTTAAACATATTATCTAATTTATCCAAATTGGTAGACAAAAATATTATCCACATTGATGGATAAAAATATTGGTGAATAAAAATATTAACAACATTGGTGGAAAAAATATTACCCACTATTTGTGGATAAAAATATTATCCACATTTAAGAATAAACATATTATCCACATTGCTTTACAAAGTATTCAAATTGGTGTGTAAACATATTTTCCACATTGGTGGTTAAAATATTGTCCATAATGGCGGATAAAATTATGTCCACATTTGTGGATAAAAATATTATCCACATTGGTGGATAAAAATATTATCCACACCTGTTGATAAAAATATTATCCACATTTGTAAATTAAAATATTATCTACATTTTATGCATAAAAATATAACGCGCATTTAGTGGATAAAAATATTATCCACTACTGTGGATAAAACTATTATCTACATTGGTGGATAAAAATATTATACACATTTGTTGATAAAAATATTATCCACATATTTTTATGAATAATAAAAATATCCACATTTTGTGGATAAAAATATTATCCAGATTGGTGGATAAGAATATTATCCTTAATAGTGGATAAAACTATTATCCGCATTTGGGGATATAAATATTATCCATATTGGTGGATAAATATATCATCTACATTGGTGAATAAAATTGTAATCCACATTGGTGGATAAAAATATATTTCTTTTTCCTCAAGCGAGATGCAATGTTGCAAAAACTGTGATCACGAACAAAGGCTCGAAGTATGGTATGAATAAGTTTGTATGTATGTATGTATGTATGCATGCATATGAATATATTTGTCACAATTCGTGTTGACAACTGTTGTGACAAGAGAAACAATTTGCATCTTCTGAAGCTGAATGCCGCCACAATATTCCATGAAATGTGGGCGCTGACAAGCAGTGACGATATGCGGTGGTGGTGGAATGTTGCATCCTATGGAGTAGCTTTCAGTGAAAAGTCTTTCTTTGTCTGTACAACTTGGTATTTGATTCTCCACTTCAGCAGACATTTTGGCAGTTGGTCCATATGGCTGGCTGACAAACAAACAGATACGAGCGCACATTCGCGTCACCACAAGCTTTTGAGTTGCCTATTTGCCTAAACACACACACACACACTTACATCAGGCTCATCACATAGTTGATATGTGTAACAGTTTCTGCTTGCGGGTAAGGCATTCAAAGCGCCTCCTCTTGCAGTGTCTGGGTGGTAGCGTATGACGTGGTTGTTTGTGTGTGTGTTCGCTTGGAGAAAATCTATTTCTCAATTTGTTTGAATTTGTTCCTCCAAGTTTGTATATGTGTTATATGACTGTAAGTATATCAGGGTGTGTGGCTTTTATGTTTGTATTTTTATTTGAAAAGTTTTGTTTTGCATTTTACTTGGTGTTGTTGCTGCTGCTATAGCTTTTGTGTCACACTTACATGTAATGAAAGCAACACTGCTGCATGATTTGTCACCTCAAGGACTACTAAAAATGACATCAACAAAAACAACAACACATATCTATACACAACTACACAAATAAACTCAATGACATTTGTGAGCCTCTAAATAAAGAAGTACTGCGCTGAGTCCGAGCCAACAATCATCAACGTCATCCCCTCAGCGTCTTCTTTGTTGAGCCCATAAAAATATTGTGGCGTCAGTATTCTTTTTTCTTTTGGCATCTCTATATTCTTCTTTACTCGCTTCATGTTTTTGTTTGCAAAGCAAATCAAGAGGAAGCCAAGGCATTGATACCAAAATTGTAGATTCCACCAAAGACGGCAACGTGCCACATGTAAGAGAAACGGAACCAAGGTGTCTGTTTTACACACAAGACAGCGAACAGCCAGGCAGCCTAACGTCTGTTTCTCCAGGTCCACGTATTGCATGCTTTCATTTTATTTCAAAGATAAAGTTGACACGACGAACATGGTCATAGAGATGCAACAAAACCGAAGAATGGCAAAATGAATTAAAAAAAAAATAACACTTCGCAAAACGATGCCATTAATTTGTTCCAATAGAGAATAGAATCGTTGATGACATTTTCGTGGACGAATCATTGACGAAATATTATAAATTGTCATGCACGACAAGGTGCATGACCATGTCTTGCAATGTGTCGTGCCAACAAACCCAAAAATTTTCAAAAAAGCGTGCTATGAAATGATTGTTCACATATTGATTCGAATACAAAATATTTTTTTTGTTATAAATGTAAGATAATAAAATCATCATATTCTGAAATCGCGTCAATGATTAAAGATTTTGCATTTACCAAAGAACAGAATCCATAAATAAAGGAGGTCGCCCCCTCTATAGGTTGTGAGGAGAAAATGAGGCGCGGATAAGTTCAAAAAAGGTTGATCAGAGAATATTCAAGAACTAATTGTTAATGTAAGATAAAATTTGTAAAATTATGTATTTTTATAATGTAATAAAAATAAAATTTGACACACGACAACAAAACAAATTGTCTTCAGTAAGGTCGTCAATGACAAATAGCAAGACAGTTTCTCCAAGGCAGTCGCCAACGAAATAACGGGTTTTTTGTCTTCGAAGTCGTCGTCGACGACAGCTTCGCTTACCTTGTCGCCCATGTTGTCGTGCATGAATACTGGGACACTTGTGTGAAAAAGTCGTCAAAAGGCCGTCGTCAAAAGGCCGTCTGCAAAGAGTCGTGAACGAATTGGAAATGTCGTGCACGA
This sequence comes from Musca autumnalis, assembly GCF_047663935.1. NCBI lineage: Eukaryota > Metazoa > Arthropoda > Insecta > Diptera > Muscidae > Musca > Musca autumnalis. The sequence goes on along the minus strand of NW_027411644.1, from coordinate 24,440,253 downwards.
TTCATCAATGTTGTCTTACAGACACTTTCTATTGGGTTATTCTGAAAAATAGGAATTTCACAACACAAATGTGTATCAAATAACTTAAAAAAAACACAATTTTTGCAAGTTTTTTAACCATTTATTTTCACTTTTGTCATCGTTTGAGTATTTTTGTTTTTCTACAACACACACAAACAAACAAAGACATCATAAAACAGTTGCATTTTTTGGTAGTTTATGACGAAAAAGCAGGGTTGCGTATAATAGTATGGTGTTTTCGTGCGTTGTTTAGAATAAATGACGCAGCTATCGTCATGCAAAATGTTGCCTGTTTTAGCAAATAAATGACGAATCAGCTCTAAATGACGAAAAAGTTGCTAATGTAAATTGGACATAAATGACGATAGCTGCGTCATTTATTCTAAACAACGCACGAAAACACCATACTATTATAAGCAGCCCTGTTTTTTGTCATAAACTACCAAAAATTGCAACTGTTCTATGATGTCTTTGTTTGTTTGTGTGTGTTGTAGAAAAACAAAAATACCCCTTAGAAAATCGAGTCTTCGAAGACATATTCGTGCACGATTCGTTAACGAAATTTCCGAAATTGTCATGAACGACAAGTTGAATGACAATTTCTTGCAGTGTGTCTTGGCAAAGAACCCAAGAAATTTTTCAAAAAAGCGAACTTTTAAATTTATTACCACTTTTATGACGAATAGGTGACAATTTGCAAGACATTGTCTTGCAATGTGTCGTGCAAAACAAAAAAACGATACCAATTCAAAACTGTATGAAAGCAGCATGCTATGCAATATTAATAGAAAATTAAAACTATTTTTTTTTGTTATTTTCAATTCGGTTCTTGCCTCCAAATAAGCTATTGAATATACGTATTAAACGTGTGTTTATATAAATAAAAGTGAATAAATAAATATACAGATTATAAAAGAACTAAATAATATTTACAACATTTCATTATGTCATCTGAAAGATCTTTGCGGCGAGAAATTTCTCGAAAAAGTCTGGATTATTTGAAAAGACTTCGAGGAAAACAATTTAATCAAAAAGACTTCTATCAGGCAGAGGACAATAATAATGTTGAAGTTTTGCCAGTTTACAACGAAAATTCCCAGTTTGAACCATTCCTTGAAGATTTGCCTGTTTGTGACGAAAGTTCCCAATTCCAGCCAACATTGCGTGATAAATTGAGGGATGTTTTTTTGAAGCACAACGTATCTAGAAGTTTGGGAGATGATATATTGACAATGATGAGGGAAGAAAACTTAAATGTTCCCAGCACTTCCATCCAACTTTTAAATTACGATAAACAGAAAACAAAAATTGAAAAATATTTCCAATTTTATAATTATTACTATTTGTTTTAATTTTTATTATAACTATGTTATCATTTTAATTATTATTAATTATATACTCTTTAAAAAATACAATGTTTGAATTTACTTTATTTACTTTAATTATATATGCATTATTATATATTCAAAAAAACTTGTTTCTTTTCTTTTTAAATGGGGTTATTGGAGGAACTGCGGTTATTTATCACTGAAGAGAAAATGGATGGCATTGTAAGGCATTATGTCGTCAACGACTCATTGCATGACAGTGTCTTTAAAACTGTCATCAACGACTATCTGCAAGACAGTGTCATGTACATTGTCACCGACGACAACTTCGCTTACCCTGTCGCCCAAGTTGTCGTGCATGAATAGGCGGACACTTGTGTGAAAATGTCGTCAACAATCCCAAAGGGCTGTCTGCAAAGGGTCGTGAACGAATTGGGTATGTCGTGCACGATTCATCAATGTTGTCTCGAAGACACTTTCTATTGGGTATATTTATGTGTACTTATATGTGTGTGTGTTCGCCTGTATGTAACTCTAAGAGCTGATATAATTATAGTTGCAGTCAAGGACAAATGTCTGTGATTTAAAATAACACTATGCAACACTGAAAATGCAAACAGCTTCTAGTACGCATTTTTTGAAAGTACATATTTAGACTACAAAAACCCTAGTGGGGCTTTGTCCTTTGTCCACATAAGGAAAACTCCATCTAGGGCATCAAAATCTATAAAATATAGAACATTTTATATAATTGCTGAAATTCTGGTCAGTATCGGCTAAACTATTAGGACTTGAATCAAGTAACCTTTTGCAAAAATCTTCCAAATAAATTTCTCACCAATCTTTAGAACATTCTGAAACTCTAAAATGCTTACTTCATGTTGTTTCAGCGGTATTCCGCATCATATCTTTTACAACTCGTATTTCAAACACAGTTCACACCAACAGTTTATTCTCGCATTTCGGATTTCACCACATTATTGACATTTTTATTAAATCGTCGTTGAAAAATGTACTGAAAACAACTGGATAGAGGCATTTTACAACAATGACATGTTCTGAAGAGTTGTGTACTACATTCCAGGAAATATGTTTCTTAAGAAAATATTCAGAAAAAGTTAACGGTACAACAATTGTGGCGTTTTTGCATATATTTTGAAATTTGAGGCAATAAATGTAGCTTTTCGAGTTCATTATTTCTCCAAACGTTTTATTCTTGTCCTTATCTACAAATTTGCTTCAGAGGTCAGAAGAAGATTCGCATTGGTTTCAGAGATATAGCCCCGAATTTCTTAGAAGACTCAATATTTAACCATGTTTAGATGGGGCCATAAAATCCGAGCTGGATCTGACACAACAAAACCCAACTAGGGTTTCTTGTCGTTTGGGTCTGTACTTTCAAAAAATCCTCAGTTCGAATTGTTTGCACAAGATCACCTTAAAAATGTTGCACAGTGTAATAATTGTTATGTTTTTGATAAGAGCGTGTGGGTGAGTGTTAGAAGTGAGACCGTTAACGGTTTTCATTTGACGAAATTGGGTTAAAACAAGAAGAAGAAAATGATTATAAACATGAGGATAAGGATAAAATTATCCACGTTTGAGAATCAAATTATACATGTCTGTGAATATTATCCACTACAGTCGATAAAAATTATTAAACAAATTGATGGATAAAAATATTATTCACGTTGGAGGACAAATATATTATCCACGGTGTTGTATAAAACTATTTTCCCCCTTGGTGGATAACAATATCATCCACGTTGGTGCATTAAAACGTTATTCACGTTGTTGGTATAGACAAATTTTATACACCAGTGTGCATAATGTTTTTATCCACGAGAGCGGATAATATTTTATTCACCAATAACCAATCTGAATATTATCTTTATGCACCTATTTATGTTGGTGCATAAAAAATATTTTGTCCACAATAGTGGATAATATTTGGAAAAAATTATCCATCTTCGATAATATTTTGCCCATAGTGGATAATAATTTATCTATAGTGGATAATATTTTATCCACCAATGTGGATAATTGTTTTATCCTCCACTACGTGTATACTATTTTTTATCCACCAACTTGGATAATAGTTTTTATCCATCAATGTGGATAACATTTGCATCCAACGTGGATAATATTTTTATCCATCAATATGGAAAAATGTTGTCCATCAACATGGATTATATTTTTATGCACCAACATGGAAACAATTTTGTTCACCTACTTTGAAAATATTTTATCCATTGTGGAAATTAGTTTAATCCACCCTCATGGATAATATTTTTATCCACAATAGTGGATAATATTTTTATACCCTCAGTATTTATGCTAACGAGGGTATATACACTTTCATACAGGCAAAATGTTCCTCATCGAAATAATGGTTTTAGACCCCAAGTATGTTTGGACGAAATGTGTTTCAGACAATTTGGAGTTGATTTAACAATGTCCGTCTGACTGTCTGTCTGGCTGGCTGCTGCGCACGATAACTCTCGAACGGATGAACCGATTCGTTCAAAAATTAGGCTTTCGCAATATTTTGTCCAAACTTAGTTTAAGTTCGAAGATGGTATATCGGTCCACTCCTTCCGGTACCTCCCCCACAAAAATTCGGAAATGTTCGGAAAATTTGTGCGCACGATAACTCTTGAAGGAAGTAACCGATTTGGTCCACACATTGCACATCGTGAAATTTGTACCAGACTTAGATGAGGTTCTAACATGGACTCAATCCGTCCACTCCTTCGGGTACCTCCCACACAAAATTTCGGAAAAGTTCAGTTTAGGGCCATCTCTCGAATCGCTTTGATTTTTGTTTCAGCAACTTGTATTCACTGCCCTCCATACGACGGTACAAGTTTCATCAGGGGCAAGTCCATACTTCCTCAGAAAATAGCCTTAAAGTTGCAAAGACACCCTATGACACCGTGTGTAGTAGTTGGAGCGCAAGATAACTCTCGAACGGATCTGACGATTCGGTCCACAATTGGGTCTTTGATAATATTTTGTGCAAACTGAGTTTAAGTTCGAAGATAAGCCATATCGGTCCAATCCTTCAGGTACCTCCCCCACAAAATTTGAAAAATGCTCGGAAAAATTGTGCACACGATAACTCTTGATGGGTGAGACCGGTTTGATCAATACTTTGTTATGTGAATCTATCATAACTCGACAACGCAAGTGACGTCGTACGCATCGTCGTGATTGTGCGTAGATGATGATAGCAATTGCTTTCGGTTCGATTGTCAAATTTTGTAAGTATGGCAACATTTCGTGTAATGGCGCACTGCAGCCAACTTGAATGTCAACGATTAGGATTCATTGCAAAAAAATATCCGAACAGACAACACGAACACCAGCTAAAGCAGAGGAATAAATAAGTGTAATTGCATATTGGAAAAAAATAAAAAGTACAATATTTCCCCAATTAGAATTGGAAATTTATCAAAATTAGCATACACTAAAGTAGTGCATTCAAATTAACATCGATTTCTATCGAAATTAATAATCAAGGTGAGCCCTTAAACTTATTTAAGGAAAACTGTGAAGTGAACAAAAATTTACACAAAATTTTTGCCTTCTTTTCTTTAGATATCCCGTTGGCTAACGGTACCCTATCGTGTTATACATACTCTAGGTACACGTTGCCAACGTGGACCACACGTGTTTGGCGCTATCCAATTCAATTAACATACCAAAAGGATTACGCCACCGACAATCCCACAGTTGTTCTTTTTATATTTGCGTGCAAATTACATTATTCCATATTCGGATTGCACCATATGCTAATAGCCTCGAAAGGCAAACGCTGTACTCTTTTGAGATACCAGTGAATTCATACCAGGCTTACAACATTCCGAGCGTTTCATCCCCAATGCCTATTGGAACATGTGTTTAGCTGATGACGTCATATGAAATCAAATCTTGGACAATACTCCCAGGTTGCCGTTCAGCATTCCCCTCAAGACCGCGGTTGAATTGTTGTTCGTACATTTTTCTTCAAGATTTTGTCAACGACCATCTGAATTGTTTCTGGCTCTACTCACCGCATCCTCTAAAGGCAGCATCATATGAAAATTTTGGCAATCAACAACCCATCAAACATTTGTGCAGCTACTATTACACATGGTAAATGTCATCTTACCATAAAGGAAGCTGAAGGCTGCCCATATATGAATAACCAATGGTGGCGGTAAGAGTTATATCCTACGTGCCTACCAGAAAACGGAGTAAGTAATCCTAACCCTGTCGGGTATAATTGAAGCAGATAAACATCATAACCTGTGGTACCCACCTCCTTCAGTCACAGACGGGAGGGTGTGGGCCCAACTTTTTACGAGTCCGTCGACGGTTAGCCGAGTTATAACATCACGTTTTGGAGATTTTTAGGGGATTATTTCAAAATTTTATTTTCTTTATTTGTATGTATATAAGGCAACATCTATGTACGTATATACTCGTTGACATATCGTCGGTGTCATGCTTAAGTGTTCCATACGCCATTTTTGACATTTTGAGATAAAGGTACCTTGCAAGGTTTTCAACCATGCTCTTTCAGATTTTTTGGTCGGTTTTTCTCTATCTCTTATAGTTTCTGAGAAATTCAGATGCCAGTATGTTCCATATCCGCTTTGTGACCCAAAAAATCTTGTCGTTTTGTTCCATATCCATAAAGCCTGGCGTATAGAACAAAACAACTTTGAACTTTTTAGTTCCATATCCATGTCGTTTGGCGTATGGAACAAAAAGAGACAAAAACGAATTGTTCCGCACCAAAAATGATGGCGTTTGGAACAAAAAATTGCCCATTTTTGCCAAGTTACAGAAAGGTGTGGCGTATGGAACAAATTGTTTTAAAGGACTTGGTTTAAAAACTGAAGAATTATAGTTTCTAAATCCAAATATTTTTGAATATTGTATTGATATATGAAAACGAAAATTTATCAATCGTTTAAACCAAAAATCCCTAGTTTGAAGACAAATTTTTGATGTAAGTCCACAAAAATATACGCAAAAACGTCCATTCGACTTGAAGCTAACCGACTACAAAAATGGTATTATAAGAAAATCGCGTTTAAATATTTCATGTTACCTTAGAAATGCAAAATATCAATCCGTTTTGTCCGATCGAAATTTTTACCACAAAAAAATAGTGATAAGTGGAGGGAATCCCTTAAATAAATGTTAAGGAAACCTATAATAATGGTCCTTATTGTATTTATATGAGAAAAATAAATGTTTCATGTAAAGTCCTGATTTTTTAAACTCCACCGTAGCACTTCATATAAGGGAGGTGGAACACGATTGAAAAAAAGTGTTTTGGTTGAAAGGTGACAAAATGTGTTCCATGTGACACAAACTGCCAAAAACATGAAAAAAAGATTCCATGGAACAATTCAGCAACTTTTTGCAATTATAAAAATTGGCCATAACTTCTAGACTATCACAGATATCTGACTAAAATAAACTACTGATATATTCTATGAGTTTAGTTAAGTAGAACTGAGCTCTTAAAGTATTGGATTATTGCACCATTTTTATCCTGTATGACATTAAACATTAACTTGAGCTTTTCTCGAATCAGGCAAATGGCGTATGGAACACTTAAGCATGACACCGACGATATCTTTTCAATTATTCGATTCTGGCTGGTCAAAATTATAACGGTTCGTCGTCACGTGGTACATCCCACTGATAACAGTAAACGTGCCTAGTGCTCATGACGATTGGTTTTGTTAACCTCCCATAAGTGACAATTCTTAAAATCATTTCATGATTTTATCATTTCAATGTTTCTACGATTTTGTCAAAATTTATCACCGATTCCATGACCATATAAATCGTTACTAAGCCTAGATTGTTTATTTTATCTGAAACTACCCCCCCTCCCCCTCCTTTTTTTATTGATTTAAATGCTGATTCACACTACCAATCACTTCCCGATCCATAGCTCAAAACAATACGATAATTAAATTGTTGAGATATTTTCGATATTTTTAACAATTTTAAATCGGTTTGTTTTCCGTGCTGACGATGAACCCATTCAATATTCTATTCTTATGTTCTATTCTCCTTTATTGTAATACCGATTTGGAAAGACAAATAACATTGTTCATTATCCATACGTTTCATTTATACTTCTTAATACATACATATGTGCAATATATCTAAATATATTAGATATATTTAATTATTCTGGCCACTCTAAAGTATAAATGACTTAATCCTGCTACCTTTGTATACTTTGATGTATTTTATCTTTTTTTCAATCCATTTTGTCAATTGTTGATCCCACTTCGTTGAGTCAAAACGAATTTTTTCAAAATTGTTTAAAAAGAAAACCTACCCATTGAGCTCGATAGGATTTAGGTATCATTTGACATGAATATTTAGTGCATATTTGCACCTGAAATGGGATTAACAAACAAAAATTAATATAACAATTTTTGTATGTATCCTACAACTTTGATTTTATCTTTTCTCTCATTGATTATGATTGTATATTTCAGTCCACTGATGGATATGAATGAATGTATATAATTTACTATGCTGAATTTATAACGATCTCTTTATTAATAAACATTTTTTTTGTGATTTTGAATATTAACCGAAATTAAAAATGTTCTATTAATCTTTATTTGAAAAGGATATGTAGGCAGGGGTTCAGTTAAGATACATTTTGGTGGTCTTCATATATTTTGAAGCCCATATGGGGGTTCTTTTAGAACCCATGGGAGGGAAATAAGGGACCCAACACCACCTAGGGGTACCCACCTTAACTACAACAGCATGTTTTCAGACCGCAGCAACAACTATAATGATTACACTGTGCTACAGTGAAAATTTGCAGGGGTTCTTATGCATAAATTCGGTTTTGTGGGAGTCCACAGAAGACGAAAATACCTTTGGTTTCTTTGGGTCACTTCGGTTTTTCATTTTATAACGGTAAATGTAGTGAAAAATGGGCTTTCTTGGATTTTCAACTTTAAACGGACATTACTTCTTTTTTTCCACAACCGATTTGCACACTGTTTTTCATTATAAAGGGGAGAGTAATGCCTTTCGAACAAGCCATAGATTTTTAAAATCGGTTAACAAATGGCTAAGTAATAGTGGTTTAAGTGTGACAAAAACGCATTAAAAAACAATAAAATGTTTTTCCTTGTGCTCTAGGCTGCGTAAATGACACCTAACTGTACAATTATTTACTGTTATCGAGTAGGAAATTTAGTTGGCTTTCCAAAATGGGAAAAACCAACAAAATCCGTTGAAAAATGAATGCGTTATGGCATTTTTTGGGTTTCAACTTTTTGGTTTTTTTTTATATTTTCCTTTATAAAACATTGATACCTTGTGCGTAATTGTTAAGCAGGATAATTACAATTAGAATCATACATGCTAAGATACCCATCTTTTATAAAGGAAAATATGAAAAAAAACAAAAAGTTGAAATACAAAAGATGCCGTAACGCATTCATTTTTTAACCGATTTCGTTGGTTTTTCCCATTTTGGAAAGCCAACTAAATTTCCTACTTGCTAACAGTAAATAATTGTGCAGTTAGGTGTCGTTTACGCAGCCTACAGCACAAGGAAAAACATTTTACTGTTTTTAATGCGTTTTTGTCACACTTAAACCACTACTACTTAGCCATTTGTTAACCGATTTCAAAAACCTATGGCTTGTTCGAAAGGCATTACTCTCCCCTTTATAATGAAAAACAGTGTGTGCAAATCGGATGTGGAAAAAAGAAGTAATGTCCGTTTAAATTTGAAAATCCAAGAAAGCCCATTTTTCACTACATTTACCGTTATAAAATCAAAACCCGAAGTGACCCAAAGAAACCAAAGGTATTTTCGTCTTCTATGGACTCCTACAAAACCGAATTTGTGCATCAGAAATCCTGCAAAAAAATTTTGTCTCCATTTGTATCACAGTGTTATTAATGATTCTCTTTGTGACGAAAAAATATTTTTTGTACGTCGCCGCATGTGGCGACTGAGTGTAGCCGGTACACATAAACTAGTCTAGGCCCTCTACCACCTTGGCCAAACCAACCTACAGTTCCACATACGCCCCTGAACGTTACAACTTTACACATCCTAAAATATGTACCAAATATATATCAGGTTCGAATATGGACTATATTTGTCCACTCCTTCAGGTACCTCCCACACAAAATTTTAGATAAATTCACTTTAAGACCTGCTCACTTTGATTTTTGTTGAAGCAACTTGCATTCGCTGCCTCAATTACGACAGTAAAAGTTTTTTCAGGGGCAAGTCCATACTTCTTGAGAAAACAGCCCGAAAGTTGTAAAAAACCCCTATGGCACCATATGTAGTGGCTGGAGGGCTCGAACCGAATATATTACCGAATATAGCTGTATTATGTTTTTCGCAGGCTAGTGTGATAAAAAAGCCCTATCTATCGATTTCCCCGCAAATTTTTGAACTGTAATCCTATCCATACTTTTGTCGGTGCATATGGCCAAAATTTTGAAAACCCCCCCCCCTCCCCCCCTAAATACATGTTTTTTTTTTTTTTTGAAAAACAAGTATTTCAATCCACACAGGCTGAGGGTATATCTCTGTCGGCAAAGCCGACTGATACTCTTTTACTTGTTTATCCACCAACTTGGATAATAGTTTTTATCCACCAATGTGGATAATATTTGTATCCTCCAACGTGGATAATATTTATATCCATCAATATGGAAAAATGTTTCCCACTAACTTGCATAATATTTGTATACCCTCCACCATAGGATGGGGGTATATTAAGTTTGTCACTACGTTTGTTACTACTCGAAATAATCATTGTAGACCCCACAAACTATATATATTCTTGATCAGCGTGCAATTCGACATCGATATAGCCATGTCCGTCCGTCTGTGGAAATCACTCTAGCGTCCGAACGAATTGACGTAGGTGGATGAAATTTTGGGAAAATCTATTATATGTACGTAGGACTTTTTGTATTGAAAGCGGGCTATGTAGGTCCACGCTTTCGTATAGCCTCCATACAAAATGACGCGTGACGCGTCGTCGTTTTAAGGAATTTTTAAGATATTTGTCCCATTTAATCACCGAATTGGTTGTAATTTGGTATTTTGTGTCTCCAGAGGCCACGTTTTGGTATTACCGCTATATAACGCCCCATATAAAGTACGCGTCATTTTAATATATTTCGAATGTATTAGTCCCATTTGACAACAGAATCGGTTGTAACTTTGTATTTTGCATTTCCAGAGGCTAAGAAACATTTCTACCATAAAATGTTTATATATGAAGATTCTGTAGAAATCTGAGGTACATTTGTTGGTTGGTTGTTTGCTTCAAATTTTATCGGTTTGAAAGCTGTAAACCAAACTTGAGAAAAAATTTTAAAAGAAATTTGACCATGGCGATTTTGACCTTGCAGATGAAGTTTGATTGGTTATATGTGTTCACAATTTTTGTACTTTAAGATAAGAGCAGCAGCTTTCCCTCTGAGATACATTCAAATTTCCTAATGGTTTGGAAGATATAGTCCTGACTAAATGACCCTTTTTACATCAAAGCCTCAAACCTTTGGAGGCCTATAACCGCGAAAGTTGATGAGATAGGGAAAAACGGCGAGACACGTGTCTTCTCATTTTTGGTGTTCTATCACACTGCGGTGTCAGAATATGGTTAATAATTTTCGTGTTGCACAGTGTATTTTTATCCATGAAAGTGGATAATATTTTTATATAAAAAGTTAATAATTATGTTACCTAAAATGTGGATAATGTTCTTCTTCGTAAAGGTCAATTAAAATATAATCTACGTAGATGGATAAAAAATATTATCAACTTTGTTGGAAAAAATATTATCCATTTTTGGTGGATAAATATATTATCCTCATTTGTGTATAAAAATAATGTCAATATTTGCCTGTCTCGCGTCCTTACATCCTTCACCATAAGCCAACAAAAAACCTTCGCTTAGCTAAAACTGTTTATTGGGTTATCATTGTCACCTAACTTCATACTTGTTATTCATTATGAATGGAAAATAGGGACAATCTCTTCTTACAAATTCCTCAATGTGTGAATTTCTGATTCTTCCCCGCCCCTTATTTCATTTATTTTTTTCTCCACCATATGCTATTATTAAATGCCAATTCCTTCTCCTGCATATGTTATGAGAAACATCAATAACGAGAAAAAGGCCTCTTGACAAGAATAAACCGCAAAAAATCATCCATTCAACCTCTCTTTAGTGTGGTAAATGAAAACGGCGAACATTAATAATGAGGTATTAATTAAATATTTAAATTTCATGTATGCAATTTTTTTATAAAGAGTGTTTGTGTTAATGGTTGTTGACATTAGGGTCTTTGGGCTGAACGAAGAATTTTTTATGGGGCTTTAATAACACGGAAATGTCAGAATGGCGTATTAGTTACGTGAGTACTTATACTTAACATGGTATAACAAGTAATCCACTAAGATGCCTTTTTTCCAGAAACTTCATTTGAGTGCACAAAGATAGACTGACTTCTCTCATATTAATGAGAGAACGACTATATGTGATGCATACTTCTTGGCCAAGTATGTGTTTCCATTGAAGTTTATCCTCCAATAAGATTTCTTAAGAAATATTTAGAAACTTCTTATAAAAATTTATTTACATCGTTGCATCCCAATATTTGCTTACATTAACAGTATGCCATATGCATACGTACATACATGTGTATATGTGCACGATATTCCATAAATAAAAAGTAATTAAAAAATTAAGTTACAGTGTTTTATTTATAAATGCACTTAAAAGCAGAAAATAATTTTTCACAATGGAATCTCTCAAATAAAACGCTTGCCGTTTAATATTGTCACAATTTTTAATTCAAATGCAAGCGTTATATTTGAGAGATTCCATCATGAAAAATTATTTTCTAGTTTTAAAGACATTTATAAATAAAACACTGTAACTTAATTATACCCTACACCACTATGTGGGGAGGGTATTATAAGTTGGTTTTGGACAAAAAGTTTGTAACGCATCGAAATAATGGTCGTAGACCCATACTTATATATACCAAAATGAATGTCTCGACGCTGAGTCGATCTGGCTATGTGTGTCCGTCCGTCAGTCCGTCCGTCTGTCCATCTAAACCTTGTAATCACGCTACAGGTCGCAATTTTGATCGGATCGTCACGAAATTTTGGATGTTGATGGGGGTCCCGGAGGGGAAGAAGCCTATTGATTTTGGTGATGGTCGGATAATATTTAGGGGTCGGAAAGGGCAAAAAACTTAGGTGGATAAAAAGACAACGTTTTTTTTCCAAAGCGAATATATCAGCTTCTACATGGGCTATACCAAAAGCAAAACCTGATAATGAAAGTAGAAAATATCACCTTTCTACTGATGTAAAGTAGGTGCTCGTAGTGATCAAACAACGAAGATATCACAATAGTAGCAAATAAACCCCCAATTTTAATTTTTGCGATTTTAATTATATTGACGAATATCACAGCTTTGGTTGGAAACTTTCCAAAATGAAAGTAGAGGATCCCGTCTTTACAATGACGTAAACTAGGTCGGCGTAGGTAACCAAATAACGGAGATATCGCAATAGTCGGTAATACATCCCATTTATCCATTTTTTTGGATATCACGCTACAGGTCCCAATTTTAATCGAATCGTCACGAAATTTTGAGGGTTAATGAGGGCCCCACAGAGGAAGATGCCAATTGATTTTGGTGATAGTCGGATAATATTTAAGGATCGGAATGGGGGAAAACTCATGTGGAGACAAATTCAAAATTGTATTCTTTGTGAATATATCGATTTCTAGTAGGGTTATTTCAACGGCAAAGCCTGTCAATGGAAGAAGAAAATATTACCTGTACATTGGTGTAAAGTAGGTTGGCGAATGTGGTCAAACAAGGGATATACCACAATAGTCGGTAATCCAATTCTTCCATTCTACAGGTGGAAATTTGGATCGGATGGTCACAAAATTTTGGTTGCTTATGTGGGTCCCAGAGAGAAAGAGGCATATTTTTTTGATTAAAAACCAAAATATGTTTGGTGGTAGTCGGATTATGTTCCCTAAAATAAATGTTTACCAGTGAAAAGCTTATGCACAGGGGTAGTGGTGTAGGGTATCACATGGTCGGCCCCGTCCCGACTATAGCCTTTGCTCACTTGTATTTTAATTATTTTTTATTTTTAACTTTTCGGTAATTAAAGTTTTTGACCACTGAGAACCTCATAAAAAAATTATAGCCAATTTAGGCAGAAAATGTAGATAAAAAATTTAAAATGACTGAAATCGTGTGGTACCGTTCTATAAGGGCTATACCAAAACCTGGACTTATGTCTACAATTTTTGGAGGGGGTGTTTCTGTACCATTGGGAACTTTAACTGCCAAGTTTCAGTCAATTTGGGTTGAAAATGAAGATAAAATACTTAAAATACCTGCTATACCAAATCTTGACCTATGTCCAACATTTTTGGTAAGGGAGTTTCAGCACCATTGGGAACCCCGGATGCCAAATAATATCCAATTCGGCCTAAAAATAATAATCCTTAAAATACTTTAAATCGGGTAGTACCGCTATATGGGGGCTATAAGAAAAAATGGACCCATATTGGTTTTGTTTTCATATTCATGTATTGTCATCCAAACCTAAAAGGTGTTCAAAGTTTTAGTTCGATTGGTCTGTAACTGTGTGGAAAATGAGTTACTAGATTTGAACTAAACGGACACCAAAGCCAAATAAAACACTGTAATAAAAATAAAGTCCTTGTCTGACACACTCAAGTGTTTCATAATTAATCTTCTTAAAATATCTTCATTACAGCACGACAATGAGCTGCAAGAATACCCTTACCACCGACAACGATGATGACTCTGACTCGAATGACTTTTGTAAATGATGGATGGTGGTATTTCATACAGACATACCTACAATGCATGCTTACTAACATATGAGCATGTATGTGTGTATTTTTAATTACACTTTATTATGTTACAGCAGCATATAAGCAGTGAAAGGTATATAAAAATTATTGTTGTTGTTGAACTTAACAATGAACACTCAGAAATTTGAGTTATCATTGATAGATTTCATTTAAAAATTCCATTACGAATAATGACAAAATATAACAGATGTGAATCATACTTTTAGGAACAGTTTTTGATAGATAATAAATGCTATCTAGTCGCTAATAAAATACCAAAAACGTCTTTCAAGACTATAATTGAGGAACAGACCAACGAGTCTATAACATCCGTTAAAGGAACCATAAAAAATATTATTTTTCTTCTGCGGATCTACTGAAAATAAAACGAGGAAAGGGGCCATCTACTCTATAGTAGACGACCCCAGGGGCCATCTACTCTATAGTAGACGACCCCAGGGGCCATCTACTCTATAGTAGACGACCCCAGGGGCCATCTACTCTATAGTAGACGACCCCAGGGGCCATCTACTCTATAGTAGACGACCCCAGGGGCCATCTACTCTATAGTAGACGACCCCAGGGGCCATCTACTCTATAGTAGACGATCGTTGGGGTCACATACTCTATTGTAGACGTTCGTAGGGGCCATTTATTCTATAGCAGGCGACACTAGGGGCCATCTACTCTATACCAGACGACCATGGGGCCATCTACTCTATAGTAGACGACCACAGGGGCAATGTACTCTATAGTAGACGACCACAGGGGCCATCTACTCTATAGTAGACGACCCCAGGGGCCATCTACTCTATAGTGGACGACCACAGGGACCATCCACTCTATGGTATACGACCCCAGGGAACATCTACTCTATAGTAGACGACCCCAGGGGCCATATACTCTATCGTAGACGACCCCAGCGCCATCTAGTCTATAGTAGACGATGCCAGGGTCCATCTACTCTATAGTAGACGACAGCAGGGACCATCCACTCTATAGTAGACTACCCCAGGGGCCATCTACTCTATAGTAGACGACCCCAGGGGCCATCTACTCTATAGTGGACGACCCCAGGGGCCATCTACTTTATAGTGGACGACCAAAGGGGCCATCTACACTATAGTAGACGACCCCAGGGGCCATCTACACTATAGTAGACGACCCCAGGGGCCATCTACTCTATAGTAGACGACCCCAGGGGCCATCTACTCTATAGCAGACGACTCCAGGGGGCATCTACTCTATAGTAGACGACCCCAGGGGCCATCTACTCTATAGTAGACGATCGTTGGGGTCATATACTCTATTGTAGACGTTCGTAGGGGCCATTTATTCTATAGCAGGCGACACTAGGGGCCATCTACTCTATAGCAGACGACCCCAGGGGCCATCTACTCTATAGTAGACGACCCCAGGGGCCATATACTCTATAGTAGACGACCCCCGAGGCCATCTACTCTATAGTAGTCGGCACCAGGGGCCATCTACTCTATAGTAGTCGGCACCATGGGCCATCTACTCTATAGTAGACGACACCAGGGGTCATCTACTCTATAGTAGACGACCCCAGGGGCCATCTAGTCTATAGTAGACGATGCCAGGGGTCATCTACTCTATAGTAGACGACCCAGGGGCCATCTACTCTATAGTAGACGACCAGAGGGGCCATGTACTCTATAGTAGACGACCACAGGGGCCATCTACTCTATAGTAGACGACCCCAGGGGCCATCTACTCTATAGTGGACGACCACAGGGACCATCCACTCTATGGTATACGACCCCAGGGAACATCTACTCTATAGTAGACGACCCCAGGGGCCATATACTCTATCGTAGACGACCCCAGGGGCCATCTAGTCTATAGTAGACGATGCCAGGGTCCATCTACTCTATAGTAGACGACAGCAGGGACCATCCATTCTATAGTAGACTACCCCAGGGGCCATCTACTCTATAGTAGACGACCCCAGGGGCCATCTTCTCTATAGTGGACGACCCAAGGGGCCATCTACACTATAGTAGACTATAGTAGACGACCCCAGACGACCCCAGGGGCCATCTACTCTATAGTAGACGACCCCAGGGGCCATCTACTCTATAGTAGACGACCCCAGGGGCCATCTACTCTATAGTGGACGACCCAAGGGGCCATCTACACTATAGTAGACGACCCCAGGGGCCATCTACTCTATAGTAGACGACCCCAGGGGCAATCTGCTCTATAGTAGACGACCCAGGGGCAATCTGCTCTATAGTAGACGACACCAGGGGCCATCTACTCTATAGTAGACGACCCCAGGGGCATTCTACTCTATAGTAGACGACCCCAAGGGCCATCTAATCTATAATAGACGAACTCAGGGGCCATCTACTCTATAGTAGACGACCCCAGGGGCCATATACTCTATCGTAGACGACCCCAGGGGCCATCTAGTCTATAGTAGACGATGCCAGGGTCCATCTACTCTATAGTAGACGACAGCAGGGACCATCCACTCTATAGTAGACTACCCCAGGGGCCATATACTCTATAGTAGACGACCCCAGGGGCCATCTACTCTATAGTGGACGACCCAAGGGGCCATCTACACTATAGTAGACGACCCAGGGGCAATCTGCTCTATAGTAGACGACACCAGGGGCCATCTGCTCTATAGTAGACGACCCCAGGGGCCATCTACTCTATAGTAGACGACCCCACGGGCCATCTCCTCTATTTATTTATTTATGGCCCAGGGGCCATCTACACTATGGAAGACGACAGCAGGGGCCATCTACTCTATTTATTTATTTATGGCCCAGGGGCCATCTACACTATGGAAGACGACAGCAGGGGCCATCTACTCTATAGTAGACGACTCCTTTGTTACGACCTTCTTATTAAGTTAAGCTTTTCTTTATAACGGATATCCCAGCTGCTATCATTTGTGGCTGACTGACAGAGAGGAAGCATCAATTGTTAAAAGACGCATAAAAAAGTTAATGAAATCCTTCCTTTTTATGGTTCAATGGAGCGAAAACAACGCAAAAATGAAAAGAAGAAAAACGAATTCAAAGCAGCATTGACACGCATACAGACACATTCATTGATAACCAAACAAGAATATCTAATCGCTGTATCACTATTTTTATACGTTTTATTGTTAGATTTTCAACGTTTTGGTTTTTTTTTTTGCTTGCAAGAAAATGAAAAAAATTAAAAGCATCGATTTTATTACCATTTCAATAGAAATTTGTTCTTGCTGGGTTTTTGTTGCTTATTTAGGAGCCAAAATTATGATTTGAAAAAAAGAGTGAGCCATAGAGCAACACTTAGAAATGGTGTCTTTAAAAAGGGGTAAAAATTGAAAACAAAAATAATGAATCCCAAAAAAATCTTTAAACGGTCTGTATGTCCAATTGACGTTGTTCATTAGCGTTATAACTGTTTTCAATTTTAACAAATATTAAAAATACCACCGCATAGCCGTGTAGAACATAAAAAACTACTATGAAATACTGTGTCATTTTTTCTCTATAGCGAAAAATGTTTCCGTACCAAATGCATTGAAGTTCAGTAATGCATTATTTAATTTTATTTGTTATAATGACATATATGCTTTTCGTAATAACTTATTAATAGTTTTAATCTAATTTAAAATCAATATCAAGCCATTCTGGACCAATTTGTTATCAAATCGCGATATTTCAGAGAATTTAATGCACCTTTGACAGTATTGAAATTTTTTGTTTTTCTTTAAAAACTCGCGAATTTTATGTTTATATTTATTATACCTATCGGACTAGAGAATATGTGGTCATTTGCAACAAATTCGAGAAAGTTACAGACTGTTTTTAATGAGAATCGTATTTGTTTTCTGTAAATATTTATTCAAACAAAGCAAATTTAAAATTTTTAAATTGAAAAAATAAACTCTTTTCACGAAATCGAACTAAACCACTCGTTTTCGTTATCAGGATGATATTCCGCACATCGTACTGGCGTGGTATTTTTTTGGTTATAGCCCTATTGTCCATAGTATATCTCCTGTGACGAATATGTTATACCAATTCTCATACCCCACATATCATAATGATCCCCAGTGGTGAATACGCTATGACAATATGTATACGCTACCTATGTTGTGTGGATATAATCTGATGGTCAACACTTTAGGGTATTGAAAACGAAACAGTTTTTATAATTCGGAGGTTGTGTAGAGGAAAGGTGAATGAAAACACTGAAAATTTCACGTTTTATTCGTTACTGAACACAATTCCGGGTTTTAGATGTCTAGAAATATATTTTATAATTTATCTAATGATAACAGATTTAAGATGCATTCAGATTTACTTAATCATGTTTATCTCCAACGGCAAGACATTTTTTGTATGTGAAGACGTCTTTGCTTTTTTCGGCAGTAAAACCATTTGTAGACTTCAATAGGACGACCCTGTGATGAGAATACGTTATGAGGCTACTAATACGATACGTGAGTCTTTTTCCTTTGTTATTCTATAGAATTATGGTGATGATCTTATGGATGGTAACAAAAAAGTTGTGTTAAAAAACACGCACCTAACGTAAATTCTTTTAAAAATCCACGCCTAAAAAATATTCTTAAAAAATCCACGCCTAAAAAATATTCTTAAAAAATCCACGCCTAAAAAATATTCTTAAAAAATCCACGCCTAAAAAATATTCTTAAAAAATCCACGCCTAAAAAATATTCTTAAAAAATCCACGCCTAAAAAATATTCTTAAAAAATCCACGCCTAAAAAATATTCTTAAAAAATCCACGCCTAAAAAATATTCTTAAAAAATCCACGCCTAAAAAATATTCTTAAAAAATCCACGCCTAAAAAATATTCTTAAAAAATCCACGCCTAAAAAATATTCTTAAAAAATCCACGCCTAAAAAATATTCTTAAAAAATCCACGCCTAAAAAATATTCTTAAAAAATCCACGCCTAAAAAATATTCTTAAAAAATCCACGCCTAAAAAATATTCTTAAAAAATCCACGCCTAAAAAATATTCTTAAAAAATCCACGCCTAAAAAATATTCTTAAAAAATCCACGCCTAAAAAATATTCTTAAAAAATCCACGCCTAAAAAATATTCTTAAAAAATCCACGCCTAAAAAATATTCTTAAAAAATCCACGCCTAAAAAATATTCTTAAAAAATCCACGCCTAAAAAATATTCTTAAAAAATCCACGCCTAAAAAATATTCTTAAAAAATCCACGCCTAAAAAATATTCTTAAAAAATCCACGCCTAAAAAATATTCTTAAAAAATCCACGCCTAAAAAATATTCTTAAAAAATCCACGCCTAAAAAATATTCTTAAAAAATCCACGCCTAAAAAATATTCTTAAAAAATCCACGCCTAAAAAATATTCTTAAAAAATCCACGCCTAAAAAATATTCTTAAAAAATCCACGCCTAAAAAATATTCTTAAAAAATCCACGCCTAAAAAATATTCTTAAAAAATCCACGCCTAAAAAATATTCTTAAAAAATCCACGCCTAAAAAATATTCTTAAAAAATCCACGCCTAAAAAATATTCTTAAAAAATCCACGCCTAAAAAATATTCTTAAAAAATCCACGCCTAAAAAATATTCTTAAAAAATCCACGCCTAAAAAATATTCTTAAAAAATCCACGCCTAAAAAATATTCTTAAAAAATCCACGCCTAAAAAATATTCTTAAAAAATCCACGCCTAAAAAATATTCTTAAAAAATCCACGCCTAAAAAATATTCTTAAAAAATCCACGCCTAAAAAATATTCTTAAAAAATCCACGCCTAAAAAATATTCTTAAAAAATCCACGCCTAAAAAATATTCTTAAAAAATCCACGCCTAAAAAATATTCTTAAAAAATCCACGCCTAAAAAATATTCTTAAAAAATCCACGCCTAAAAAATATTCTTAAAAAATCCACGCCTAAAAAATATTCTTAAAAAATCCACGCCTAAAAAATATTCTTAAAAAATCCACGCCTAAAAAATATTCTTAAAAAATCCACGCCTAAAAAATATTCTTAAAAAATCCACGCCTAAAAAATATTCTTAAAAAATCCACGCCTAAAAAATATTCTTAAAAAATCCACGCCTAAAAAATATTCTTAAAAAATCCACGCCTAAAAAATATTCTTAAAAAATCCACGCCTAAAAAATATTCTTAAAAAATCCACGCCTAAAAAATATTCTTAAAAAATCCACGCCTAAAAAATATTCTTAAAAAATCCACGCCTAAAAAATATTCTTAAAAAATCCACGCCTAAAAAATATTCTTAAAAAATCCACGCCTAAAAAATATTCTTAAAAAATCCACGCCTAAAAAATATTCTTAAAAAATCCACGCCTAAAAAATATTCTTAAAAAATCCACGCCTAAAAAATATTCTTAAAAAATCCACGCCTAAAAAATATTCTTAAAAAATCCACGCCTAAAAAATATTCTTAAAAAATCCACGCCTAAAAAATATTCTTAAAAAATCCACGCCTAAAAAATATTCTTAAAAAATCCACGCCTAAAAAATATTCTTAAAAAATCCACGCCTAAAAAATATTCTTAAAAAATCCACGCCTAAAAAATATTCTTAAAAAATCCACGCCTAAAAAATATTCTTAAAAAATCCACGCCTAAAAAATATTCTTAAAAAATCCACGCCTAAAAAATATTCTTAAAAAATCCACGCCTAAAAAATATTCTTAAAAAATCCACGCCTAAAAAATATTCTTAAAAAATCCACGCCTAAAAAATATTCTTAAAAAATCCACGCCTAAAAAATATTCTTAAAAAATCCACGCCTAAAAAATATTCTTAAAAAATCCACGCCTAAAAAATATTCTTAAAAAATCCACGCCTAAAAAATATTCTTAAAAAATCCACGCCTAAAAAATATTCTTAAAAAATCCACGCCTAAAAAATATTCTTAAAAAATCCACGCCTAAAAAATATTCTTAAAAAATCCACGCCTAAAAAATATTCTTAAAAAATCCACGCCTAAAAAATATTCTTAAAAAATCCACGCCTAAAAAATATTCTTAAAAAATCCACGCCTAAAAAATATTCTTAAAAAATCCACGCCTAAAAAATATTCTTAAAAAATCCACGCCTAAAAAATATTCTTAAAAAATCCACGCCTAAAAAATATTCTTAAAAAATCCACGCCTAAAAAATATTCTTAAAAAATCCACGCCTAAAAAATATTCTTAAAAAATCCACGCCTAAAAAATATTCTTAAAAAATCCACGCCTAAAAAATATTCTTAAAAAATCCACGCCTAAAAAATATTCTTAAAAAATCCACGCCTAAAAAATATTCTTAAAAAATCCACGCCTAAAAAATATTCTTAAAAAATCCACGCCTAAAAAATATTCTTAAAAAATCCACGCCTAAAAAATATTCTTAAAAAATCCACGCCTAAAAAATATTCTTAAAAAATCCACGCCTAAAAAATATTCTTAAAAAATCCACGCCTAAAAAATATTCTTAAAAAATCCACGCCTAAAAAATATTCTTAAAAAATCCACGCCTAAAAAATATTCTTAAAAAATCCACGCCTAAAAAATATTCTTAAAAAATCCACGCCTAAAAAATATTCTTAAAAAATCCACGCCTAAAAAATATTCTTAAAAAATCCACGCCTAAAAAATATTCTTAAAAAATCCACGCCTAAAAAATATTCTTAAAAAATCCACGCCTAAAAAATATTCTTAAAAAATCCACGCCTAAAAAATATTCTTAAAAAATCCACGCCTAAAAAATATTCTTAAAAAATCCACGCCTAAAAAATATTCTTAAAAAATCCACGCCTAAAAAATATTCTTAAAAAATCCACGCCTAAAAAATATTCTTAAAAAATCCACGCCTAAAAAATATTCTTAAAAAATCCACGCCTAAAAAATATTCTTAAAAAATCCACGCCTAAAAAATATTCTTAAAAAATCCACGCCTAAAAAATATTCTTAAAAAATCCACGCCTAAAAAATATTCTTAAAAAATCCACGCCTAAAAAATATTCTTAAAAAATCCACGCCTAAAAAATATTCTTAAAAAATCCACGCCTAAAAAATATTCTTAAAAAATCCACGCCTAAAAAATATTCTTAAAAAATCCACGCCTAAAAAATATTCTTAAAAAATCCACGCCTAAAAAATATTCTTAAAAAATCCACGCCTAAAAAATATTCTTAAAAAATCCACGCCTAAAAAATATTCTTAAAAAATCCACGCCTAAAAAATATTCTTAAAAAATCCACGCCTAAAAAATATTCTTAAAAAATCCACGCCTAAAAAATATTCTTAAAAAATCCACGCCTAAAAAATATTCTTAAAAAATCCACGCCTAAAAAATATTCTTAAAAAATCCACGCCTAAAAAATATTCTTAAAAAATCCACGCCTAAAAAATATTCTTAAAAAATCCACGCCTAAAAAATATTCTTAAAAAATCCACGCCTAAAAAATATTCTTAAAAAATCCACGCCTAAAAAATATTCTTAAAAAATCCACGCCTAAAAAATATTCTTAAAAAATCCACGCCTAAAAAATATTCTTAAAAAATCCACGCCTAAAAAATATTCTTAAAAAATCCACGCCTAAAAAATATTCTTAAAAAATCCACGCCTAAAAAATATTCTTAAAAAATCCACGCCTAAAAAATATTCTTAAAAAATCCACGCCTAAAAAATATTCTTAAAAAATCCACGCCTAAAAAATATTCTTAAAAAATCCACGCCTAAAAAATATTCTTAAAAAATCCACGCCTAAAAAATATTCTTAAAAAATCCACGCCTAAAAAATATTCTTAAAAAATCCACGCCTAAAAAATATTCTTAAAAAATCCACGCCTAAAAAATATTCTTAAAAAATCCACGCCTAAAAAATATTCTTAAAAAATCCACGCCTAAAAAATATTCTTAAAAAATCCACGCCTAAAAAATATTCTTAAAAAATCCACGCCTAAAAAATATTCTTAAAAAATCCACGCCTAAAAAATATTCTTAAAAAATCCACGCCTAAAAAATATTCTTAAAAAATCCACGCCTAAAAAATATTCTTAAAAAATCCACGCCTAAAAAATATTCTTAAAAAATCCACGCCTAAAAAATATTCTTAAAAAATCCACGCCTAAAAAATATTCTTAAAAAATCCACGCCTAAAAAATATTCTTAAAAAATCCACGCCTAAAAAATATTCTTAAAAAATCCACGCCTAAAAAATATTCTTAAAAAATCCACGCCTAAAAAATATTCTTAAAAAATCCACGCCTAAAAAATATTCTTAAAAAATCCACGCCTAAAAAATATTCTTAAAAAATCCACGCCTAAAAAATATTCTTAAAAAATCCACGCCTAAAAAATATTCTTAAAAAATCCACGCCTAAAAAATATTCTTAAAAAATCCACGCCTAAAAAATATTCTTAAAAAATCCACGCCTAAAAAATATTCTTAAAAAATCCACGCCTAAAAAATATTCTTAAAAAATCCACGCCTAAAAAATATTCTTAAAAAATCCACGCCTAAAAAATATTCTTAAAAAATCCACGCCTAAAAAATATTCTTAAAAAATCCACGCCTAAAAAATATTCTTAAAAAATCCACGCCTAAAAAATATTCTTAAAAAATCCACGCCTAAAAAATATTCTTAAAAAATCCACGCCTAAAAAATATTCTTAAAAAATCCACGCCTAAAAAATATTCTTAAAAAATCCACGCCTAAAAAATATTCTTAAAAAATCCACGCCTAAAAAATATTCTTAAAAAATCCACGCCTAAAAAATATTCTTAAAAAATCCACGCCTAAAAAATATTCTTAAAAAATCCACGCCTAAAAAATATTCTTAAAAAATCCACGCCTAAAAAATATTCTTAAAAAATCCACGCCTAAAAAATATTCTTAAAAAATCCACGCCTAAAAAATATTCTTAAAAAATCCACGCCTAAAAAATATTCTTAAAAAATCCACGCCTAAAAAATATTCTTAAAAAATCCACGCCTAAAAAATATTCTTAAAAAATCCACGCCTAAAAAATATTCTTAAAAAATCCACGCCTAAAAAATATTCTTAAAAAATCCACGCCTAAAAAATATTCTTAAAAAATCCACGCCTAAAAAATATTCTTAAAAAATCCACGCCTAAAAAATATTCTTAAAAAATCCACGCCTAAAAAATATTCTTAAAAAATCCACGCCTAAAAAATATTCTTAAAAAATCCACGCCTAAAAAATATTCTTAAAAAATCCACGCCTAAAAAATATTCTTAAAAAATCCACGCCTAAAAAATATTCTTAAAAAATCCACGCCTAAAAAATATTCTTAAAAAATCCACGCCTAAAAAATATTCTTAAAAATCCACGCCTAAAAAATATTCTTAAAAAATCCACGCCTAAAAAATATTCTTAAAAAATCCACGCCTAAAAAATATTCTTAAAAAATCCACGCCTAAAAAATATTCTTAAAAAATCCACGCCTAAAAAATATTCTTAAAAAATCCACGCCTAAAAAATATTCTTAAAAAATCCACGCCTAAAAAATATTCTTAAAAAATCCACGCCTAAAAAATATTCTTAAAAAATCCACGCCTAAAAAATATTCTTAAAAAATCCACGCCTAAAAAATATTCTTAAAAAATCCACGCCTAAAAAATATTCTTAAAAAATCCACGCCTAAAAAATATTCTTAAAAAATCCACGCCTAAAAAATATTCTTAAAAAATCCACGCCTAAAAAATATTCTTAAAAAATCCACGCCTAAAAAATATTCTTAAAAAATCCACGCCTAAAAAATATTCTTAAAAAATCCACGCCTAAAAAATATTCTTAAAAAATCCACGCCTAAAAAATATTCTTAAAAAATCCACGCCTAAAAAATATTCTTAAAAAATCCACGCCTAAAAAATATTCTTAAAAAATCCACGCCTAAAAAATATTCTTAAAAAATCCACGCCTAAAAAATATTCTTAAAAAATCCACGCCTAAAAAATATTCTTAAAAAATCCACGCCTAAAAAATATTCTTAAAAATCCACGCCTAAAAAATATTCTTAAAAAATCCACGCCTAAAAAATATTCTTAAAAAATCCACGCCTAAAAAATATTCTTAAAAAATCCACGCCTAAAAAATATTCTTAAAAAATCCACGCCTAAAAAATATTCTTAAAAAATCCACGCCTAAAAAATATTCTTAAAAAATCCACGCCTAAAAAATATTCTTAAAAAATCCACGCCTAAAAAATATTCTTAAAAAATCCACGCCTAAAAAATATTCTTAAAAAATCCACGCCTAAAAAATATTCTTAAAAAATCCACGCCTAAAAAATATTCTTAAAAAATCCACGCCTAAAAAATATTCTTAAAAATCCACGCCTAAAAAATATTCTTAAAAAATCCACGCCTAAAAAATATTCTTAAAAAATCCACGCCTAAAAAATATTCTTAAAAATCCACGCCTAAAAAATATTCTTAAAAAATCCACGCCTAAAAAATATTCTTAAAAAATCCACGCCTAAAAAATATTCTTAAAAAATCCACGCCTAAAAAATATTCTTAAAAAATCCACGCCTAAAAAATATTCTTAAAAAATCCACGCCTAAAAAATATTCTTAAAAAATCCACGCCTAAAAAATATTCTTAAAAAATCCACGCCTAAAAAATATTCTTAAAAAATCCACGCCTAAAAAATATTCTTAAAAAATCCACGCCTAAAAAATATTCTTAAAAAATCCACGCCTAAAAAATATTCTTAAAAAATCCACGCCTAAAAAATATTCTTAAAAAATCCACGCCTAAAAAATATTCTTAAAAAATCCACGCCTAAAAAATATTCTTAAAAAATCCACGCCTAAAAAATATTCTTAAAAAATCCACGCCTAAAAAATATTCTTAAAAAATCCACGCCTAAAAAATATTCTTAAAAAATCCACGCCTAAAAAATATTCTTAAAAAATCCACGCCTAAAAAATATTCTTAAAAAATCCACGCCTAAAAAATATTCTTAAAAAATCCACGCCTAAAAAATATTCTTAAAAAATCCACGCCTAAAAAATATTCTTAAAAAATCCACGCCTAAAAAATATTCTTAAAAAATCCACGCCTAAAAAATATTCTTAAAAAATCCACGCCTAAAAAATATTCTTAAAAAATCCACGCCTAAAAAATATTCTTAAAAAATCCACGCCTAAAAAATATTCTTAAAAAATCCACGCCTAAAAAATATTCTTAAAAAATCCACGCCTAAAAAATATTCTTAAAAAATCCACGCCTAAAAAATATTCTTAAAAAATCCACGCCTAAAAAATATTCTTAAAAAATCCACGCCTAAAAAATATTCTTAAAAAATCCACGCCTAAAAAATATTCTTAAAAAATCCACGCCTAAAAAATATTCTTAAAAAATCCACGCCTAAAAAATATTCTTAAAAAATCCACGCCTAAAAAATATTCTTAAAAAATCCACGCCTAAAAAATATTCTTAAAAAATCCACGCCTAAAAAATATTCTTAAAAAATCCACGCCTAAAAAATATTCTTAAAAAATCCACGCCTAAAAAATATTCTTAAAAAATCCACGCCTAAAAAATATTCTTAAAAAATCCACGCCTAAAAAATATTCTTAAAAAATCCACGCCTAAAAAATATTCTTAAAAAATCCACGCCTAAAAAATATTCTTAAAAAATCCACGCCTAAAAAATATTCTTAAAAAATCCACGCCTAAAAAATATTCTTAAAAAATCCACGCCTAAAAAATATTCTTAAAAAATCCACGCCTAAAAAATATTCTTAAAAAATCCACGCCTAAAAAATATTCTTAAAAAATCCACGCCTAAAAAATATTCTTAAAAAATCCACGCCTAAAAAATATTCTTAAAAAATCCACGCCTAAAAAATATTCTTAAAAAATCCACGCCTAAAAAATATTCTTAAAAAATCCACGCCTAAAAAATATTCTTAAAAAATCCACGCCTAAAAAATATTCTTAAAAAATCCACGCCTAAAAAATATTCTTAAAAAATCCACGCCTAAAAAATATTCTTAAAAATCCACGCCTAAAAAATATTCTTAAAAAAAATCCACGCCTAAAAAATATTCTTAAAAATCCACGCCTAAAAATATTCTTAAAAAATCCACGCCTAAAAAATATTCTTAAAAAATCCACGGCCTAAAAAAATAAATCTTCCAAAAAATTAA